>NC_042619.1:132647789-132951930 GCF_901001135.1 Rhinatrema bivittatum | reverse complement strand
ACATCAAGCAAGAGATTTCAAGAAAAAAAAAAGTTTGTTGTTTGGCTACATATCCTTGAGAGAGCAGAACTATTAGATTAAATTCTTTGTTCCCTGTTTACATCTTTTGCAAATATACAGAGAAATATGGAATTGTTAATATTTTTACAGAAGTAAACTCAGCACACTGGGGAGTCCATGAGCATGAGCTGTTTGTTTGCAGACTAATGAAACGTTATTGCTACATTATACAAAGAGCAAAAAGAAGCTTCCTGGTTAAATTTTGGTATTTTTGTGATTGAACGTAATGTTACTAATATTTTTAGGTTTCAGAGATGTATGTATGTAGTTTTGTTCTTAGAGACCATAAAAACATTACTTCCTTTTATCAACATGCTTTTCTCCGATGTTTGAAAAGTAAACCCACAGTCTTCTTTTACTTTTGCTGTATGTCCTAGAAAATAACTTTATTCTATGTTGTTTGAAAAATGCTCAGCAATAGAGCTGGTGTTTCCATTAGGCAAACTTTGCCATCAACTAGAGCGCCAAACATTTGCGGGCAGCAAAATCCTACCAGCCTCCCAGAGGGGTGCTGTGCTAGAGCCAATACTGCCAAAGAAGAGAACATTGTGCTGGATCCACTGCTGCCAGGAGGAAGTAGGGCTGTGCTAGAACTGCCACCAATAGGTAAATAGGGGATGGAGGTTGCATTACTGAAGGCTTACCTAGGGTGCCAAATACTCTTGCACTGGCCCTGCTCAGCCGTCGCTTTTTCACTTTTGCCATTTGTCCTGAAAAACACCAACATAGTATTGCTTTTCAGCAAATATTGGGTTCATTAGGTGACACTGTCGTAAAGCAGGGGTGGCCAACTTCAATCTTCAAGAACCAAAAACAGGTCAGGTTTTCAGGATATCCACATTGAATATGCATGAGAGAGATTTGTATGTGTTCCAGTTGGCGGCTCGCGGGAGTGGGTGTTTGTTGGGCTCATGACTCTCGCCTGGTGGGCCATCCTGGATTCACCAGGACCCTGGAGCTCATCTTCCACCACTATTGGTAGCCCCAGATGAAGCAGGATGTGAAGTGATATGTGGAATCCTGCCCAGTATGTGTTGCAACCAGCCCCCAAAAAGCCCTGGACCCACCTAGCTACAGACTTCATTACTGACCCGCCGCTCTCCAATGGTAATATCACCATTTGGGTGGTAGTGGACTGCTTCTCTAAGATGGCTCATGTTGTAGCCCTTCCGAGACTACCCTCGGCTCCAGAACTGGCTAAACCTATTATCCAGAAGAACACACAAGCAAAGCCAGCCCTCAGTGTATACATATCAAACGCCAGGAAGAGTACTGGATAAATATTCACTTACTCCATAAATCCAAAGTTATTAATCAAGTCTTCTTTTATTTTACATCCGGCAACTCCACTGTAAACAATACTTAAATTCCAAAAGCGGGTCCCCCGACATGGTTTCCTGCCAAACCATTATTGAAATCTGATTAAGAACTGTTGGTATTACCTGTGTGTCCCTCCCGACGCAGCCTCGGCGAAACATGGGTCCGTGTCGGGGGATCCGCTTTTGGAGTTTAAATATTGTTTACAGTGGAGTTGCCGGATGTAAAATAAAAGAAGACTTGATTAATAACTTTGGATATATGGACTATGTGAACATTTATCCAGTACTCTTCCTGGTGTTTAAACCTATTATCCAACATGTCTTTCTTCTGGAAGACTTCCTACTTACATCCTTTTGGACCATGGAGTGCAATTCACGGAGCGCTATTGAAGGAGTTTGTGCAAAAAGTTCAACATTACTCTGGATTTCACCTCAGCCTATCACCTCAGAGTAATGGACAAACTGAGTGGGTGAATCAGAATCTCAAAAAGTCTCTCAGGTTGTATGTCAGTCAACACCAGGATAACTGGGCTTCCCTTCTACCCTGGGAAAGGCATGCCACAACATCCATATAAGAACATAAGAACATAAAAAATTGCCATGCTAAGTCAGACCAAAGGTCCATCAAGCAAGGCATCCTGTTTCCAACAGAGGCCAAACCAGGCCACAAGAACCTGGCAATTACCCAAACACCAAGAAGATCCCATGCTACTGATGCAATTAGTAGCAGTGGCTGTTCCCTAAGTAAACTTGATTAATAGCCATTAATGGACTTCTCTTCCAAGAACTTATCCAAACCTTTTTTGAACCCAGCTACACTAACTGCACTAACCACATCCTCTGGCAACAAATTCCAGAGCTTTATTATGCATTGAGTGAAAAAGAATTTTCTCTGATTAGTCTTAAATGTGCTACATGCTAACTTCATGGAATGCCCCCTAGTCCTTCTATTATTCAAAAGTGAAAATAACTGATTCACATCTACTCGTTCAAGACCTCTCATGATCTTAAAGACCTCTATCATATCCCCCCTCAGCAGTCTCTTCTCCAAGCTGATCAGCCCAAACCTCGTCAGCCTTTCCTCATAGGGGAGCTGTTCCATCCCCTTTATCATTTTGGTTGCCCTTCTCTGTACCTTCTCCATTGCAACTATATCTTTTTTGAGATGCGGCAACCAGAATTGTACACAGAATTCAAGGTGCGGTCTCACCATGGAGCGATATAGACAACTTAGAGAAGCGGTCCACTACCACCCAGATGGTGGTATGAGCTCTTATGTTATATTTGGTTATCACCCCATATGCCCATGCCAGTACCAGTCCCAGTAGTCTGTCCTGCCACAGCATTCCAGTGTTCCTGACTCCTTGCCTCACCCAGCCTTGTCCCTCCAGCCTTACCTTGTCCAGCCTTTCCTTGTCCAGCATTGTCCTGTCTGTCTTGTCCAGTGACGTCTGTCTGTACTGTGTGTATATTTATCCACCCTTGGCTTGACTTTTCAGATCTCAACTTCTTGCTTGGGCCTGACCATGATTGCTTGCCGCCTGATCTGTCCTCTTACCTGGACTTGACTATGATTGACTGCTGCCTGAATCTGACCTCTAGCCTGGACCTGACCATCCATGTTAGCTGCCTGCCCTGATCCCTGTGTGCCTTTGGACTCTGACTCGCTTCACCACCCTAGAGACCCACCTAAATCCTGCCGGCTGCCAGAACCCAAGGGCTCAACCTGTGGGTGAGGCGGCTGGTATAGGTGAAGCTCCATCCTATCCCGCTACAGGGCGCATTCGCCAGCTGCTGGCATAGGCCTCGTAGTTAAACCTACAAAACAGTATCAAAGTGCACTGCAAAAGTGCACAGAAAAGCAGTTTTTACTGCTTTTCTGTGCACTGTCCCGATGCCGGCAGTAATTAACGCCTACCTTTGGGTAGGCGCTAATTTCTGAAAGTAAAATGTGCAGCTTGGCTGCACATTTTACTTACTGTGTCACGCGGGAATACCTAATTAGTTTCGGGGGGGGGGGGGGGGTTGGACGCACTGTACTGTATCGGCCCATCAGGGACCTAATTTAGAGGCCTAGATTTAGGAGCTCAGCTTCCTTTGAATATATGCCCCATGGAGTTTAGGTTTATGCCTTTTTTCTTATAATACTACAGAATTATTCTTGGTTGTAATTTTAAACACATAAATAAAATATTTTATTTATTTATTTATTTATTTCAGATTTTTATATACCGGCATTCGAGACAGCAGTCACATCATGCTGGTTCACATAGAACAGGGGTGCATAGTAAACATAACTATAACAATGGTGCTGAAAAGGCAGTTACATATAACAGGGTGATAAGAACTTGGCTGAGAAGGAAGAGAAAGGACAGGTTATTAATTCACACAGGTAAACGATAGAAGATATGGTTAAACAAGGTGTAGTTGGAGATTAGTTGACCATGTTGGCGTCCGGGAAAGCTTGTATGAATATCCAGGTCTTTAGTCTTTTTTTGAAGATTGAGATGCATGGTTCTGTTCTGAGATTTGAGGGGATGGAGTTCCATAACGGAGGAATGGCTGTAGAGAAAGCCCGGTCTCTTAGTGTGCAGTGTCTAGTAGATTTGGACGGTGGTACCTGTAGCGATCCCTTGTATGCATCTCTTGTCGGTCTTGACGAATTGTGTAGTCGGAGAGGGATCTGTAGGTCAATGGGAGCCAGTTGGTGGATGATTTTGTATGTGGTAAGAATGGCCTTGTATATTATTCTAAAGTGTATAGGTAGCCAATGGAGGCTCTTTAGAATTGGGGTTATGTGGTCCCTTCTCCTGGTATTTGTCAGAATTCGTGCAGCTGCATTTTGCACCATCTGAAGCGGTTTGGTGTATGAAGCGGGAAGGCCGAGTAGGATGGTGTTACAATAGTCTAATTTTGAAAAAATGATTGCTTGTAGAATGGTTCTGAAATCTTGGCCATGGAAAAGAGGTCTAATTCTTTTCAGCACTTGTAGTTATATTAAAAATATATTAAAAAAAATAATTTTGTGCAGCAGTGAGTTAAAATTGTATAGCCACTTTTAAATGCAAGAGAACAGCTAAATAAATCTTGTTTCTCATTTCTCTGTCTGTTTTCCTTTCTCTCCCTCTATTCCTTGTCCTCTTTATCAGTCTTTTTGACTTTTCATTCAATCTTTTCACTTCAGACTCCCGACTTGTATGTCTTTCACTTTTTTCTGTCATCTCTCCCTTTCCTCAAACTAGCCCTCCTCCTTATTTATTCCTGAGGGAATTCTGCGCTATTGTGGAGCACAGAATTTGCACAGAATTCCCCTTCTATGCAAAATTTCCATTTTCTGTGAGAATTTGGCGCAGGCCCCAGCCCGCCATAAGTGGAGGCCCATCCCACTCACAGCGAAGATAGTAAAGGCCCCAGCAGCTGCGAGTGGAGCCCATCCCACTCACAGTGAAAATGGTGCAGGTCCCAGCAGCAACGAGCAAAGCCTATCCTGCTCGCGGTGAAGATGGTGCCGGTCCTGGTGGCCCCGAACAGAGCTCATCCCACTTGCAACAAAGATGGTGCAGGCCCTGTCGGCCACAAGCGGAACCCATCCCTGCTTGTGGCTCTTTATACTGGTGCCTTCTGCTATATGGAAAAACCCCACTCTCCTTCACACAGCAGAGGAGGCCAGCAGGGGAGGACCTTTGCCTTGCTATTTGTGCAATGACAGGTTGATATTGCTTCCCAAAAAACAGAGCTTTGGCTTACTGTTAGTGATGCAATGCCTGGAAAAATTGTTCTCTGCTCTTCATCAATATAGTGATGGTAAAGATTAGGGATGTTAGCAAATTCAAACAATAGGTCTGATTGATGCAGGGAAAATAAATATTACAAATACCACAAAATCCTACTAAAATACGACATGCAATGCTGTAACTTTATTTTATAGGACCATTCATCAATATGTTGTATGAGGATATCAATATGCATTCAACAATAAGCTGCATGAGCACAGTGACTGTCTGAGAATGAAAGGCCAATAAAATAAAGTTATAGTGTTGCATGTAAAATTGTTGTAGGGTTTTATGGTATTTATAAAGATTAGGGATGTGCATTTGTTAACCTGGATGGGTAAAATGTAACGAATGAGCTGATTTTTGGTTTGCTATGAATGAAACAAAATGAAAATTGACTAATCTGGAAATGTTCATGGCTTGGAGCAGTAGCAGAGAGTTAGAAGCCCTTTCTTCCTGCCCTCCCCCCCCAGTCTTGCGGCGTGGAGCTCTCAGCTCCCAATCCACAGGTGTGAAGGAAACAATATTCAGAGTGCTCAAGCACCCACAAAGCTGGCGCTTATGCCTTCATATCCACATTTCATCTTGGTAGCAGCTAGTTCCTGCTTAACAGCTTTCCTCCACCTCTTTTCTAGCATTACATACTGGTATGTAGGTGGGGCGACGTATATTCAAACAGGAATAAAATTGGAAGAAGTCATTTTTCATCAGGGAGATATTTCTTTCTACAACAGAGAGCTTCCAAGCTATATAAACCTGAGCTATACAAAAATGCTTAGATATGCAATACCACCCTACAGCTCTATTTTTCAGCTCTGGCTATAAATATTTTTATTTGTACGACCCTTCCATGCCATCTGGGTAGGGGGAGCAACAGCAATTGCAGGTAAGAAAAGGAAAAAGCCCATAGTCTGAGTGGTTAATAACACATTTGAAGGAACCAACAAAAAAAACTACAAGGGCAATATAAGGAATTTTGCCTCTTTTCCCTGCACATGCTTTCTAACGGGCCGATACAGTAAAAACGCGGGAAAGCAGGCGAACGCCCGCTCTCCCGGCGAGCGCACAGGCCACTCTCCTGTGCGCACGATACAGTATCTTAATTTATTTAAATTAGGTCCGACGGTAAAAAGAGGCGCTAGGGAAACTAGCGCATCCCTAGCGCCTCTTTTTTGATGGAAGCGGTGGCTGTCAGTGGGTTTGACAGCCGACGCTCAATTTTGCCGGCGTCAGTTCTTGAGCCCGCTGACAGCCACGGGCTCGGAAACCGGACGCCGGCAAAATTGAGCGTCCGGTTTTCGACCCGACAGCCGCGGGCCCATTTAAAATTTTTTTTTTTTTAAATTTTTACTTTTTTAAACTTTCAGGACCTCCGACTTAATATCGCCATGATATTAAGTCGGTGGGTGCACAGAAAAGCAGTTTTTACTGCTTTTCTGTGCACTTTCCCAGTGCCCAGAGAAATTAGCGCCTACCTTTGGGTAGGCGCTAATTTCTGAAAGCAAAATGTGCGGCTTGGCTGCACATTTTGCTTTCTTTTTTTTTTTTTTAATTATTTATTTATCATTTTTTCAGATTTACAAATAAGCAAATTACATTAATTCAATTACTTGCATTGAAACTTTAACAGTAATAAATTTCCGCTATATTTACTTGAGGTAATCAAAAGAAATACAGTAAATACTATACTGCGAAACTAAATATAAATATAGCTGATATACAATAATTTGTAAATTGAGAAACTAACCATTAGATCAATAAAGCATAACTGAGACTACACAGAATTAAGGAGACTTAATTGGAAATTTTTAAAAATCATACACTTGAAAAACACATAGACCACTGCTGATTTTAATTTTGTTCATGTCTCATTAATTTGCGATACTGGGGAAGAGGTTGTTGGCTCTCGTGCCTCTATGAATTGACGCAACTGATCTATTTGGGTAAAACTGAAAGACTCATTTTCCCTTTTCATAATACATTGGCAGGGGTATGTCAAAAGAAAAGAAAAACCCATGGAAATAACCCTCTGTTTCAAAGCCAAAAACTCTTGTCTTTTGGTTCGAGTGATAGGTGCAAGATCTGGAAAGATCTTAACATTTTGACCTAAATAAGATATGGGATATCTCTGAAAGTAATTTTTCATTAACTTACTAATATCTGTAGTTGTTATAAAAGATACTATTAAGGTATCTCTTTCCATAACCTCCAAAGTAGAATTTTCTAGAAAACTAGTAAGATTAGCTGGTATTGAAACTACAACTTGAGCGGCTCTTTTTATAACAAAGAAACAGGAATTAATTGACAACATATTATTCTCGGAAAAACCAAGCTCCTCTAATAGAAATCTCTTCACAGAAACATTTTTTGGAAATGTTAGATTTTTGGAAAATTAAAGAATCTAACAGTCAAATGTCTAACATTATTTTCTAGCATTTCCAATCTTCTTGAATTCATTAACTGATCTTTTACAACAGCTATATTTAGGGATTGTATAGTTTTAACATTTTCCTCCACTCTCTGAACCCTGTTAGTAACATCATCAACCTGTTGTTGCACTACAAGAAACTGTTGTTGAAAATTTTTAGAAACAGCATCAATTTTACCTTTAAGTCTATTCACAGTTACATTTAGGCCACTAACCAGATCCCATATAGCTCGCAAGGTTATCGTCTCAGGACTAGAAAGCGGGAGCTGAAGTTCCCCAGATTGTCCCAATTGGGAGGGTTCTCGTTGTATACTTGCAGGAATTGCAGCAATCCCCTCCAAGGGAAGGGCCTTCTCCGAGACCACTTCCTCGGGGCCTCTCCCCTCCTTTTCGGGTACGGAAACAACTCCTTCATTTGCTGCAAAACAAACCACTTCTTTGGTGGATGACTCAGCTGCGTTTCCGTCTGCTCCTCGCTGTACCGGAGGCGACCGTTGGTCTGGACTAAGGGAAGCCTCGTCCAGAAGGTCCACCCGTTCTCCCCCCGGGGGGGGGGGTCTTAGCAGATTCACTGGATCCCTCGTTTACCAGCTGTGTCATGAAGCGATCAATTTCAAGTTGCAATAGGGGAGGCAAGGGCTCTGAAGGGAAAACCCTTACCTTCCCTTTCCTTTTCGCTGGCATCAATTTAGAAGTTAAACTTACAAAACCAGAAATTTGTACGCTTCAAGTCTATGCTATCCACATGTATAGCTCAGAATTGGGGCAAGAACCATAAATTCCCCGTCAGTCCGTCTAGTCCGGACTAAGCCGGACCAAGCCGCGCGCGCAGCTTTGGTGGTGCGCCGGCGGCGGTGGTGCGCCGCTCTCACACCGCTTTTATGGCGCATTTGGGCTCCTCCCACCTCGTCAGGGCTTCCGGGTAGGTTGCTGTTCCGGCCCCAGACCGGGGGATACAGGTCCGGTCCCGCAGTTCCTCACCGCTCTCGCGCCGCTTTTATGGCGCGTTTGGGCTCCTCCCACCTCGTCAGGGCTTCCGGGTAGGTTGCTGTTCCGGCCCCAGACCGGGGGATACAGGTCCGGTCCCGCCCACATTTTGCTTTCTGAATCGTGCGGGAATACCTAATAGGGCCACCAACATGCATTTGCATGTTGCGAGCGCTATTAGGTTTGGGGGGGTTGGACGCGCATTTTGGATGCGCTATTACCCCTTACTGAATAAGGGGTAAAGTTAGCGAGTCCAAAACGTGCGTCCAAATGCCGTCGGAGTGCACTGTACTGTATCGGGCTGTTTGTAAATAGGAAGCCTGCCCAGCAGAGGAAGGAGTGGAGCCACTGTGGGAACTGTGAGTTTACAGTCCCTACATTTACAGGAACAGCCATTCCCTGCATCTGGGCCCAAGTGATGTGGGGTGACAGATAGGGCTTAAGCAGGCACGGGAGTTAGGTGGAGGTGTGCGGTGACAGATAGGACTTAAGCAGGTACGGGAGTTAGGTGGAGGTGTGTGGTGACAGATAGGGCTTAAGCAGGCACGGTAGTTAAGTGGAGGTGTGCAGAGGTTACAGCAGTAGCCATAGGCCCGCTGAGAGAGGGCAGAAGTGGAACAGCTGTGGTGCTACAAACCTGCAGGGGTATTTTTTGCTTCAGCCTGTAGCTTGCCATCCTATTCGGCCTAGTAAGTCATGCCAGTCCTTTTTAATACATGAAATTTCAAGACAACATAGGTCCCTACAGATCTGAAGGAAGAATGTGTGTGGTCTTGAAAGCACATTCACTGAAAAATCTTTTCTGTTGGTCCTTTAAAAAGGTATTACAACCTATTAATACTAAAAGTTGGGTTTTGGGGTTTGTTTTTTTTTAGGATAAATATGATACCTAGAACTTTACTTTTAGAAAGCTCATGATGAGCTGACTTATAAACTCTAGGCAAAAATAAATTTGCATGATAGAATATGGGCAAGAATTATGGACAGCTGTGAAACCAAGGGATG
This sequence comes from Rhinatrema bivittatum, assembly GCF_901001135.1. NCBI lineage: Eukaryota > Metazoa > Chordata > Amphibia > Gymnophiona > Rhinatrematidae > Rhinatrema > Rhinatrema bivittatum. Next base: position 132,942,358 of record NC_042619.1, on the reverse strand, counting down.
AAGGACAGTGCCTATCACAAACTACACTGACAATGTCATGCTGTCTTTCCTGGCTAGCTTTAGACTCTCTGGTCACTTGCTATCATACTGTTTTCATCTCCTGGCCTCCCAGAGGTCATTAAGGGTCTTCATAAGCCACTTGAAATGAAGTTGAGACAAGTAAGCTGCGGATTCTGATTCAGTGCTATACCTCTTTTATTTTATTTGTTGTTGATCTTCAGTGAATTATCTAATGAGTTTTATACATGACTGTCATGTTTTTGGAATGCTAAAACTAAGTTAATAAAATATAATTTAAAAATATACAGTTGCTAGAAATAGATTATCTAGTCTAACTTGGTAATATTTCATCTTCTTTTTGACTGTGTTTGAATGCTCTGTACCCATATAGTTAAAACAAAAGCCTAGCATGCACAAAGGGCAATCTTTGGATAGACTCTGCTATGGCAATTTACTCTAACCTTTCTAACAGAAAGTCAGCAATGAATGTCTGCTTCCGCCCTGCCCTCCCCCGCTCTCCTTCTATTGTTCACAGAGCTACAGCTTTCCAGTTGTCGGTTTAATATTAAAGCGAGCTGCCTGGAAAGAAGGTGGGCGGAAGAAAGAAGGCCAAGTATTCTGATATCTAACGACAGGCACAGTAGTCAGTGAAGGGGATATGAGATTTGTTATAATAAGTTCTTCCATTATGCAGTGGATGTTTTCTGCAAGTTTGTAAGGGTCTTGGAAAATATACTTTTGTGAACCCTGGAGGGACATTATTCTAAAAAACATAAGAAGTGCCGTGCTGGGATGGGCCATCCAGCCCAGGATCCTGTCTCCAAAAGAGGCTCATTCAGGCCACTCTGAAATACAGAAATCACCTCCCTGTTGCTCATCCCCACGCCTGCCTGGCTAATAAGTCCTCCAGAAACTTGACCAAACCTTTTTTTGAATCCAGGTATGTTATTAGCTTTAACCACATCCTCCAGCAGCAATTCACCAAATTAATTTTCGTTGACCTAAAAATACCATTTCTCAAATTTGTTTTAAATCTGCTACCTGTTAGATTCAAGAAATATCCCCACTCTAGTCCTAGTCCTATTTGAAAGGGCAAACAACTGTTCCCTGTTTACCTGTTCCACCCTGCTCATGATTTTATGAGCGTCTTATCATGTGCCCTCTCAGCCGTCTCTTCACCAAGCTGAAAGGCCCTAACCTATTCTGCCTGCATTTGGGAGCAGTTCCACCCTCAGACCACAAACCAAGGGGCCGATGCAATAAAGTCGCCTAGAAAGCGGGTGCTGAACAGTCAGCGCCAGCTCTCTTAAACACACCCCAGGCGTCCCCAAGGGGTGCGCCATGCAATATTAAAATTAAACCCGGCATTTTTTGCTTTTTATATAGAGTCATAGCTGTTATCAGTTTGACTATGTGTGAACCTGCTGTTCCTTCCTTTACAAATCCCACTTGATTACTGGAAATGATTGAGGGCAAAACATGATTTAGTCTATCTGCTAAGATTTTCACAAAAATATTTAGATCACAATATTTAGTCTGTAGGAGGATGGAAATGATAAGCCTTTCCTGATGAAGTGCATCTGCATAAAACACACTCATAGGCCCTATCACCTGCGATTTGAGAATCTTGTAATAGTCATACAAGAACCCGTCTAGGCCTGCAGCCTTGCCTGATTTACTCATGTTTTTGGATTTCATAAGACTGAATCAGTCTGTTCAGAAAATGTAATTTTTGCTCCGAAATTTTGGGTATAGGTAAATCTTTGAAAAAAGCATTTTCATCCAACTGCCCGCCTAATCTGTCATCCATGTATAATGCTTCATAAAATGTTTTTAAGACCTCACAAATTTCTGCTTTTTTTGAAACCGTCTTACTTTGTGTAGTTTTAAGATTCTCTAGGTAGGTTTTCCCCCCTCCAAACATTTTGTTACAGTCGTGGATCCCTGGGCCGAGGGGGAGTTGGCACCACCTGTGAGGAGGGGCCCCACAGGTCCCCACTGTGGGCTGGCAAGGCCGGGGAGAGCCTGAGACCCCACTGGGGCTTCACCACTACCAGCCCTCGTTCCCCGCATGTTGAGTCCTTGGGTACCGGGCCAGCTGGACTTACGTGGGGTCTCAGGTATGGAGCGTCTCGTGGAAGCGTGGGTCAGGGCAGGTGGCAAATCTCGTAGTCCGGGGTCCTAGCAAGGGTCAGGGCAGGCAGCGAATCTTGTAGTCTGTGGTCCAAGCGTAGGTCAGGGCAGGCGGCAAATTTCATAGTCCATGATCCAAGTGTGGGTCAGGGCAGGCGGCGAATTTCGTAGTCTGTGATCCAAGCGTGGGTCAAGGGTCCAACAGGTCAGGAACTCAGAATCTGGAACAGGATCCTCCAAGAACAGGAGCAGGAGCCTGGAAGCCAAGGCAAGGTCTGGGAGCAGGCCTTGCCTTGATATAGGCTGGGGTCAGGAGGGTGGAGCCAGAGCACCTCCCAGCGAGGTCCCTTTAAATGTGAACGAGTGGCACGCTCGTGCGTGCATGCCTAATCAGCCAGGAGGCAGAGGAAGCTGGGTGGCCTCGGCCATGCTGGGAAGGCTGCACCAGCGGCGGAAGCTTGGCGCGGGGCAGGACGCGCCGCCACAGCCCGCAGCCGCTTTCAGATACCCCGGGCCGACCGAGACACCGGCGTGAGGCCGGTAGGTGAAGGGGCTAAACCAGAGAAATGCTTCTTTGAAAGGGACTCTCTTCCCTTTCTCGGATATATTGTGTCAAGCTGGGGCTTCCTTATGTACCTGACCAAACTGAGAAGCATCCAGGAATGGCCGCGACCCAGGGGGCTACGAGCCCTTCAACGATTCCTGGGCTTTGCAAACTATTATTGCAGCTTCATAAAAGATTACTTCAGTTTGGCTGCACCCCTCACGGCCCTGACATGCAAGGGGGTCAACTTTCAAGACTGGACGGTTGACGCTCTAGAGGGCTTCCAGGCACTTAAGGAGGCCTTTCTGCGCAAGCCCTGTCTTCGACATCCGGACCCCAGAGCTCCATTCATACTTGAGGTGGACGCCTCCTCTGAAGGGGTAGGGGCGGTGCTCAGCCAACACGACTCTTCTGGGACCCTGCATTCCTACTCCTTCTTCTCCAGGAAATTTAACCAAGCTCAGCGCAACTACGCCATCGGTGATAAAGAGCTCCTGGCAATAAAACTGGCCTTCAAGGAATGGCGCCAATGGCTGGAAAGTGCGCAGCATTGAATCATGGTCTACACAGACCACAAGAACCTCGAGCACCTACAGCAATCCCAGTGCCTTAATCCTCGCCAAGCCCACTGGGCCCTGTTCTTTACATGATTCGACTTTGAACTCTGCTGCCGGCCCATGGCTAAAAACCTCTGAGCGGATGCACTATCCCACTCATTCTCCCCAAAGGACCACGAAGAACCACCTCAACATATCATAGACCCTACTCGGGTCATCGTCGCGGCCACCCAGGCGGTGCTGCCTGGCATGACTATCGTCCCTTGAAGACTCTGTAACAGGGTCCTAAAATGGGGCCACGACTCCCGAACCGCGGGGCACCCCAGATGAGCCCGGACCTTGTCCTTGCTGCAACAATATTACTGGTGGCCGGGGATGCACCAAGATGTGTATGCATACATGGGCTCCTGCCCCATTTGCGCCCAGCAGAAGACACCGGTGGGAAAACCCTGAGGCTTACTGCAGCCTCTTCCTGCACCCAAAGAACCAAGGACACACGTATCTACAGACTTCCTCGTGGACCTGCCCACCTCTAGAGGCAACACGGTCATATGGGTAGTGGTAGACCATTTTTCCAAAATGGCTCACTTTACAGCCCTAGCCTGCCTTCCCTCAGCAGTTGAACTGGCTCAGTTGTTCATCCAACACATCTTTCAGCTCCATGGTCTTCCCCTTCACATCACCTCGGACCGTGGACCTCAGTGGACCTCTGCAAGAAGTTCCATGTCTCCCTTGAGTACACCACCACCTATCATCCCCAGGCGAACGGCCAAGTGGAGCGCAATAATTGAGTTCTGAAACAATTCTTGAGAGTTTACGTCAACGCCCACCAGGACGATTGGGCCTCGCTGCTCCCCTGGGCAGAGTTCTCCCATAACTCATACCCTTGCACCGCAACTAGGGGCTTCGCCCTTTCAAATAGTCTATGGCAAGCAGCTCCTTCCACCCTTGCCTCTATCTCTAGCCGTTTCCTCTCCGGCTGCCCAGATGATGGCGGAAAAATTAAAGGAGCTTTGGACCCACACCCAGCAAATGATCCAAGAGGTTGTCCAATCGGCCAAGATATTCCCCGATCGTCACCATCAACTGGCACCACAGTTCCGCCCAGGAGAGAAGGTTAGGCTCAGCACTCATCACATTCGACTGAGGTTCTGTCCATGAAATTGGCCCCACCCTTCATTGGGCCCTTTCCCTTCCTCTGTCAACTAGGACCTGTCACGTACCAGCTCCGCTTACCACCTTCTCTGAAAGTTCATAACTCCTTCCACGCATCTCTACTAGATGAAAATCAGTAATTGAGTCACAAGCCAAGGTTCGGGGTAGGCTGAGTATAAGTGGAGTCAGAGTCAGGCAGCGGTCAGAGCAGGCAGCATTCAAGTTAGTCAGAGGCAGACAGAATTCAATCGTAGACAAGAAGCAGGCAGTGGTCAGTGGCAGGCAAAGTTCAAACAGAGTCAAAGTCAGTGTTAGGCTTACCGCCCGCGGCCATGGCCATTTATTTTTTATTTTATTTATTTATTTAAAAGTTTTTATATACCGCACAAATGGATAAAATATATCCGTCTAGGCGGTTTACAAATGTTCAAACACATGCATAATTTTAAAACAAAGATACAAACATTTATAAACAAGACGAAAATTAAGTACGTGCATATAAAATGGATTATAAAAATATTATTGTAATTGAAAAGCTTGAATGAATAGATGAGTTTTCAATGATTTTTTTAATTCTCTGCGATTGGAAGTCAAGCGGATACAGTCCCTGCCGACTGCCCAACATGCCGGCTCTCTCCCAGAATGACCCGCGCCTCCTGGGTCCCTCCGACATAGTCGGCAGGCCCTGCAATATGCTAGGGCTGTCTCGGGCCTCCCTGCTGCAGGACGCCGACAAGTCTGCCCCTCCCCGGCTGCCTCCTAGGCATGCGCGCGCGCCACCTAGGGGGTCTTAAAGGGCCCGCAGCGGGAAATTGCCACCGGCCTCTCCAGATGACTTCAGAGCCAGGCAGGGATTTAAACCTACCCATAACCTTCAGCAGGTGACTTGGCTACAGGTCTTCTTCTCTCTGCGTTCCTGCTTCAGGTATCCTGTTCCAGCGTACCTTGTTCCTGTTCCTGCCTTCCGTTCCCACTCCAGCCTTCCTGCTCTGGATCCTGCCTGCCTGTTCCTCTTCCCGGTCTTCTACCTTCGGATGGATCTTCTGGCTTCCTGACCTCGGACTGGCTATCGTTGTCTCCTTCTTGCTTCCTGACCTCGGACTGGCTATCATTGTCTCCTTCTGGCTTCCTGACCTTGGATCAGATTCTTTGGCTCTCTCTGCTGCCTCTGGCTGGCACTGGATGGAGGCCTTCGCTGCTCTTCTCCCTCATCTCCAATTTGGATTCCGCTTCATCTCCTGATGCTCACCTTCTCACCTTCCATCATCCCAGGGGCCCACCTAAGTCCAGTCAGTCCCGGTACCCAAGGGCTCAACTCGCAGGGAATGTGGGTTGGTATTGGTGAAGCTCCAGTTGGCCCCTGCATCTCTCCGACCTCGCTTCCTGATGGTGGAGACCTGCGGGGGTTCACCCTTCCAGGTTGCGCCAACTCCGCCTCGGGCTAAGGGTTCACAATTCTATTCGGATTCATAACAGTCAGGAAAGCTGAAGTCAGAACCAGAGATTTTTCTGAGGGCATGCAAGAATGGTAGGCAGGCAGAGAGGAAAGGAACAGCATAGGCGGAGGAGAAGACATTGAAGAACCAAAGACTGACCATGAAGACAAAGGCAAAGGAACTCAGGAACAAGGACCAGGAACTGACAAAACGAAGACCAGTAACACAGGAATGAAGACCATGAACAAGCTGAGGCAACTTGCTACCAGAGTAGTCGACCTATTGCCAAGGTAGGAAGAAGCAGCTGAAGTGACCTTTTAAGGCCCATGCTAGTGATATCATCAGGGGGGATCACGGGACTTTTCCCACCATGGCCCCTTTAAGTTCAGCCAGGAGATGCGTGCGCACATCTAAGAAGGCCAAGACCAGTGATGGTGTCCAACCACGCGGGGTTTGCTGGCAGTGACCTGCTGAGGCTAGCAGCAGAGTGCAATGGTGAGGTCCCTCCATGCTGGGACATGGCGCATTCACTTGGGCCAGGCTGGAGGTGACAGTGGTGGTCCATGGAATTAACTATTAATATTAGCAAACTTTTGACCCCCTGAACACTTCTCCCTAGATCATGCAAAAGGATACATGAAACTAGGTTACACACATACTTTTCTATGCATTAAGACCCAAGGAGAATGTCAAAACTTGTACTTCCCTGAGGTATAGACTTATGAGTATGCATTTTATCTTAACTTTACAATGCAATACTAATGAAATGTCTAGCTCAACCTTGTTTACATGAAGATATAACCTATATGTGTGCTTTTTCACTATTTGTCTTTGCATCATTTTTATATGATTGTTCGCTAGCCTTATAGACCATTTTGAAACTGTGTCATTATTTTTGGTGAGGGGGAACATATTTGTATTATTACAGAAATTTGTTACAGCTATTCTTTACATGTTAATAAATATATTTAAACCAAAAAAAATAACAGGAACCTTGCACCCAGTTTGAGGACTTAAAAAAATTTCTGGCAGATAGGTATTCTTCAGCCTTTGTGAATACACATATTCAAATCCTATGATAAAGACATGTAATAAAGAGGCCTTATGTTTCTCAGAAGAAAGAAACTATAACAAATTTCCATATTATAGTAGGGCTAGTAGGAAGGGATTTAAATTTTTGCACGCAACTGAATGTGCAATACAAGTTTTGATATGTCAGTCAACACGGACCGATTAAATCCAATGAACCCTTCCTAACATGGCTGCTCCCAGAGTTTCTGAGAAAGTTTAAAGGAGCTGCTTAAATAATGAAAAAATATAACCTTACAGTTATTTTTAAACTCGATCATGATACATAGTTTTGCTTACCATGTTTGATATATTGCACAACAGGCAGAAAGCACACTATTTTTTTGTAATAGCTGGATCTACTATTATAGACATTACAAGATAAGCACATATTATGTGCCATAATGTTAGTAACAAAATCCATTTTTAAACTGACAAAAGGGAGGTAAGCATGATCGCTGCTTTTCATTTTAGATTAGTTATCTGTAGAATGGAAAAAAAGACTAACCAAACCTTGACCTGAAGGCTTGGTAGTAAGGATCAGCTTGGTAATAAACACAAACTCACAGAGTAGTCTTAGATCAGAGAAACAAACTCCATGCATCATCTTTCCCAGAAAACAGACAAGAAGGATAGCACATTTTAAAAAAACTGGAAAATGTGATTAAATGATGAATTGAGATACCACAAACCCATCCATTTCATACTTATGATGTAGGAATTAATTAAATTTGCTTTGTTTGAATTATTTTTACATTTAAAGAGATTGCTGCCTCAGTCTCCCCTTTTACAAGTCATTAATGTGCATACTATTTTTATTTATTTCCATGATGGGAAGCAGGACCAGGGCCAATTTAAGGCTATAATAATCAATGCAATTGCATTGGGCTCCTTGTCGTTCTTGTGGCACCTAACATGCAAATCATTGTAATGCAAGATAAACAGAACATATGCATTATTGCTAAGCCAACTTTGCATTTAGCAATTATATAATGCCAACCTAATTAACGCAGCTGAAAGGTTATTAAGCCACTGTTATCTCACCTTAACTAGTCCTGTAGAAGTCCAAAGATCTGTATTAACACCATGGGGTGAAATCCAGTGAAACCATGTATAGCGCATGACAGTTAGAACCTAAAGGTCTCACAGACTTCTCCATGAGATAAGATGGAAGAAACAGGGTAAAGACGTTTCCAAGCTTTAATTCTTTCAAGGATAGTTAGCCAGACTCCTGCTTCTCGGAGCAGGCTGCTGAGTTATGAAACTCAGTCTTTCTTGCAGCTCTGATGCCCTGCAGCCATCAAAGTTCTGGAAGTAAAGCTCTTGAAGCCAAGCTTCAGGGTAATTCCTTGGGGAAAAGCCAAGGTCTGTATAATTCAGAGTCCTTATCTTTGTTTGGAACCTCATTGCATATTCAGTTCCATAAGTTCCAATGTTGATCTTGCTTGGATGTTACCACATTCTATAGACACAGGATTGGTGGAATACAAATGATGTCATCTGAGACATCTGGATGAATATTCCATAAAGTTCACTAGCAGACATGTGCTGAACAATACCCATTCATAACTGGTCTCATGGCTGGATACAAAGTTTTCACCAAGGACATATGCACAGTTCTGGTCCAAGTTTCTCATCCTATATTGTGATTTGCTGACAAATATCTGATATGGAAGAACAATTGTAGCTTATCTTCTGTGTGAATCACAGTCTCATATGAAGTTGCCAAGATGATCATGTGGATGAAGACTCCATGTTTGTGTTGCTTAGCCTGCATTTTTTTGGTTCATCTGTGTGCATGTTGTGGGCATTGAAACTTGGGCCGAGGTGAAGTTGGTGCAACATTCAGGATGGAGCCCTACAGGTTCCCACCGGCAGCTAGAGGAACTGGCTGAGACAGAAGCCCAACTGGAGTTTCACCTATACCAACCCTTGTTCCCCTTAGCTTGAGCCGTGGCTGGCAGGACTTAGGCGGGGGCCTCTGCTGACGAGCTGGAGATCAGTAGAGATGGTCGGGTCTCAGGCCAGCTTCAGGGAAGGCTAGGTACAGATGTAGACAAAAAGCAGGCGAAGGTTGTTGGCAGGCAGAGGCTAAATGTGATTGAGAGCCAGGCAGTGATCAGTGGCAGGGGGAGTTCAGGCATAATCGTGAATTAAGCAGTGGTCAGTGGCTGACGGAGTTCAGACGTAGTCGTGAGTCAGGCTGAGGTCAGAACCAGAGATCCATCCAAGGAAAGGTGGGATGGAGAGGCAGGCATGGAGGAGATGAACAACACAGACAGGCAGACGACACTGAAGACACCGAAGAAATGAAGACTGACCTCAGGCGAAGACCAAACAGAGAACTGAAGATATGAGACCACAGATGAAGACCACAGGAGCAGATGAGAGGAAGACCAGGAATGCTGGGATGAAGACCAAGAACAGACAAGACAAAGACCAGGAAAGGAAGCTGGAATGCTAAAGCAACTCGCTCTACTATGTAGTAGTGGACCTAGCCAAGGCACTGGAGCACAGTCAAGAGAGGCCTTTTATAGGACTTGGTGTTAGACGTCATCTTCAGGGGTCACAGGGCTTTTCCCGTCGAGGCCCTTTTAAGGTCCAGGGAGAAGCACACACACACATGACTAGGGAAGACATGCCGCGCAAGATTCATCAGCGGCGTCTCACCGCAACAGAAAAGGGCAGCTGACCTGGGGGAAATCATCAGCGGAGTCCTGCCATGTGCAATGGGCCAGGCTGGAGATAAGTATGTCAGTCTATGGGGCAGCCCGCAGAGTGCCGATCGCAACAGTGTATAATAGCAGATCTCAGTTCAATGAAGCACATCCTAGTTTAGGGTCACTGGCATTTACCCTATACCCTCCATTCCCAGCCCCACCCTCAACCTTTTCCCCCACCTCACCCCACATAGAAGTAAAATTATGCATTTATATGTGATTTTTCTGAGGTAAAAATATCACAACAGTGCATGTAAATATTCTATACATAGTTTATGTTAACCAGAAAATCCTGCTAAAAGGCAAAAAAGACACTTTGAACCCATATTATATTAGGCGTATTGTAATGCATATTACGTGTGGGCTTGGCACTCAAAGCTATGCATAAACTGAATTACAATTTCATTATAGTAAACAATAGTGCTCAAATAGTAAAAACCCTACCTATGAAAATGCAATGCTGTAAATATTACACCAGGTCCTAAAACTCCAACAGACATCCTATTATAAAACAGAATAAGTCAGCTGCTACAGAACCCTATACAGAAATTGTATGCTAACAGAATACTTCAAGTTTGATCACACATGCAGAACACAGTCAAACTGTAAGGATCGTGAGCCCTTTGTGCTGTGGTTAGGTTAGTACTGCCTGGTTGGCTAACCATCTAGTCTCCCTCTGGCAGCAAGTAGACACCCTGATGCTAGAACTAGGGCTAGACTTCACCTGGACCAGCCTCTTCCCTGCAGGTTGAGCCCTTGGGTTCTGAGGCTGGCAGGACTCAGGTGATGGAGATCCAAGAGACAGTCCCAGACAGATAAAGAATCAAGTTGGGCAACAAGCAAGTCAGAGTCAAAGTCCAAGCTGAGGTCAGATCCAGAGGATCAGCCAAGACAGACAAGAGACAGCAGGACAAGATGAACAGGACAAGACAAAACAACAACAAGGCATGGAGTCAGGGCAAGGACAGAAACAGAACATGGCAGGGGAGGACAAGGCGAGACTAGACAAGGCAAGGCTGGACAAGGCTGGTGAAGTGAGGTTGGGCAAAGTGAGGCTGGACAAAGCAACACTTTCTGCAGGCCAAACAGAAGAAGGAACCAGCTGGAAATGCGTCTGAAGTTTAAAACCCTAGCCAGCGCTGACATCATCTCCTGGCGTTCCTTGCTTTCCCACCGCGGGGCCTCCATCAGTGGATGCCTGCTGCACGCACCTAGGGAGCCTGGCAGAAAGGAGAGATGACGGCGTCCAGTCATGTGGCTGTCAGAGATGAGTGCTGCCAGTCATTGCATTAGGCCACCACTGGCAAACATAACTCAGACCCTCACCAAATATAGACTAAAGAGACCATAAAGTAAAAATAAAAATGTGCAGACAAAAACAGAACTGGAAACCCACAATACTAGAATCTGTATGCAGTACAAAACAGAAACATTGCCATTCTCCATAAAATATCAAATAATAAAATGAAGAAATATAAAACATCAATAATAGTAAAACCTTACTATTAAAAAGAATGAGGTCTATATTCAGAGAGATTAATGTCAGAAATAAGCATTCTTCAAGCATTAGCGGGGAAAATGTTGAGAGAGAGAGAGAGAGAGAGAGAGACTCTATATAGAGTCAGTGTGACATGCTACATGTCCCCCACTGTAAGAGGGGACACTTTCAACTCGGGGTGGGTTTGGGGTAATGGGTTTACATAGACAGTCAGAGGAATTAACTGCAAATGTGAATTCACTGAAGAATTTCTATCATTTTAATCAATGAAAGGTACCAACAAGAGGAGTTGATTTGTACAATGCAGTCTCTAGTTAGCTTGTTTGAAGCTCTCTCTTTCTCTCTCAAAAAATAGCGCAGTATGTGATGCAAAGATGCTTCACACTTTGTGGAAATTACCAATGTGGGAAATCAGTCTAACCACGTCCATTTTGCTTTTTATTGTGGGCGCTATTTCTGCTATATTTATGGCATTTTGAAAAGTCTCCCAGTCAGCCGGCAAAGTCATCTGGCTAACTCTGAATATCAAAGTTAGCCAACTAACCCAACCAACTAACTCAACTCCTCCCAGTTATGCCCTGGACCGCCCCTAACTTATCTGGCTAAATTCTAGTCACCTAGCTGGCTAGAATGTAGCCAGATAAAGGCTGAATATAGCTGGGTAAGCCATTTAGATTATTATGTTATCAGTCTAAATGGATTTTGAATATGGACCTCAATATTTTAAAATAGTTGATAAATAGAATGACATCTAATAATTAAAAACTCATAAAAATTAAAAAAAAGTTCCAAATTCCAAGAAAATATTGAAGAACAGCAGACATATCAAATAACACCCAATGATTAAAACTAGCAAGCATAAAAAATCAACCGTTCTCCATACCTGAGAAGTCTTTGATTTCCAGATGCCCTGAAATTGTCATGGACAAGCTGAAGGGGTGAGAAAGAGACTTGTTGCACACAATTTCTTCTCTCTCAAATATATACACACACACTCACACAGGCTCTCTCACACAGACACTTTCTACCACACACACAAACACTCTCACTCATGCACACACAGACATGCACATGCTCTTTCACTCATGCATGCACACATAAGCACATGCTCTTGTAATGCTTGTCTGGCTGTAGGATGGCTCCGTGACTGACCGCACTCACCCCAGAATGCTACAGAACCTCAGCAATGCAAGGATGATGCCATCAGCACTGTTCTGGCACAGCCTGTTAACCTAACAAGGACTCACAGCGGGAACTAGAGGAGCAGTATTCAGGGATGATGTCAGAGTGGTGGGGTATTTAAACTCTTGCGCACTCCCAACCGGCCCCTCAGCAACAGGTCATCCTGTGGTCCTTGCTTGCAGTGAGCGTTGCTTTGTCCTGCCTTGTCTCCAGCTTCTCATCCTGCCTTGCCTCCCTCTCTCTGATTGATTCTCGGTCTTGACCTTTGCCTGGATACCCAAAGCTGCCCGATCTCCACCTACCCTAACCTTTGCCTGGATACATGATGCTGCCTGATCTCCACCTGCCCTGACCTTGGCCTGGTTACTGACTCCACTTTCCCACTCTCTACAGGACAATCGCCTAAGTTCTGCTGGCCCCAGAATCCAAGGGCTCAACATGCAGGGGAAGGAGTTGGTATAAGCCTAGAGCCTGTTCCAGTCTCAAAGGATCTGCCTACTGTAGCTGGGGGCCCAGGCCCAGTTGGTTCGCCAGCCAGGCAGCACCAATCCCACCACAGCAGAAGGGCTCAAACTTCGTGATACTCTCACTCATACAGTTCATCTCTCCCTTACACATACACACTATCATTCATTCTTATAGGTCCCTATCTCTCTCACTCTCTTTCTCTCTCTCTCTCTCACACACACACACACACACACACACATTCCTTGTCTCACTCACATGCATAGACCCTTACACAGGTTCCTTTTCTCTCTGACTCACACACACTCTCACTCATTCACACATACACAAAATCCCTCTCTCATTCACGCACGCACACATTCCTCATACAAGCTCCCTCTCTCTCTCACATGCACCCTCTCACATAGGCTCCTTCTCTCACTGACATGCACACACACACACACACACACACACACACTCCCCTTCACACAGACTCCCTCTATCTCTTTCACAAACACATACACACACACAATTCCTCTCTCACATACATACCCTCATTCACTCATGCAAGCTCTCATTCTCTCACTTACATACACACTCCCTCACACAGGCTCCCTCTCTCTCACACACACAAACAGACACCATCACTCACTCACACACAAATTCTTCCTCTCTCTCTCACCCACAAGGGCTCACAGGTTCTCTTGATCTCTCATTCTGGGCCTCTCCATCTTCTTTGACTGTGGGCTCTGCCTGCTGCTCTCCTGGGCCTCTCTCTTCTATGTGTTCGGCTGCGGTTGGGATGGGCTCTGCCAGCTATTCTCCAAGACCTCTATCCTCTGTGTCTTCAGCTGCAGTTGGAATAGACTCTGCCATTGTCCCACCAAGCCTAGTCTTTGGCCACAAGTGGGAGGGGCCCTGTTCGAGGCCCTTACAGGCCTTTCTTCTAATCTTCAGCCGTGAGCAGGATGGGCTCTGTTCACAACCGACTGGTCCTATCTTCGGCCACGAGTGCGATGGACTTCACTTGTGACCCTACCGGCCTCTCACCTAATCTTTGGCTGCAAGCGAGATGAGTTCCATTTATGGTCCTATCAAGCCTCTCTGCTAATCTTTGGCTGCAAGCGAGATGGATTCCACTCATGGCTCTGTCTGACCTATTTTTGGCCATGAGCAGTTTGGGCTCTGCTCACAGTCCCACTGGGTCTGTCTTCTGATCTTTAGCTGCAAGCAGAATGGGCTCTGCTCATGGTCCTGCCAGGCCTAACTATGGCTGTGAGTGGGATGGGCTTCACTTGCAGCCCCATTCATTTGCTCTCCTCTGTGTCTTTGGCTACCAGCCAGGGGCTTGTGTTAGCAATTTTGCCTTCCCCTAATGGTTGGTGCTCTAGGTGACCACCTAATTCACCTAATGGAAGCGTGGCCCTGGTTGGGTCCTGAAACTGTCTCCACTCCACATGGAGAAGAGCCGAAGTGCATTTGTAGCCAGGATGTGGGATGTAATTATAAATGTCTTTATCATTAAATATGTGTGTGTGTATATGTATAAACATAGAAATGACGGCAGAAAAAGACCAATCGGCCCATCCAGTCTGCCCAGCAAGCTCCCATTCTTAATATCCCATACTTATCTGTTTCACCAACCACCAAGTTCAGGGCCCTTGTTGGTGACTGTTTGAAAAGCAGAGGCTGAATGTGAATTGTGGAACTTGTGGCTCATAAGTGGCTCCCTCTGAGCCCTGAGCCACTGGTGGATCCTAAATATATGGGTGGAGAAGCCCTCCAAATCTGTTGCTGCATTGAGCCCAAAACTTTCTTAAAGTGGACCTGATGGGACAAAGCCAGAGAGTTCTCAGAGTTGTACTGTTACTTGGAATGTGTCTCTTCTATAATGTTCCCAGATCCAAGAACCAAACACACTCAGGCCTGAGAGTGAGGAGGAGACTTAAACTGACGTCTTTTGTACAAAATGCACAATGCAACAGCCAAGTTAATGGGCTAATGTGATCCAATCTTCTTCAAATTAGATACAAAAAGAAACAGCTAATTAGAAAACAAGCTACAGGGAAACAAAACTATCGTACTGCTCCTGCTCTTCTATGAGGTAACATTAATGGGTGGAGGAAAACATTTTTGTAACGCAATTAAGTGGATACTTTCTACTGTTCTTAGCTGTATTTGGAATAAACTAATACAGCAAACCAGCAGCATGTGCCTGTGACTTAACATGTCTTTTTGATATAAATGGATATGAATGACAAGTTGGCTAAACACACAGCGTTATGTTTTTCTGAAAATATTTTCATTGGCAGGTAAATAGTAATTTATTGAAGAGAGCAGTGTAAATCAGCTGTGTATTAATATTTACCAAATACAGTGCATATTGCAAAGGTAACTTGTTGGGTGTCACCTAGAAATCCCTGCATCATATCAGTAATCAGCCACAAGCAAGAATAGACTGTACTGCGATCGTCCTTGAAAGGTGCAAGCATGGGGGTAACCGTAATGCAGTGATACTTCTAACTGGTTTAGGAAGAGAAGATTGCGCCAATCAGTGTAAAAGCACAGGTAGTTGTGGATAGAATAATTATACTGGCTATTTCTCTTTGCAAATGCCAAAAATTGTAGTCTCTCCATTACTCCTTTAGCCACACCAAAGCACAGCACCAGAAATTCTACTGCCAAACCCTCACCCTAATTTCTGTATCTTGTTCCAGTAAATCTCTCATTAGTGTGTTTCTATGTGTAACCCTTGGATAAGGTCCCAGAAAGCAAAGCTCAAATACAGTCTCTTAAGTTATATCTTCCCCAGTTTTAAGTTCATCTGAGTGTCAATGATTCCCTGAGCAGAGGGAAGAATAAACTTCTAGGCTCTGCATATTGCTTCAAGTCAAATCCCAATTTAAAGCTCACTGTAAACAGCACTGATGGCAATCTACTTTGAATTGGCTGAAAAGTGGAATATACATCTAAATAAATCAATCATCTACATGTAAACAGCAGTAATAATCATGCTGGAAGTATTAGGTGGTTTCCAACATAACTTTTACTAACTTTTGTAGTTGATGGAAAAGTTTTTTACAGCTTTTGTTGTTTCAAGATATGTTACTGTGAAGCAGTTGGAGCAGTGAGCACGCTGACTCCAGCCTTTTCTTATACCATTTCTCTTTTTAAAATCAAACAGCAAACTCAGCTTCACAATTACTGCCTACCTTCACAGTCTTCTTTACACACAACTTCCCAGAGTGGTCCAGGAGCTCCTACTCCTAGAGGGATGGGAGCTGTCTATCCCAGCTGGGCTTCCACTCTTATTTCCCTCTAGCTGGTCACACCCTCCGAGCTCCTCCTGCCCTGCAGGGTCCCACCCTTGGAGCATTCTCCCTTTCGGGGATTTAAGGTGGACTAGGGATTTGGCCTGGTCTTACACTGGTTTATAGGGGAAAACTAGGGGCACTATCACAGTTACAAATTTAATTCTTGAATACATTTGTGGCCTTTTCTCTTCCAATCAATTTATATTGATGGGTAACTTCCAGTTCCAATTAATAAGTGAAATTTCTCTTTCTTTCCAAACAATTTGAGCAGATGGTAAGCTCCCTTCCAATTGATAGAGAATAGTCTTTTTAGTCAATTTCATCATATTCCATAGACAAATTTTTCCTACCTCTCCTGTAGTCCATCTCTTCTTCTCTCTCTTTGTCTTCTCTCTGGCAATATCTGATAGATACCTGATGTACTTCTCTTCTCCTATTACTTCATTGAGATGATAGTGAACCTAAAAATAGGTCCACAAAGCCTCCTTCTTGTACCCTTACTCCTTCTTCCAGGAAAGAATGAAAACCCGTTTCTTACCAGAACTACCAGCTTGTGCTCTCTTTTTGAGAGACATACTCCCCTTGATAGCATATAGTTAGCTCCTGGATGAGTACGCAGGCATGTTAGAAAAACATAAGTTTTTAAAAGCAAAACAAAAAGAGAGAGATAGGTATATAGATGAGAACTTCAGGGACATAGTAGTCAAGTCCCAACTTCAGACTGGCAGCCCTGGTGCTGCCTTGGAGGAAGAAGGTCTCATGATGGGAGAGCATCAACCAGGTGCAGCAGGAAAGGATCCTGTAGCAAGGACCTGCTCTCCAGGTGATGCATTGTCCTTTCGCACTGAGGATATCTCCCCAAGGCCTACTGCCCAGGAGGGAAGGGTTAGGTCAGCCGTCATAGTTGGTGGTTCGATTATTAGGAATGTAGATAGCTGGGTGGCTGGTGGGCGTGAGGATCGCCTGGTAACATGCCTACCTGGTGCGAAGGTGGCGGACCTCACGCGTCACCTAGATAGGATTTTAGACAGTGCTGGGGAGGAGCCGGCTGTCGTGGTACATGTGGGCACCAACGACATAGGAAAATGTGGGAGGGAGGTTCTGGAAGCCAAATTTAGGCTCTTAGGTAGAAAGCTTAAATCCAGAACCTCCAGGGTAGCATTCTCTGAAATGCTCCCTGTTCAACGCGCAGGTCACCAGAGGCAGGCAGAGCTCCGGAGTCTCAATGCGTGGATGAGACGGTGCAAGGAAGAGGGATTCAGTTTTGTTAGGAACTGGGGAACCTTTTGGGGAAGGGGGAGTCTCTTCCGAATGGATGGGCTCCACCTTAACCAGGGTGGAACCAGACTGCTGGCGCTAACCTTTAAAAAGGAGATAGAGCAGCTTTTAAACTAGAACAAAGGGGAAAGCTGACAGTCGCTCAGCAGCGCATGGTTCAGAGAGAGGTATTTTTAAAGGATACTAATGATTAGAGATGTGAATCGTAACTGAAATCCGAACCGATTCTGGTTCCGATTCACATCTCTACTAATGATGCATTAGAATTAGGGCATCCCGACAGTGAGGTTCCAAAAATTAGAAAAGTAGTCCAAGTGCCTGTAACTAAAAACTCACCTGAGCTAAAAAAATTCTAACTTATCCCTATCAATTAAAAAGCAGAATGAAAATACAAACAAAAAACAAACTTTGAAATGTTTGTATGCTAATGCCAGAAGTCTAAGAAGTAAGATGGGAGAATTAGAAGGTATAGCAGTGAATGATGACATAGACTTTATTGGCATCTCAGAGACATGGTGGAAAGAGGATAACCAATGGGACAGTGCTATACCGGGGTACAAATTATATCGCAATGACAGAGAGGAGCACCCGGGAGGAGGTGTGGCGCTTTATGTCTGGGATGGCATAGAGTCCAACAGGATAAACATCCTGCATGAGACTAAATACAAAATTGAATCTTTATGGGTAGAAATCCCTTGTATGTCGGGGAAGACTATAGTGATAGGAGTATACTACCGTCCGTCCACCTGGTCAAGATGGTGAGATGGACAGTGAAATGCTAAGAGAAATTAGGGAAGCTAACCAAATTGGTAGTGCAGTAATAATAGGAGACTTCAATTACCCCAATATTGACTGGGTAAATGTATCATCAGGACACGCTAGAGAGATAAAGTTCCTGGATGGAATAAATGATAGCTTTATGGAGCAATTGGTTCAGGAACCAACGAGAGAGGGAGCAATTTTAGATCTAATTCTCAGTGGAGCACAGGACTTGGTGAGAGAGGTAACGGTGGTGGGGCCACTTAGCAATAGTGATCATAATATGATC
The DNA here is from genome assembly GCF_901001135.1 of Rhinatrema bivittatum. NCBI lineage: Eukaryota > Metazoa > Chordata > Amphibia > Gymnophiona > Rhinatrematidae > Rhinatrema > Rhinatrema bivittatum. The sequence goes on along the minus strand of NC_042619.1, from coordinate 132,923,981 downwards.
AAATTTGATTTAATGACTGGAAGAGGAACAGTGTGCAAATCCAAGGCTCTCGTGCTAAACTTTCAAAAGGGAAACTTTGATAAAATGAGAAAAATTGTTAGAAAAAAACTGAAAGGAGCAGCTACAAAAGTAAAAAATGTCCAAGAGGCGTGGTCATTGTTAAAAAATACCATTCTAGAAGCACAGTCCAGATGTATTCCACACATTAAGAAAGGTGGAAAGAAGGCAACACGATTACCGTATGGTTAAAAGGGGAGGTGAAAGAAGCTATTTTAGCCAAAAGATCTTCATTCAAAAATTGGAAGAAGGATCCAACAGAAGAAAATAGGATAAAGCATAAACGTTGGCAAGTTAAATGTAAGACATTGATAAGACAGGCTAAGAGAGAATTTGAAAAGAAGTTGGCTGTAGAGGCAAAAACTCACAGTAAAAACTTTTTAAATATATCCGAAGCAGAAAGCCTGTGAGGGAGTCAGTTGGACCGTTAGATGATCGAGGGGTTAAAGGGGCACTTAGAGAAGATAAGGCCATTGTGGAAAGATTAAATGATTTCTTTGTTTCGGTGTTTACTAAAGAAGATGTTGGGGAGGTATGATTCAGATGGACTGAATCAAATCACAGTGAACCTAGAAGATGTGGTAGACCTGATTGACAAACTGAAGAGTAGTAAATCACCTAGACCGGATGGTATACACCCCAGAGTTCTGAAGGAACTAAAAAATGAAATTTCAGACCTATTAATAAAAATTTGTAACCTATCATTAAAATAATCCATTGTACCTGAAAACTGGAGGATAGCTAATGTAACCCCAATATTTAAAAAGGGCTCCAGGGGCGATCCGGGAAACTACAGACCGGTTAGCCTGACTTCAGTGCCAGGAAAAATAGTAGAAAGTGTTCTAAACATCAAATTCACAGAACATATAGAAAGACATGGTTTAATGGAACAAAGTCAGCATGGTTTACCCAAGGCAAGTCTTGCCTCACAAATCTACTTCACTTTTTTGAAGGAGTTAATAAACATGTGGATAAAGGTGAACCGGTAGATGTAATATACTTGGATTTTCAGAAGGCGTTTGACAAAGTTCCTCATGAGAGGCTTCTAGGAAAAGTAAAAAGTCATGGGATAGGTGGCAATGTCCTTTCGTGGATCGCAAACTGGCTAAAAGACAGGAAACAGAGAGTAGGATTAAATGGACAATTTTCTCAGTGGAAGGGAGTGGACAGTGGAGTGCCTCAGGGATCTGTATTGGGACCCTTACTTTTCAATATATTTATAAATGATCTGGAAAGAAATACGACGAGTGAGATAATCAAATTTGCAGATGACAGAAAATTGTTCAGAGTAGTTAAATCACAAGCAGATTGTCATAAATTGCAGGAAGACCTTGTGAGACTGGAAAATTGGGCATCCAAATGGCAGATGAAATTTAATGTGGATAAGTACAAGGTGATGCATATAGGGAAAAATAACCCATGCTATAATTACACAATGTTGGGTTCCATATTAGGTGCTATAACCCAAGAAAGAGATCTAGGCGTCATAGTGGATAACACATTGAAATCGTCGGTTCAGTATGCTGCGGCAGTCAAAAAAGCAAACAGAATGTTGGGAATTATTAGAAAGGGAATGGTGAATAAAACGGAAAATATCATAATGCCTCTGTATCGCTCCATGGTGAGACCGCGCCTTGAATACTGTGTACAATTCTGGTCACCACATCTCAAAAAAGATAATTGCGATGGAGAAGGTACAGAGAAGGGCTACCAAAATGATAAGGGGAATGGAACAGCTCCCCTATGAGGAAAGACTAAAGAGGTTAGGACTTTTCAGCTTGGAGAAGAGACGGCTGAGGGGGGATATGATAGAGATGTTTAAAATCATGAGAGGTTAGAGCGGGTAGATGTGAATCGGTTATTTACTCTTTCGGATAATAGAAAGACTAGGGGGCACTCCATGAAGTTAGCATGGGGCACATTTAAAACTAATTGGAGAAAGTTCTTTTTTACTCAATGCACAATTAAACTCTGGAATTTGTTGCCAGAGGATGTGGTTAGTGTAGTTAGTATAGCTGTGTTTAAAAAAGGATTGCATACGTTCTTGGAGGAGAAGTCCATTACCTGCTACTAAGTTCACTTAGAGAATAGCCACTGCCATTAGCAACAGTAACATGGAATAGACTTAGTTTTTGGGTACTTGCCAGGTTCTTATGGCCTGGATTGGCCACTGTTGGAAACAGGATGCTAGGCTTGATGGACCCTTGATCTGACCCAGTATGGTATTTTCTTATGTTCTTATGTTTTCTTAGAGACAGGAAGGGTGGACCAATTTCTTCTCAAAACCAAAAGGTTTCCAAAAAGTCATCTTAAGGTTAGGTGAAGGAACCCTTACTGCTTTCCTTTACCCAAGCCTCAGCCTTAGAAGCCCAAGAGTCCTACCCTAAGTAAAATAAGCAAACCAAGAACAGCATAGTGACATGTTGCCCCTTCAAGGGATAACTCAAAAGTCCACAGCAGAACATGGTGGCTTGGGTTTATACACCACGTGAGCATAACATTTTCAGTCTCTCACATGGGGGAGCTACAAATCCACGCTAATTATTCTTTTCTTATTCCCCCCCCCCCCCCCCCCCACTACTTTAGGTGAAATTAAATACTTCTGGTAGGATCCCTACATATGATTTGTCCTGGACCACCTTCCCCATTGATCTTGAACCTGAACCCTTTGATCCACTTCCAGTTTTAGCAAGCTGCTATCCCATGATTTGTTTCTCCATTGGCTCGTTGATGGCCTTCTTCAAGTTCCCTTCTTTGTAGTTCCTTGAGTCTTTCCTCTAGTCTTAACCAGAATCTACTTGACCTTATGCTTTTTTTCCCCAAAGTGCCATCAAGCCACTGGCAATTATTCCTATGTACTGCACATTGGGCTTTGCAGACATAATCCCAATTAAAGATTTTCCCTTCATGGACTTCTTCTTGCTGCTCCTCCATCATTCATCCATAATCTCCACTGCATGCCATTTCTCCCACTTATGGATATTTAGCTTCATATGCAGAGTAATGACTCTACTACTGGATCACCTTTCTTACAGCCCGATACTGTAAAACCGCGGGAGAGCGGACGAATGCCCGCTCTCCCGGCGCACGCACCGGCCCTTGGCCGGTGCGTGCGATCCAGTATGCAAATTAGGCGACGCGGTGCAAACGAGGAAAAGGAGGCGCTAGGGACACTAGCGCGTCCCTAGCGCCTCCTTTTGGCCTGGAGCGGCGGCTGTCAGCGGGTTTGACAGCCGACGCTCAATTTTGCCGGCATCGGTTCTCAAGCCCGCTGACAGCCACGGGCTCGGAAACCGGACGCCGGCAAAATTGAGCGTCCGGTTTTCGGCCCGACAGCCGCGGGCCAAATTCAAATTTTTTTTTTTTACTTTTTTTTACTTTTGGGGACCTCCGACTTAATATCGCTATGATATTAAGTCGGAGGGTGCACTTTCCTGGCGCCGGAAGAAATTAGCGCCGACCTTTGGGTCGGCGCTAATTTCTTAGAGTAAAATGTGCGGCTTGGCTGCACATTTTACTTACTGGATCCCGCGCGCATACCTAATAGGGCCATCAACATGCATTTGCATGTTGAGGGCGCTATTAGGTGCTGCGGGTGGGCCGCGTGTTTTCCTCCCCTTACTGAATAAGGGGTAAGGGAAAACACGCGTCCAGAGCAGGCTGACAGTGCGCTCCGACGGAGCACACTTTACTGTATCGACCTGTTAGTGATTTATCGGTGCCTCAACATTTTTCTATATTTATTAGATCATGTATGATCTTTTTGGTAAACAAAAGACCTGCCCTCTATTTGACCCTTTCAAGCATTTAATATCTTGCTGCTAGAATTATTATTGTAGTCAGTCTTTTAAAGTGGAGAATGGACTAAAATACATGGATATTAATTTAAAAAGCCATGCATCATGGGGATATTTGACACTTGAGGCTTATGGGATCACAATTTGTGAGCAATTAAATTAATCTTGAAAAATTAAGGGTTTAAAAAAAGGTTTGGATAAGTTCCTAGAGGAAAAATCCATAAAATGCTATTAATTAATAAGCAGTAGCAGCTTGTGATTTATTTGGGTACTTTCAAAATACTTGTGACTTGGATTGGCCACTGTTGGAAACAGGATACTGGGTTTGATGGACCCTTGGTCTGAACCAGTATGGCATTTCTTAATTTCTTAACAATGTTTGAAGCTCTGTGAAATTGATTATCCTTTACACTCTCTACTTATGGAATCCAAGGAGAATGACCAGCTCATTGCATAATGACATCATAAACCTGGAGAATTTAAATTTTTATTTATTTATTTACGTTTTTTATATACCGGTCTTCTTACATTATATGCAAATCGGTTTACAGAGAACTATTGAAAGGTTTGCTTGGGAGCAATTACATATAACGAATAACTTTTTGAACAAACAGATAAATAGAACTTTTTAAACATTTTAAACAAAAAATTGTGTTTCATAATATATTTTCACCAACCAGTAACAGAGAGGGTGAAAAACTGACTTTTCTGAAAACTGAGCAAATCTGAACAGACAATTATAAAGCAGTTACCCCAATGGCACCCAACTGTCACATTTTTGAAAAGGGACTTTTAACAATTTATAGAATTTTGAATGGAAAAGAGCTGTTGAATTTCTAATTAGAGCTTTTTCATCACTATTATGAATACTGTCACTGAATTATAGTAAAGGTAATTCCACTGATTATTTCTAACAATATTTGTATCTTATTTTTTTTTTGTATGTTAATTTTATTGAACTATAGTTGAATCACTGAGGCTGAAAATAGAAAGGTGGACAAACAGGGTAATGGAGGCAGTGTTCTTTCCATGTGTATATCCATCCAGCAGCTAAGCAGATTGCAGCATTTGATGGACTCACGAAGTGCTACATTTAGAAAGAAATAGATCGTATCACCTGCATTAAACCTTGACATTCAGTTGAAGCTTTTTATTTTTTTTTGTATAAATGTGTAATTGCTTGATACGAAACATAGACAGAGGCACTTTGGGCTGATGTCTCAGATCTCACAGATGAGCGGTGAACCATGCACGCAGCCTCAGTCATGCCGAATAGATATGTTTTGACAGTTCTTTTATTCTTCTAATTAGCTGGAGGATCTTTTATCTCTTGAAATATCTGTACTCTTCAAAGCAGCCTGTACCTTTTGGCCTCTTCTGGGTTTGTTTTTTTTTGGCTCATTAGATAGAATGTACTGAACAATTTGGAAATCATTTAAATAGCTAGCAAGCTGAGGAAATGCGGGCCTGTGACTAACCCCAGATATGTTTTATTATTAGAATTTGTTTTATGTGAATAGAAAATTATAGATTACGTATTTTATGTGGCTATAAAAACTGGTGAAAAGGCACTGTGAGACTTATAGAAATACCCCAGAGGTCTTTCAAGATTATTTACAGCATGTTGTTTGATCAGTCATTACATACCACCATTATTAGCATACCTAATGTTCATGCCCTACAACATGCAGATTTACTAGGAATGAATACACATAGAACAGAAAATTGTTTATGGTTCTCTCTTCCTCAATAGACCTTCAGATACTTAAAAGGTATAAATAATGCACAGTTAAGATCAAACCTCTTCTGCTGGAAAGAGATAAGGAGAACTAGAGGTCATGACATGAAACTCCAGGGAGGACGATTAAAATTGAATGTCAGAAAATATTTCTTCACAGAGAGGGTGGTAGATGCATGGAATGCATCTACCACCCGGAGGAAGTGGTAAGGACCAGGATGGTAAAGGATTTCAAAAGGGCATGGGACAAACACTGTAGATCCCTAAAGGAGAGCGAAATGAAATGAGGAAAGAGGCACGCTAGAGACATAATTCTTTATAATAAATTAAAAGAAAAATTATTAAGCAGAAGTATGGGGAAACAAACATTCAACTTCCACTACTCACCCTTCACTTATCCCTTCTATATCGTCATGATATTTAAGTTCAATTTATTCCAACTTACTCCACTAAGTGATATCTTTTCACCCATATTTCATACCCCTGGCCCATTTTTTTTTTCCTTTCCCCCCTGCTTCTCCCTCAAGGCATAAATTTCCTTCTTGTTATAAGATAAAAACACTTTTGTTTAATTGAGCTACCTAGGCAGCTTTATACCATTTTATGTATTTTTTCTTCAATTTATTTTTAATTTTGTTGGTTTTACCTCTTTTGTAAACCGTTTTGACAAAATTCTATTTTAAAAATGGTATATAAATACTTTTAAATAAATAAATAGCGCAGGGGACATCTTAAACAAGTATGTATGGTCCGAGAAAATCAAACTGCTCAGGGGAAATCTGTCTGCGAATCAAAAAGAACGTGAGCTTGCTGGGCAGACTGGATGGGGTGTTGTGTCCTTTTCTGCTGTCATTTCTGTTTCTATGTTCTGTGTAATTCTTTTCCTTTTGACCCAGCAGTTTTCTTCTTGACCTTTGAACTTGCAGCTCACTCTGAGCCAGATGAGAGATCTGGCACCAATGAGCCTTCATTTGCAACTACTCAGAAACGTTTTATTTATTTATTTCAGATTTTTATATACCAGCATTCGAGACAGCAGTCACATCATGCTGGTTCACATAAAACAGGAGTGCATAGTAAACATAACTATAACAATGGTGCGGAAAAGGCAGTTACATATAACAGGGTGATAAGAACTTGGCTTAGAAGAGAAAGGACAGGTTATTAATTCACACAAGTAAACGATAGAAGATAAGGTTAACCATGGTGTAGGTGGAGATTAGGGGTGGCTTGGTTTTCCTCTCTTTTGTGGCCTCTCCCACCTTATGTTAAATCCAGTCATTGCAGTCATGGTGCTGGGCCAGGGGGCCATGTGCCAGGGCTGATTCTGGAACCCTACAATCATGGGCCCTGAATCTAGCCCTTAGGTGTCATCATTAAACAATGACCATGATTCCTTCCCCCTCCCCTTAGGTGTCATCATTAAACAATGACCATGATTCCTTCCCCCTCCCCTTAGGTGTCATCATTAAACAATGACCATGATTCCTTCCCCCTCCCCTTAGGTGTCATCATTAAACAATAACCATGATTCCTTCCCCCTCCCAGTGGGGGCTTTTAACGCTGCTACTCCAGTGTACCAAAGTATCTAATGTGGGCATCAAACCTGAGATTTTTAGCACAGCACCTACCAACTGAGCCACCAAGCGGGCCCTTCCTAGTCTCTATATTCCTAATTGTTTTCCAGCTTATTACTCCATGAAGTCTGTTTTGCTCCTGATCTTTTCAAAATAATGCCTTTCTCCATCTCTGGATCTTGATTAAAGGATAACTATCACAGCAAAATTAATTAAAGGTTTCTTATCCATCCAACTGAAAGTTTCTGGCTGACCGGGCAGTAGATTTTACATGCAAGGGGGTCTTCAGCAGTCTTATCCTGAATGTGAAGTTCCTGCTGCCAATGGGAACATTCATTTTTTAAGATTTCTGGAGGTGAAGATTTCTGTTTTGAACTTTCACTTAGAGAACAGCAGATATTTGGATTTACCGAAATAGTAACTATTATAATAGGGTTTCTTTGGAAGGATAGTCAGGGCAGGCAACCAACAATTTGTCATAGTCTAGAAAAAAAAAATCTGGGGTGTGCCGGAGGCAGAACCACAATAGACACTCCATTAATCTCCACTTTGCCCCCAAACCCAGGAACAAAGTGGTATATGAGCAAGCAAGCAGGTCTCCAGGAGCAGATGCATTAGAGCTCACTCAGGGAGAGGACCCTCCAGCTGCCATCAGTGCCCAAATGCCTTTAAAAACAGTATTGGTGGGCTGTGGAGAGAAAGGGGAGAATGTGGGAAGGGGGCAGGGCAATTAAGTCAGTGACTTAAAACACTGGCGCTTCTATCTGTAATAGGGTGGCAAATTCTGCCCCTGTGGCTGGTTTGCCCTTTAGTGGAATAGCAATAGTAGCCTCATAAGGTCATCCCACGTCAGGGCTTGACTGCCGAAACATGGGTAACCCCCCAAGACAGGAGCTGCTGGCAGACTGGATTCAGGAATAAGGCTGGAGCAGGAGCAGGACAGGAAGGAGCCTTCACCGGTACCGGCCACCTCCCCATCCTTGGGTTGAGCCTTTGGATTCTGGTGGCCGGCGGGACTTGAATGGTACAAAGGCAAGAAACTAAAGGACACCCACAAGAGCAGGCTAACTGCAGGAACACACACACAACCAAACGAAGTGCCCACACGAGTCAGACAAACAATCCAAGACAGGGAGACACAGGACAAGCAAACACAAAAGAAGCATGAAGCCACAAATTAAGGTCTGAAACAAAACAGGAAGAAATAAACAAGAACAAGCACAAGATTAATACAAAGCCAGAAGGCCTTTAGAAAGAGGCCAATTACAAAACTGGAACATGGAGGGCCAGTGCTAGGAGTAAGGAGCCTGCAAGCTGAGGCAATGGTGGCGAGCACGAGGCAGGCATTTAAGGGTCTGGTGGACCTCTTTTAGGGAGCCTGCAAGGCGCATGCCTGTGCAGTTCAGACTGTGGCCTACCTAGGGAGTCTTCTGGCAAGAGGGCCACACTGCAGCCAGGATCCTCGCACCCTAACAGCAGTGTGAGCCAGAGGTCTCCATCCAGACCCTGCCTCTATGAGTTAGGTCAGTTGATTTGTTGGTGTCGTGTACCACTCCCCATTGGGAGGGATCTGTATGTTAACAAAATTCCTGTGCCCATGTGACATAGAAGAAGTCAAGAATCAGCCTTTTCTCAGAGCTGAGGGAGCAGGCATCTCTCCTCGGGGAGGGCATTTGAGGGGCCTTATTCCTCCACAGGGAAGGGCTGGAGACAATAATGAGAGGATTCTTAGTACTGGAGTCCTGTGAGAGATGAGGAGGAGGAGGAGGATTTGAGGTGCGCAGTTCCTGGAAGTCCTGACGTTGATGAAGTGGGTTCTGGAAATTTGGGACAAGAGTACTAGGAGGTGTCTGCCGAAGGACAGCCTGCCTGGGAAAGTCTACCAAAGTGAAGACGGCAGTCCTGAGGAGAGGATGGTTTCCTTGGAAGCTGAGTCGACCGGTGTACTGGAAGGTGCCAGAGGAAGGAAGCCTGCCTGAGAAGGTTCACCAGAGGCAGAGATTGATTCTGCCTTGATCAGTCTGAGACTCGAAGGGGAGAGAGAGATAGAAGGATGTTGGAGAAAAGATTACAGTTACCAGGTACTGGGAGGGTTCAAGGTGAAAGGAGTTCCCCCAGCCCAAAGAGCTGACCTGTTTGGGGGAAGAGGTATGAAAAGGAGAAAGAGATTGTATTTACCTTTTGTAACCTTTATCTGGATTAATTTGCTGCTGTGGTGCACTGCCCTAAGAGTATCTATTCTGGGACTTTATGATTTCTCTGCCATCAATCAGTAAAGATTTTTATTCTGAATAATAGAGCTGATGTGGATGGGGTCTTTTTGGAGTGCTTGTTTGTTACGCAAGAAGAGCCCCTGTGAGTACAAAACCCTAAGGGCCTTGAAAAGTGAACTTCTCCCCTTGGGCGGGAACCCCAGGATGGCCATGGGGCCTTGCATGGTTGATGGCCCTCCATGTGCACCCCTGTCCCTGAGAGCTGATTGAAACGGGACCCACATGTCCTTGCAGGCACACCGTTCATTTATAACCAGCGTCAGAGCCAGGCAGGGATGGAGTGGTTGCAGAAATTTGAAGCAGTGCTTCTAAGCACGCTGCAGCACGCGGCTTAGGTCCGCCTCCAGCTGTGAATGAATCAAAAAGCCATGGGAGATGGAGCCAAGCCACATGCCAGAGCATGCTCAGAAGCACTTCTTCATTCTTATTTTTTTATTTAAAAAAAGATTTGGTAATCGCCTTTTTGATTACATCTCTCAAAGCAATTTACAACATAATCACAAAGATAAACAATATACATAATAAAACAAAAATTCAACAGAACATACCCAAAGCATATCCTACTAATCACTCATTAAAGCCAATGGACACATCCTATTAGTCACTCATAAGCAGCTGACACGAGTCATGTTTTTAGCTTTTTTCAAAACTTCAAGATTTCCTTTTAGACTTTGTGGGAGACTCTTCCACATGCCTGGGGCAGTAACTGAGAACATTCTATTTCCTAACCGCTATTGACTTAAGAAGTTGTAGCAAATGTTTATTCTTTTGATTCCAAATTTCTACTTGGTTCATACCAAATCAATTTGTCTCGCAAATGTGGGGGACACGAGCCACATAACAGCTTGAAGGCCATCAATTACATTTTAAATTTGCAACACTCCCTAACCAGCAGTGGAAATGAATAGAGGAGGAAGTAGAGGGGGGTGAGAGACATTGAAAAGGGCTGAATCTGTGAAGGGGTGAGAGAGGGTGGAGATGGAGCTAGAGGGGCTAATGGGCGGTAAGAGACAGAAGAAAGGGCCTGGAAGTGGGGGAGGGGATGTGTGACAAGGAAGTAACTGGTGAGGGGATAAGAGGTAGAGGAAAGTATATGAGGACTGGAGAAGGGGTGAGGATGGAAATGGGGTACTAGGGAATGGGTGAAAAGCAGAGGGGAATACATGGCTGGAGAAGAAGTAAGAGACAGTGGTATAGAGGGAGGACTAGGGAGATGGTAAGAGAGTGTGGGGAAATGGTCTGGAAAAGAGAGAGACTGAGGCTGGAGTGTGAGAGAGAGGGAGAAGAAGGGTGATATCTGAGAGGCAGAAAAGAGAAATGGAGGAAAGAGTTGAAAGGGAAAGATCAATATCAGACTGTAGGGGAGGAAGAGAAGAAATGGCAAAAAAAAAAGTTAGGAGAAGACAAAGAAAAACAGAAAAGACAGATGACGACCAATGTAATTAGAAAAATGAAATGCCTAAAGGTAGAAAATGCAATTTATTTTCAGTTCAATGATTGGAATATATCAGCTTTGGGAATGTTCATATTATATCTTTGCATTTTGCTCAGGAGAACAGGAAATGAATTTCTGTTTCTGTTTCTCCTGTGCACGCAGAGTCTGGCTTCTTGGGATTTCCCATTCCATGTTCATTTGTATATTTCTGTTTCTAATTTATGGTCACTTGTGCTATATTTGGTGACGGTCTATCTGTGTTGTACATGTGGGACCGTGATGTGGTACTTTGCTAGTAGGTAGTTTCTGTAGCAGTCCATTTTGTCCTCTTTTCCCAGTACAAAGTGTATAGGTGCATCGGAGTCCAGCATAACATTTGTGGGAACCATCATTTTCAGTTTTTATTTTATTTTTCCCTGGAATTTATCAGTGCTTATTATTTCCCCACTGATTTTTCTCCTGTTTTTTTTTTTTTTTTTGGTTAGAATAAACGCTGATACATTTCAGGGAAAAATAAATAAAAACTGAAAATGAAGGTCCCTAAATATTTGCAATGCTGCCTTTTCATAGGAAGGGGTTTTGTTGTTTGAGTCTCGTCAATGTTGTTATGGTAGGGCAGGTTTGCAATGGATTCTGAGTGTTATTTTTGCAGCATTTTGTAATTCTTCCAAATGTGTTTAGCATGACGTGACATTATATTGCTGTTACAATTCCCAGTCTCAAGAAGCCTGTTCCTACCTCCCAGCACCGGGCCTGGGCCGTGGCCCTTCTTGATCCGGCCGCACCTGCCGGCCTGCCGCTTCCTGGCTCTCCAGCTCGGCTCAGGACTGCTCCTCGCTTCCCCCTCCGGGGCGGAGGGGTGCCGCTGCCTCGACCTCCGCACGGGCCGCCTCCCAGCTGTGGTGAAGGAACCACGTCATGGCATCCTTGCCGTCGCAGCCGCCTTGCTTGGCCCCTGCTCCTAGGTGCATGCGCGTGCCGCCAGTCAGAATTTAAAGGGGCTGCGGCGAGAAAAGTTCCCGCGGCCCCTAGTGATGACGTTGCCAGCCTTGAGTATATAAGGCAAGCTCGGGTCTCCTCACGCTTGCTTGCTCAAGTTCCTGAGTTGCTGTTCCAGTTCCTGCGTTCCTGTTCCTGCACCCATCTCCGGCCTCCGCTTCTGCTCCGCATCGCCTCGTTCCTGTTCCCGCTTGTCCCTTGCTTCCTCGGACGGACCTCCTCCTGCCTGACCTCTAGTCTGGACCTGACCACGCATTCCGCTGCCTGCCTCTGACCTCTGGACCGGACTTGACCACCCATTCTGCTGCCTGCCTCTGACCTCTGGACCTCCACGCCTCCTGCCTCTGACCCCTGGACCGGGCCTGGCCACGCTGTCCGCCTCTCGCCTGGCCCACTGGACTGGATCTGATTCCGCTTTTGGCTTCAGCCTCGGGCCTCTCTCTTCTGGTTGCCACCGTGCTCCCTCGCCAACTCCCTGGGATCATCCACGCCGGGGCCCACCTAAGACCAGCCGGCCCCGGAACCCAAGGGCTCAACCTGCAGGGAATGTGGGCTGGCAGTGGCGAAGCTCCAGCTGACCTCTGCTTCCCATCCGGCCCCGCCACCCGAGGGTTCCCCCTCCAACAGGTGGCGCCAATACCACCTCGGGCCATTATGGGTACATTTAACCTGCAGACTTTACACTGATTTTCAAAGGGAAAATATGTGTCTACTTTCCCTTTGAAAAATTAGCCCACAAGAAATACCTTTCATAATTATCTTGCTAATGTGTGTACATAGTTTAGTTTTTTCCTCAGGGAAAAATACGTGTTTACTTTTGAAAATGTAAAAGTATGAGCATAATTGCAAACCCCACTGCATCCTCAGGAATGCTTTTGCTTACTGCAGATAAACTTATGTGTATACAGCCCTGCCCACATACGTTTACCCACATATAGGGTGGGCAGTTTTATAAAAGGCTATATCTATGATTTACCCATGCTTTACCCATGGAAATGGCCTTGAAAAGTACTCTCATGATGTACAATTATGCATTTTTGCAGACTCATTCTTGGGGGGAAGGGTAAATTGTGATCAGTGCTTTAGTTATCAGAATCTTGGGTGGAGGAGGGTGTATAGGCTTGAGCCATGAGTCTCTTTTAAGTAGCCAGCAACCCTGCCCACTGTTCAGAAATGATGTTTGTTGCCGCTCTCTCACCCCTTCCCGGTTCCCTCCTGACACCCTACAGCCTGCTTCCAGCTAATAGCAGGAGAGTGGAATGTGGCACAGTGGGCCTGGTGCTTTTCTATTTTTTAAATTTATTTAAATTAAAAAAATTTTATATATCGCATTTAGTTCCCATGAACTATCAAAGTGGTGTACAATAATTAATGATCAATACATACAATAAAATATAATAACAATCACAATACAATATCTTCTAATTATCACTGTCAGCTCATAATAAAATTCACCATCCCACCATTTCCCACCTAGTTCACAGCTGTTTGAACTTATTTGGCTAGTTTTCTCACTGGCAGGAGTCAAGCAGTGTTCCAGGCAGCCAATCCAGATGGAAGGGCTTCCTATGAGGATGTCAGGGCCACTGTACTACAAAGGGCTGGGTACTCTCCAGAACACTACTGGCAGCAGTTCTGATAGGTGGCCCTGCAACCCGAGGAAGAACCAAAGAAACCTCCTTCATCATTTTAAAAATGCCGGGTGGAAGTGGCTACAGCCGAAGGCAAGGTCAGGACTGGAAGTGGCTCACCAAATACTCCTGGAGCAGTTTCTGGATGGTCTGGACTGGCCGACACACCGGGCTCACTCTGGAGAGAGCCCTGGAAGTGGTGGAAGCTTTCCACCAGGCATAGTCAATGCCTGCCAGCATAAAGGGCTTAGAGAGACAACCCATAACGATGATCTAGCATGGTACAGAGGACAGAGGACCTCAGCAACAAAACACCAAGACAAGAAGTTCGGCATCTTTGCCTGGTTTCCAGTCATCAATCTCATCCACATGTTTTAACTGTGGTCAGAGAGGACACTTGGCAAAGGACTGTCAGTATGACTGAAGCGAACATTTGGATGTTTGCCTGGTGACCCAGCCAACGCCAGAGGGAGAAAGGCACATCTCAGCTGAGTATCTGCTTCCTGGACAATGCTAGAAATGGCTTCTGATGCAGAGCCAGAAACTTCAAATAAGGCCAAACACTCCTGGGATCACTAAGATACGTTGTGCTTTTGTTTCATACAGTGACTCGAGGTAGTAAGTGTACCATATTATAATGGGCCAGGGGTCTTAGGGAACTGTGGGGCTGATGCAATATCACATGCGTAAAAACGTGCATCCAAACTGGGCACCTGTTTTTTCAATGTGCACACATCCACTTCTCCTGGTTGCATGATGCAATAATCTAATGAGCTGCTGTGCTACAAAGGACATGCTAGGAATAAATTGTGCATCCCTAGCGCTCAAAAGCATTGGTTGCCCAGGAGACATGGCTGTGAGCAGGTTAGGAAAATGGATGCTCAATACGAGCATCCGTTTTATCCCACCGCAAATAATTTACCGGCACAATATACATGACACAATATACACGGTCTGGAGTGTGTATATTGTACGCCTCCCCAAATCAGTTTTTTCATCAAGACTTTTATTTTAGATATTAGTATTACAATGATACTAAGTAGGAGGAACCACAGAAAAGCAGTATTTGTTTATTTTTTTGAGCCCTTGACACATGGCAAGACTTTACGCCAGCTCCGGGGCTGGCGTTAAATTTGCTGTGTTAAAAAGTGCACATCAGGTGCATGGCAATTTTTGGCATTGGGAGGGAATAGCTAATAGCCTCATCTACATGGCATTTACATGTGATGAGTGCTATTAGCTACACATTTGTTTGGATGCACATTTTGGACATGCTAATCCCTTTATTGCTTTGGGTGTTAGTCTAGCACATCCAAAATCTGTGTCCAACCGCGGGTTAACCTGTGTGCTAGGCTGAGCGCACTTTATTGCATCAGTCTGTATGAGTGAAATGGCCAGATTTGCAGATGACACAAATTGTTGAAACATGAGCAAATTGTGAGGAACTGCAGAAGGACTTTGCCAGTCTGGGAAACTGAGTCTGTAAGGGGTAGATGAATTTTAATGTGGACAAATGCAAAGTGACGTACATAGAGAAAAAATAATCTTAAATATAAGTACACAATGTTGGGTTCCATATTAAGAATCAGCTCCCAGGAAATGGATGTTGGAGCCCTTGAGGGCAATCCATTATTCTCAGACCAATGAGTAGTGGCAGTCAAAAAATGCAAAGAGAATGTTAGGAATCATTCAGAAAGGAATGGAAAATAAAACTGAGAAGATTATAATGCCTGTGTATTGATCCATGATGCAACCACGCTTTGAATATTATGTGCCGCTCTGATCACCTCATTTCAAAAAAGATATAGTGGAACTAGAAAAGGTACTGAGAAGGATATAAAAAATGATAAAGGGAGTGGAACAGATCCCTTATGAAGAAAGGCTAAACAGGTTAGAGGTCTTCACCTTGGAGAAGAGGCAGTTGAGAGGGATATAATAGAGGTTTATAAAATTGAGTGGGGTGGAACAGGTAAATAGAGAATGGCTATTTACCTTTTCAAATAGGTACTAAGATTGGGTGACACTCCATGAAACTAACAAGTAGCAGATTTAAAACAAATTGGAGAAAGTATTTTTTCACTTCCCACCCAATCAAGCTGTGGAATTTGTTGCCGGAGGATGTGGTCATATTATCTAAGTATAGATGGGTTTAAAATAGGTTTGGAGAAAAATTCCATAAACAATTTTTTACCAGGTAAACTTGGGATAGCCACCACTTATTCCTGGGAGTGAGCAACAAGAATTGATCATGGGATCTGCTAGGTACCTCCTAATGACCCAGACTAGCCATTGTTGGAGTCAGGATGCTGGGCTTGATGGACGTTTGGTCTGATTCAACATAGCACATGTTTCATTCTTATGAGAAACCTAGAAGATTCTGTGTTTGCCTCCTTCTAGCTTTCTCCTTAGGCAGCCCGGGAGTCAAGATTGGAGTCCTTGGAGCTGCAGGAAAGGGAGTAGTACTTGGAGCAGACATAAGGGGTTTTAAGATGGAATTTGACAAGATTCTTATTGAGAGGAAGCCTATATACCAGGTGACTTGTCCTTTTATGAGAATTGTTCAGATTGGTGTGTTTGAAGGAGTAGAAAAACACCAAGGATGAGGAAAGGATCCATAGTGTCTATAGTTGGAGATATTCTGTGACTCAGGAGGGGTGATCACATGAATTTTACTAAGAAATCTTTCTAGTGGAAACTATATGGAGAAACACAAGAATGAAAAGGATTTCATTCATATACAGAGAGGCCTGAGCTGTGTATCTAGAGGTCTGAGGAGAGAAGGAGATTCGCAAGACTAATTTAGATAGCAAAAAGTGATCCCCTAAAGGGATGAAGAGTCGAGGAAGCCCCTACTTGCTTGTGAACTATATTTGTGACTGTTTTGAATGATACCTGAACAAAGTGACCTTTTGTCTGTCAGTTACATACTATTCATCAACTCCTTCAGTAAATGGTTTGATTTTTAGAGTGTAAGCTTTTGGCGGTGGAGGTGTGGCTCCACAGCTGAAAGCAGGTGGTGCACAGACAAGACTGGTGATTTCAAACTAGAGCAGAGCCAGCAAACTTCTGTGTGTGATGGTTACTTTCCTCTTGGGATGAATCCTTAGGTGATGATGGCCAGCAGAACTTTGATAGGATAAACAGGAAACACAAGGCACATAAACCTGGAGACACGAAGACACCCACAGAAGCAAGGTAAGACAACTGCAAGAAAATCTGGAGAGATAAAGGTATCCACAGAAGCAGTGATGACCATTGCAAGAATACAAGATACATAAAGCAAACTAGGATCAAATAGGAATACTGGATACACAAAGCAATCTAGGACCACATGAACAGTTCTAAACATAAAACAATCTAGGAACACGAAACATAAAGCAATCTAGGAACACGAAACACCAGACCAAGTCTAAGACCATGTAGGACCAAGTTCTAGCAAGTGCAGACTATGAGCCTGGAATATAATTGTCCAAATAGGAACAATATTTCTTCCAACAGGAAGTATGGGCCATAGAACTGGGAGAACTAAACAGATAGTCCAAGAGTTCCACCAAGGCCCTTTGCTGGTGGGAGGTAGAAACTGCCTGATAAACTTAGCGGTGGACGGTCTGGTGAGGCTTGCCCATCTGCCAAAGCTTCTACGCCAAAGTCCCAATTATTCCAATCAGGCGGCTTGCTTCTCTCGTGTGTTTTGGCTTTTGAGAGGAAGTACTTAAGGAAGAGAGGATATTCTGAGGACATTATTGCTACCCTTTTGCAAGCAAGAAGGACTTCCACCTCTTTGGCATTTGTGAGGATATAAAACGTTTTTGAGGTCTCGAGGGCAGAGCAGGGAGTGGATTCTGTGTGGGCCTCCATGACTCATATTTTGGCTTTATTGTGGAAAGGCTTTCTGAAGAGGTTGTCCTTTAATCCCCTCAGAGTTCAGGTGGCGGAATCGGGCTGCCTCCGAGGCAAGGTACAGGGAGCGACTCTAGTGGCACATCCAGATGTAATGCATTTTCTCCAGGGGGCGAAACATTTGCATCCTCCAGTTCAAAAGTTGTATCCTTCCTAGAACCTTAACTTAGTCCTTAAGAGCTTGTGTGCCGTGTCTTTTGAACCTCTTAAGAGAGCCATAATTAAGGATCTCACTTTGAAGGTGGTTTTCTTGGTCGCCTTTGGTTCTGCCCAAAGGATTTCAGAATTGCAGGTGTTGTCTTATAGAGAGCCCTGTTTTGAGGATTTTGGATTCCAGGGTTTCCTTGAGGACGGTTCCTTCTTTTTTACTGAAGATGGTTTTGTCATTTCACTTGAATCAGTCAGTGGAACTACCATCCTTTTTCAAGTTTGTATGCTAGGGTGCCTCATGCTAGAGAGTTAAGTCACTTGGATGTCAAGTGTGCTTTGTTGAGGTACCTTGAGGTCACTAACAGTTTTGGCTAATGGATCACCTTTTTGTGCTATGGCGTGGTGCGCAAACCCCCCCCCCCCCCCAAAAGGGGGGTTGTAAAGCTTCGAAGACCACGATTGCATGGTGGTTAAAGGATGCTTTTGGTTTGGTGTACATCTATCAGGGTCATCCTGTTCCGGAGAGATTACGGGCTCATTTGACCCATTCTCTGGCAGCATCCTGGGCTGAATGTCAACAAGTGTCGCCCCTGGAGATTTGTAGGGTGGCTACTTGGAAGAATTTGCACACTTTTTCAGGCATTATTGTTTGATTGCCCAGGCCCCAGAGTCAAGGGGGTTTTGGGAAAGTGTGCTTTGAGCGGGAGTCTCACAGTCCCACCCCATATAAGGAAGATTTGGTGTATATCCCAGGAGTCTGGACTGATCTGGGTACGTACAAGGAAAGGAAAATTGGTTCTTACCTGCTAATTTTTGTTCCTGTAGTACCACGGATCAATCCAGAGTCCCACCCAGGTCTTGAATTTGGAGAGTCTGCTCGATCTGTTATAGTAATCAATCTGAAGAATGGTGCAGGTTTTGTATGTAGTCCTGCATGGTTTTTATTATTGAAGTCATGGTTATCTGTTCTGAGTTTTCAAATTCCCACTGCTCATTCAGGGGAATATAACTTAGTTGTTGTGGTTGGTGTTATTTCCATCTTGGTTTGGGTACTTATCAATACTGAGGGACTGCAGGTGGCACCTCGGGTTATGTTGCAGTTTCAGTAAAACTTTCTCTGTCTCCATCTGCTGGAGAGGAGGCAAAACCCAAGAGTCTGGACTGATCTGTGGTGGTACAGGAATGAAAACTAGAACCAATTTTTCTATGCTAGCTAGACCGGGGGGGGGAGCATTATGGCAGCCAAATGACATGGCAGATGTACAGAGACAGAGGCATTCTGGACAATAAATCTGGAATTTGTTGCCAGAGAATGTGGTTAGTGCAGTTAGTGTAACTGGGTTTAAAAAAGGTTTGGATACATTCTTGGAGGAGAAGTCCATTACCTGCTATTAATCAAGTTCACTTAGAAAATAGCCACTGCTATTACTGGCATCAGTAGCATGCGATATACTTAGGGATAGATTTTCAAAGGGTTGCGTGTGTAAGATATACGCGCGTAAGATACGCTCACAACCCCTGAAAACCTACCCCTGCCTCCCCCTGCACACGCCGAGCCTATCTTGCATAGGCTCGGCGGCGCACACAAGCCCTGGGTCGCGCGTAAGTCCCGGGGCTTGAAAAAATGGGCGTTCTGGGTGCAGGGCCATGGGCAGGGCGCTGGCCGGGGGCATTCCGGGGGCGGGACCAAGGGTGCACGCAAGTTACGCCTGCCTGGAGGCAGACATAACTTCTTCAATAAAGGTCGGGGGGGGGGTTAGTTAGGGCTGGGGGGCGGGTTAGATAGGGGAAGGGAGGGGAAGGTGCAGGGGGGGCAGAAGGAAAGTTCCCTCTGAGGCCGCTCCGATTTCCCTCCAAGGACACTCCGATTTTGGAGTGGCCATGGAGGGAATGTTATAAAATCTGACCCATAGTTTTTGCATACTTGTCAGGTACTTGTAGCCTGGATTGACCACTGTTGGAAACAGGATGTTGAGCTTGATGGACACTTGGTCTGACCCAGTATGGAAATTTCTTATGTTCTTATGTCTCACAGATGTGGATAGTAGAATATTTTTGTCAGTGAGGTGTCTTTGTTTTGACCTTGTGGGCCTCCATAGTTATTGCTTCTTCCCACTGAAAAACCCTCAGGACTGCAGCAAACTGGTCATTACCAAGTAACACTCAAATGTACCCCCCACATTGTAGAAGAGAAGGACAAGGGGGTTGTACTAGGCATAACATTATTCATATTGAAGCATTACATTAATCTATTTTATTGTTTGTGTATGTGACAATTTTCTATGCTATTAATGATTTTATGTATATTTTGATGTTTTACTGTTGTTTTATGGATGTTGAGTTGTTTATGCACCTAGAATAGGAGATGGAGCAGAATATAATTTTTTTTAAATAAATAAATAAATGACTGACCAAACTTCATCCATGTTGAACAAGTTAATATATATATTCTCTTGAGGAAAAAAGATAACATAAAGTAAGTATTAGCAAACCCCATGGCCATTGGAATGTAGGCACATTGTGGAGATGATACACTTGGGTTCTGGAGGAAGAAAAATAGTGGTGCTTCTGAGGTTACCCTCTGCTAGACTACAAGTGGCACTTAAGCCCTTAGTCTCAGAGGAGACTTCAGCTTCCTGCCCTCAGTCATGAAAAGACTAAAATTTCCCAAAACATCCTAGGATATGAAGGAAATAAAATTGGAATAAAAGATATAAAATTAAAAGTACTATCCTAAGAACATAAGAACATGCCATACTGGGTCAGAACAAGAGTCCATCAAGCCCAGCATCCTGTTTCCAACAGTGGCCAATCCAGGCCATAAGAACCTGGCAAGTATCCAAAAACTAAGTCTATTTCATGTTACTGTTGCTAATAATAGCGGTGGTTATTTTCTAAGTCAACTTAATTAATAGCAGGTAATGGACTTCTCCTCCAAGAACTTAATATAATAATATTTGGGTAGATTTCTAGTTTCCTGGCTCATGACTGTCTTCTGGCTACCATTGTGACCACCAGAAACCAACTCACAGTACTGAAAGTTAATGTTCTTTCTGTGAACACCAGTAGTTGTCATCTTTACTAACATTTCTATATTAAGGAGCAAGTTGGAATTTAATATGATGATGAGTAAGATATAGCTGCAATAAATCCTACTATTTCTTGAGTGAGTCATGCTATGTGGAACCAGAAATGAAAACAGAGAACAAGAAAATAAAACATTGCTTAGATTTCTTGACACATGATTAAAGACTCTTCATAAGTCAGAATCACAATAGTCAGCCTGGTGCAGAGTCTGGATAGCATTATGTAACAAAAACTAAACTATGAAAACAAAGCAAATGCAATAAGCTTAATATATTTAGTTATAGATACTGCTATATTGATCTTCATCTTATGCATTAATATAAGGCTCCCGTGATTCCATTTAGATGGAACAACCAACAAGGGAATTATTACAGAAAGAATTATATAAATTAAAGATGAAGAATGATCAATGAGATACTGGCTATTGCACAATGATTATTATCAAATATGTCCATGGAACAGCAATTTTCATTAGAAAGAGTATTGAACACTGAGCACAGTTTAGAAAAATATATTAAAATATTTTTGAGCATAAGCCACTAATACCACCTATGGTAGACTACTTCCAGTCTTCCAAACAAGTTTTGTTATATCCTGTTAGGTCTGAATTAGACCATACTGGGAACATAACATAAGAAGTGCCATGCTGAATTAGATCAAAGTCCTTGGAGCCCAGCATCTTGTCTCTTCAACAGTGGCCAATCTGGGTTGCAAGTACTTGGCAGATCCCCAAGAGCTGATTTATTTCTTGCATCTCAATCCCAGGGATAAATGCTGGCTTTCTTTCAGGAACTTGTTCAATCCTCTTTTGAACCCCACTATGTTATTTGCCTTGACCACATACTCTGGCAACAGATTCCATAGCTTGATTGTGCGCTGAGTGAAAAAATAATTTCTACGATTTGTTTTAAATCTGCTAGTTGCTAGTTTCATGGAATATCCTCTAATCCTAGTGTTATTTGAAAGAGCAAATAATTGTTCCCTATTTGCCTGTTCCGCTCCACTCATGATTTGATCAATCTCAATCATATCCCCTCTCAATCATCTCTTTTCCAAGCTAAAGAACCCTACTTTGTTTAGCCTTTCTCCATAAGAGAACTTTTCCATCCCTTTTATCATTTTTGTTGCCCTTCTCCGGGGCAGATTGGCCTATCGGGGCTTCAAGCATGCCCTGGTGGGCTGGTCAGGAGGATCATATGGTTTGTATTGGTCGCTGCAGCCCCATGCCCACACAGGACTGGCACATCCCACTGTGCAAGCTGTACACTTGACAGAGTGGCGACATGGGGTCCCCTGGAGGCCTAAGACCACCACCACCGAACCCCAATCCACCAGGAGGCCAAGATCAGGAAGAGGCCACTGCCAAGCTGGCAGTTCCAAACCTTCCAGGCAACAAGAAAACGGTGGTTTCCAACCCACTGCGTGGCTGAGAGGAAACAGCTGGGGGGCCAACCAGCGGTTCCCAACCCACCATGCAGCCGAGAGGAAGGAGCTGCAGGACTGAGTGAAAGGAGTTGCAGGGTCTCCTGGCAGTCCCAACCTGCCAGGGCCCAGTGGAAGGAACTATGAGATCCCTGACCTGCTCCTGGAGACAGTGATCTATTCTGCTCGCCAAGTCAATGAGACTTTTCAAGGACTCTGGGAGTTCGCGAGCTGCCAGCTCGTCTTTTATTCAGGAAGACAACCCTTCAAGGAAGATGGGGCATAGGCAATCCTCTCTCCAATTGAGTTCTGTAGCTAAGGTCCAGAATTTGGTAGCGTAGACCATTAGGGGCCGGGTCCCCTGGCGTAAATGGAGGAGATCCGTGCCCGATGTAGCCTGGCGGCCAGGATCATCAAAGACAGTTTTGAAGGCTGAGATGAATTGTTGAAGTTCTTGTAGAATCGAGTCAACTCATCCCCAAAGGGGTAAAGCCTATGCTAGGGCCTTGCCATTGAGATGAGAGAGAATCAATGTGTTGTACTTCGGAGTGTGAACCCTTGGTCCAGTGAAGAACGGATGTTCAGACACTGGAAGGCGAGGCCTCGTCAAGACCTTATGTGGAAACAGAAGAGGATCTGGATGCAGGCGCCTTCTGCAGGTCGTGTAGTCCAGATAGCTGGCGCCTCCAGCAGGTCGTGAAGTTCAGGTAGCTGGCGCCTCCAGCAGGTCGTGTAGTTCCGATAGCTGGCGCCTCCAGCGGGTCGTGAATAGGAGCAGGATAGGCACAGTCCAAAACAAGAGAATTTGCAGGAGCACTGCAGCCGGTCCAGGGGTCGAGAGCCAGAATATCCCTCAGCCGGTCCAGGGATTGAGAGCCAGAATATGCCAATGCCGGTCCAGGAGTCAAGAGCCAGAATACGCCAATGCCAGTCCAGGAGTCAAGAGCCAGGATACGTCAATGCCAGTCCAGGAGTCAATCACAGCAGAGCAGGAAACAGGTACAGGAACCACTGGGAGCCAAGAAGCCAAGGCAAGGTCTGAGGTGCAGACCTTGCCTTAAATACCCTTAGCCGGCAGGAGCTGACAGGAAGGAGCCACTCTATTTCCTGTAGTGGCTCCTTTAAATAATTCTTCAGCCGAGCGCGCGGGGCTCTAGGGGAACCAGCAGGGGGCGGAGTCAGGCGCGCATTGGAGAGCTGCAGACGCCGCGGCCATGATGAGGCAGAGGCAAGAACGCCGCGGGACCGCGGCAACGAAGGAGGTTACCGGGAGTGGCGCGGTCCACCGCCCCGGTGAGTGGTCAGCCCCGGCGGCGGCTTGCTGCCGTCGGGAAGCATAACACAATGTGGTCTTGTTCAAGTCTTCTGGACCACTGCCTGAACTACGACACTGCGAAAACACTACCTGCCTCTGATTAAAGCCTGAACCCGACCCTGTTTGATTGCTACCTGTCCTGACTGCTGCTTGTCCTGACTCCACTTCCTTCTCCATGTTGGTCTGCAATGAATTCATCATGATGGATCTTGACCTCCACACAGGCCTGCACCAAAGACCAGCTGGCCCCAGCAGCCAAGGGCTCAACCTAAGGGCAACGTGGACTGGTATTGGCAAAGCTCCAGTTGGGTCTCTGCTTCAGCCAGCTCCACCTTCTGATGGTGGAGCTCCTCAGGGCTCTTCCTGTGGGTTGCGCCAATTTCCCCTAGGCCTAAGGGTCCTCACCCGCAACATGTTGTGATATTTTTTTTACCTCAGAAGACTGTACTTTGAATATTCTTTTTCATGTAAAATCTGTTATTATAAATGCACAATTCTTAATTGTGTGTGGAAAGGGTTGTGATGGGGTGCAATACTTTTGTACTGGCCATGAGTTCCAGGGGAGGGGGTGAAAACCTGGAGGTGGGGGCTGACAGTTTTTAAAGTTTAAGTTGCTGGAAGGAGCTGGGCTTTTTTTGGTGGGCTCAAAGTGAGACTGAATGCAGAAGGGGGGGGGGGGGGGGGGCAGCACAATAATTGTTCACACAGGGCAGCAAAAAGGCTAGCATCGGCCAGTGCCCATGGAGCTGCTATGACCAACACAAACCCCACTGCAGCTTGGGTCACAGAGCGGGAGCCTCCCCAGGGCTCTCCATTCATTTCTACCTCCTCCTTTTTTACCTGTGGCAGGGGTAGTGATAGCAGCAGTGACAGCTCAATGGGCCTGTTGCCATTGCTCTGTTCAGGCACTCCTTTCTTCCACCATTGCCATATTCCTGGTTCCTGCTCGCAAATGCTTCCGCCTAAAGCTTGTAAGAGGCAGCCAGTAGGCCTTTTGCCACTGTTTCACCACTGGCTCAACTCTGCATTGTTCTTAATTGCTGGGTTTCCCCCATATTGAGCTGTGGCAAAAAGTAATAATTGGAAAAAAATATCCCACAGCATCAGGGCCTTCCAGCCATGTCCCTTGCCACACTGAGAAACACCAGGTAGCCCACCAGGACCCTTTTTTCTAGGGCCCTGCCTGGATCCTTCTGACCACCAAAGTAAATAAAACTATTTTTTACATTTATTCAGAGGGGAGAGAGAACATGTGCATGAGAGAGAGCATGTGAATCAGTGAAAATGTGTGTGAGTTTTGTAAGCGAGACTGAGTATGTGTGTGAGCCTGAGACAGCATGTGTATGAATAAGTACATATGAGAGCACATGAAGCAGCATGTAAGAGTACATGAATAAGCATGTGAGAGCATGAGTCATGAGAAAGCATTTATGAGAGTGTGTCAGTAAGCTTGTGTGAGCATGAGAGTGCATCAGTGATCATGTGAGAGGTCATTTGAGTGTCAGTGAATGCATGAGAGTCAAAATGTATGTGTGAGCATTAGTCAGTGAGCATGTGTGAGGATGATAGAGAGAGCTTGAGTATGTGAGCATGACAGCACATGTGAGTGTTAGGAAAGCTCTGTGTTAGAACTGGGAGTTAGCAATCTGTAATAAATCTGCTGTTAGTTAGACTGCGGAGTAGCAATCTGTTCTTGTTGGCTCCTAAAGAAGGAGGAGTCAGCAATCTGATATAGTTGTGGGTGGATCCCTGAGCTGGTGGCAGATGACCACGCCCCCGGGAGGATATCCCAAGAGGAACCACCGGCTAGGCTTGAGTATGGAGACAGACACACATTAGTTCTTTTATTAAACAGGTTTTTGAAACCACCAGAGGTGGCAATAGTGAGCTGATATGCCCGGCAGGGCTATAGTCCCTCAGGTACTGGAACATCGATCCAGGATGGCTGAGCTGTTGAGAAACTGTAGAAAGTGAGTAGGCAGAGTAGGCAGAGTTCATGAACAGAATTAGATGACAAAACTCACATAAGGTCTCAAGGAAGCTCAGGTGCTGGAAAGGTTTAGGTCCTCGAGGAGCGAGTACCTGGTTCCAGGGAAAGCTCTGAGAGAGCGATGATAACTCACAATTGTTTGTAGCAGCGATAGCTTCCAAGCAGTAGAGAATCTTCAGAGCGTCCAGGAACATGGGCCCTCGAGGAGCGAGTACCAGTTCCTATCTGTAATCTGAAAGTAAAGAAAAAGAGCGAGGCCCCCGAGGAGCGGGTACCTCTGGTAAGTCCGAGGAGGCAGAGTAGCTTGGGAGATGTAGCCAAAGCAATCCCCTTCCATGCTAACTCAGTTAGATAGCGAAATAGAGACCTTTAAATATTGGAAGCGGATGACGTCATCTCAGGGGAACGTCCCTGTGGTTCGCGCTCTTGCTGGTACTTCAATCAGAGCGCGCGCGCGCGCCCTAGGTCTTCAGGCAACATTGCAGATCTGCAACGTCGAGCAGGTCCAGGGACACTGGAGGGAGACGGCATGGAGACGCTGTGGCAGCGTCTCCATGCCGCAGAGGTAAAGAGGGCAGAGTGAGGACGTCGAGCAGCGACGGTCACAACAGTACCCCCCTTCAAAGGGCGATCTCCTCTTCGGGTACCAGGCTTAGGTTTGGAAGGATGTGCAAGGTGGAACTGATGAAGCATCTCATAGTCCAACATTGCTCTAAGACTCAAACATTGCTCTAAGCTTCAACGGCAAGAGGAAATGTGGAAAAAAGGATTTGCTTTCACAAAAAAGCAGGGAGTAGCTTGCTTGTTACGGCAGTTACTACCCCAAACCAAATAAGCCTGATACTTCACTTTCAATGCATATCCAGCATAGCTCTCTGCTTCAACGGCAGGGGGGAATGAAGAAAAGTGGATCTATATACAGACAACAACCAACAAGGACTGAATTACATAGTCTGGGTAAACAAATAAGCAACAAATGGGTGTAGCTTGCATATTGCGGCGGTTACTACTCCTAACTAATTAAGCTAGATATTTCACTTAGATGCAGCTCCATCACTGCTCTCTACATTAATGGTGGGGGTGGAAGGGAAATAGAACCAAAAGGTTACTAAGAGCCAAGAATAACAGATAAGTATGAGAAGTATGAGAAAAAAAAAGTGTGAAACTTGCTGGGCAGACTGGATGGGCCGTTAGGTCTTCTTCTGCCGTCATTTCTATGTTTCTATGTTTCTATATTGGTCTGAGGCTCCCAAGAGATTAAATTGGGGCTGAAGCCTTCCCAAATCAGAAGTTATTCAAAAGACTTGCCTCTGTTACGAACATCCAGAATCTCTTACTGTTACGCCTGGGCTGAGTTCAGGGGTAGTGAACACCACCCAAAGGGGTGGCTCCAGGTGGAGAGAGACAGGGATGGCTGGAAACCGTGGCTGGGTCAGGGCAGACAGCAAGAAGCAGTGTCTGGGTCTAGGCTGGGTCAGGGCAGGCGGCAGAGCAAGGCAGGTCAGAAGGCCCATAGGCCACACACCGTAAGCGGGGCAAGGCAGGCCAGAAGGCCCGTAGGCCACACACACACAGAAGGCCCGTAGGCCACACACCTGTAAGCGGGGCAAGGCAGGTCAGAAGGCCCGTAGGCCACACACACACACACAGAAGGCCCGTAGGCCACACACCGTAAGCGGGGCAAGGCAGGTCAGTAGGCCCGTAGGCCACACACACACAGAAGGCCACACACACACAGAAGGCCCGTAGGCCACACACCGTAAGCGGGGCAAGGCAGGTCAGTAGGCCCGTAGGCCACACACACACAGAAGGCCCGTAGGCCACACACAGTAAGCAGGGCAGAGAGCCCGTAGGCCAAACACACACAGACAATAGAGCAGAGGGCCCGTAGGACCGCATGCACAGTAAGCAAGGCAGGGTAGGGCAGAAGGTCCGAAGACCATACACAGCACAAGGTAGAAGGCCCAAAGGCCACGCAAGGCAAGGCAAGACAGAAGGCCCAAAGGCCGCGCAAGGCAAGGCAAGACAGAAGGCCCAAAGGCCGCGCAAGGCAAGGCAAGACAGAAGGCCCAAAGGCCGCGCAAGGCAAGGCAAGACAGAAGGCCCAAAGGCCGCGCAAGGCAAGGCAGAAGGCCCGAAGGCCGAGCAAGGCAAGACAGAAGGCCCAAAGGCCACACAAGGCAAGGCAAGACAGAAGGCCCGGAGGCCGCGCAAGGCAAGGCAAGACAGAAGGCCCAAAGGCCACACAAGGCAAGGCAAGACAGAAGGCCCGGAGGCCGCGCAAGGCAAGGCAAGACAGAAGGCCCGGAGGCCGCGCAAGGCAAGGCAAGACAAGACAGAAGGCCCAAAGGCCGCGCAAGGCAAGACAAGACAGAAGGCCCAAAGGCCGCGCAAGGCAAGGCAAGACAGAAGGCCCAAAGGCCACACAAGGCAAGGCAAGACAGAAGGCCCAAAGGCCACACAAGGCAAGGCAAGACAGAAGGCCCGGAGGCCGCGCAAGGCAAGGCAAGGAAAGGCCCGAAGGCCACGCAAGGAAAGGAAAGGCCCGAAGGCAAGACAAGGTAGAAGGCCCGAAGGCCACGCAAGGCAGGCTAGAGCAGGGAGCCCAGGTGAGCTCGATGCCGAAGCACCGAGGCAACTGTCAGGCAGGGTTATAAGGGCACACCCAGAGCATAGAGTGGACAGAGGAGATGGACTGGGCCTGTCAGGAAAGCCAGCTCTAGAGGGACCCCTGGTGGTGAGGCGGTTGCACAGCAGCCACAGCCGTAACAGTACCCCCCCCTCAAGGCCTCCCCCTCCTCCAGGGTCCCATTTTTGCAGGGGGTACTCAATAATAAAGTCAGACCCCTCCGGGGGCGATGCAGCAGGTTCAACTCCTTTCTGAGGCAGCAAGGCAGTCCATAACCCCTCCTGGGGTGATAAGGCAGGCACAACCCCAACCTGGGGCAGCAAAATCATCCATAACCCCTCCTGGGACAAGGCGGCAGAGTTAGACCTCTTCTGGGGCAAGGTGGCAGGTTCCATTCCTTCCTGAGGCAACAAAACAGTCCATAACCCCTTCTGGGGTGACAAGGGGAACACAAACCCCACCTGGGGCAGTGAAATAGTCCATAACCCCTCTTGAGACGACAAGGCAGGTGCTAACCCCTCCTGTGACGACAGCAGGGACGGTCCGGACCCTTCCAGGGTCGGCATCAGGGCCGGCACA
Source organism: Rhinatrema bivittatum (assembly GCF_901001135.1). Classification (NCBI taxonomy): domain Eukaryota; kingdom Metazoa; phylum Chordata; class Amphibia; order Gymnophiona; family Rhinatrematidae; genus Rhinatrema; species Rhinatrema bivittatum. The sequence continues at coordinate 132,895,402 of NC_042619.1, read as the reverse complement.
GACTCCTCCCGAGTCGGCAGCTGGATCGGTACAGCAGGCTCAGATGGTTGAACAACAAAGTCTGTTGGCAGGACCGGTTCGGACCCCTCCGGGGACTGCAACAGGGCCGGTTTGGACCCCTCCGGGGACTGCAACAGGGCCGGTTCAGTAGGCTCGGATGGCTGAGTCAGAAAGTCTGTCAGTAGGACCGGTTCAGACCCCTCCGGGGACGGCAGCAGGACCGGTTCAGTAGGCTCAGATGGCTGAATCAAAAAGTCTGTTGGCAGGACCGGTTCGGACCCCTCCGGGGACTGCAACAGGGCCGGTTTGGACCCCTCCGGGGACTGCAACAGGGCCAGTTCAGTAGGCTCGGATGGCTGAGTCAGAAAGTCTGTCAGTAGGACCGGTTCAGACCCCTCCGGGGACGGCAGCAGGACCGGTTCAGTAGGCTCAGATGGCTGAATCAAAAAGTCTGTTGGCAGGACCGGTTCGGGCCCCTCCGGGGACTGCAACAGGGCCGGTTCGAGCCCCTCCGGGGGCGGAAGCAGGGCCGGTTCAGACCCCTCCAGGGGCAGCAGCAAAACCGGTTCGGACCCCTCCGAGGACGGCAGCAAGGCCGGTTCGAGCCCCTCCGGGGGCGAAGCAGCGGGCTCGGACTCCACTCGAAGCGATGAAGCAGGCTCGAACACCTCTCCGGGCGTTGTAGCCGGTTCGGACCCCTCTCGGGGCGATGAAGCAGGCTCGGCGCCTTCTCGGGGCGATGAAGCAGGCTCGGCGCCTTCTCGGGGCGATGAAGCAGGCTCGCACACCTCTCCGGGCGTTGTAGCAGGTTCGGACCCCTCTCGGGGCGATGAAGCAGGCTTGGCCCCCTCTTGGGGTGAGACAGCAGGCTTGGATCCCTCTTGGGGCGATGAAACAGGTTCAGGCCCCTCTCGGGGTGATGAAACAGGCTTGGACCCCTCGCAGGGTGATGCAGCAGAGTTGGACCCCTCTTGGGGTGATGAAACAGACTTGGAACCCTCTCGGGGTGATGAAACAGGTTCAGACCCCTCGCGGGGTGATGAAACAGACTTGGACCTCTCGCGGGGTGATGAAACAGGCTTGGACCCCTCTTGGGGTGATGAAACAGGTTCAGGCCCCTCTCGGGATGATGAAACAGGCGTGGACCCCTTGCGGGGAGATGCAGCAGACTTGGACCCCTCTTGGGGTGATGAAACAGGTTCAGGCCTCTCATGGGGTAATGCAGCACGCTTGGAAGGCAGAGCAACAAGGTTAGAATTAAGGCGCAGGGAGGACAAAGATTGTACTGCCGTGGGCTTGATACTTTGAGCCAGAAGCTCCTGCTTTTGTTTCTGGAGGGGCTGCTTAGAGAGGGCACAGGCAGTTCTAGGACGTCTAGGGAAGGTGCTCGTTAGTGTCTTAAGTGCAGCTGTGGGAAGCAGAGCTCTGCTAGAGTTAATTACTTCTCTCAGCTTTCGTGTCTGAGGCTCTAGCGTGGAAGTTATAGAAGGCTTCTTAACCTGGTGAGTTCTAAGATTTTCAGAATTAATACTTGTTTCCTGGTAGCAAGTTTTTTCAAAAGTGTCCAGAGATGAAGTGCTAGAATGCTTAATCCACAAACTGCTACATGAAATAATGTTGCTAACTGGGCCAGAAGCTGAACGCCCGGTAGTAGAACTAGCTGAGCTTTTGGGAGAAACAGCTGGCCCGTTAGCTTTGCAGCGGGGGCAGGGTTCGCCTGGAGGCAAAAGGCACGGAAGACAGGAACATTTCCACCATCCTGGCTGTGGAGTAGAACAGTTTAAACACTCTTGATAAACAGAGACATTTCTCTTATTGCAGTTACTGCACAACCAGTGTTCCTGACCAGCAAGTTGACAGGCTAGACAGTTCTGATAGCTTAGGTAATTCAAGGTCTGACAGGAATTGCAGGTATAAAACTTTGAAGGAGGCATCTTGTAATAGGGAAAAAAAAAAGGTTGACTCACCGGTTTAGCACACAGAGCTATCTCTTCCCCTGGAAATTTATGGCTTCGGCATACTGTTACGCCTGGGCTGAGTTCAGGGGTAGTGAACACCACCCAAAGGGGTGGCTCCAGGTGGAGAGAGACAGGGATGGCTGGAAACCGTGGCTGGGTCAGGGCAGACAGCAAGAAGCAGTGTCTGGGTCTAGGCTGGGTCAGGGCAGGCGGCAGAGCAAGGCAGGTCAGAAGGCCCATAGGCCACACACCGTAAGCGGGGCAAGGCAGGCCAGAAGGCCCGTAGGCCACACACACACAGAAGGCCCGTAGGCCACACACCTGTAAGCGGGGCAAGGCAGGTCAGAAGGCCCGTAGGCCACACACACACACACAGAAGGCCCGTAGGCCACACACCGTAAGCGGGGCAAGGCAGGTCAGTAGGCCCGTAGGCCACACACACACAGAAGGCCACACACACACAGAAGGCCCGTAGGCCACACACCGTAAGCGGGGCAAGGCAGGTCAGTAGGCCCGTAGGCCACACACACACACAGAAGGCCCGTAGGCCACACACAGTAAGCAGGGCAGAGAGCCCGTAGGCCAAACACACACAGACAATAGAGCAGAGGGCCCGTAGGACCGCATGCACAGTAAGCAAGGCAGGGTAGGGCAGAAGGTCCGAAGACCATACACAGCACAAGGTAGAAGGCCCGAAGGCCGCGCAGGGCAAGGCAAGACAAGACAAGGTAAAAGGCCCGAAGGCCGCGCAAGGCAAGGCAAGACAGAAGGCCCAAAGGCCACGCAAGGCAAGGCAAGACAGAAGGCCCAAAGGCCGCGCAAGGCAAGGCAAGACAGAAGGCCCAAAGGCCGCGCAAGGCAAGGCAAGACAGAAGGCCCAAAGGCCGCGCAAGGCAAGGCAAGACAGAAGGCCCAAAGGCCGCGCAAGGCAAGGCAGAAGGCCCGAAGGCCGAGCAAGGCAAGACAGAAGGCCCAAAGGCCACACAAGGCAAGGCAAGACAGAAGGCCCGGAGGCCGCGCAAGGCAAGGCAAGACAGAAGGCCCGGAGGCCACACAAGGCAAGGCAAGACAGAAGGCCCGGAGGCCGCGCAAGGCAAGGCAAGACAGAAGGCCCGGAGGCCGCGCAAGGCAAGGCAAGACAAGACAGAAGGCCCAAAGGCCGCGCAAGGCAAGACAAGACAGAAGGCCCAAAGGCCGCGCAAGGCAAGGCAAGACAGAAGGCCCAAAGGCCACACAAGGCAAGGCAAGACAGAAGGCCCAAAGGCCACACAAGGCAAGGCAAGACAGAAGGCCCGGAGGCCGCGCAAGGCAAGGCAAGGAAAGGCCCGAAGGCCACGCAAGGAAAGGAAAGGCCCGAAGGCAAGACAAGGTAGAAGGCCCGAAGGCCACGCAAGGCAGGCTAGAGCAGGGAGCCCAGGTGAGCTCGATGCCGAAGCACCGAGGCAACTGTCAGGCAGGGTTATAAGGGCACACCCAGAGCATAGAGTGGACAGAGGAGATGGACTGGGCCTGTCAGGAAAGCCAGCTCTAGAGGGACCCCTGGTGGTGAGGCGGTTGCACAGCAGCCACAGCCGTAACACTTTGATCTTAATTTCTAAGTCGTCTTCTGCGTTGATGAAAGGTGGATCTTGAGATTTGGAAGAATCTTGCAGAGTGTTATTGATGATATCAGCAGCAATGGATTGAGCTGCTGTGGACGTCACTGAAGGTTTCAGTGGAATTGGTGATGTTAGGGAACGTCCAAAACCCACTTCCAAAGATGACTCTCCAGTAGAAGTTGCTGGATGAGAGATGAAGTAGAATTCAGCAGTAATAAGTAGCTGCTATGGACGTCACTGATGCTTCAGCGGAAGTAGCGATGTTGAGGTATGTCCAAATCCCACTTCTAAAGATGACTCTCCAGTAGAAGTTGCTGGATGAGAGATGAAGTAGAATTCAGCAGTAATAAGTTGCTGCTATGGACGTCACTGAGGCTTCAGCGGAAGTAGCAATGTTGGGGTACATCCAAGATCCACTTCTAAAGATGGTGGCATTACCAGCGGAAACAGACTAGCTGGTTGCCAGAGATATCTTCTTCGGATCAGTTATGTGCTGTGGTTCATCAGACACATCCTCTGAATGGATGGAACATGACAGATATCTCTAAATTTATAATCCGTGAATGCGAATAGATGTTGAACGCCTTTGAGCCAAGGTGAATGTAGAATATCAGCAGCCATGGGTTGAACTGCCGTGGACGTCACTGAGATCTTCAGGAGAAGTGGCGATGTAAAGGAACGTCCAAAGCCCACTTCAAATTGTGATGCAATAATGGATCTTCTAATTTGACAAAGGGACTCCTCAGGTCTTCCACTAGACGTCTGAGAATAAGATTGCCTCCTGCCCCTGAGTCCATCAGGGCAGGAGTCTGAACCGTAGCCGGTTCGCAGATCACGGAGACTGGAAGAGAGAGCGGAGGAGAAAACGCAGTATGGCCCAAGAACAGTCCTCCCACAGGACCTAGGCCGTCCATTTCCTGGACGAATGGGGCATGTAGAGACATCATGGCCGGGCTGACCACAGTACATGCACAGGCCACGTTTCTTCCAAAATCTTCTCACCTTGGAGGTCAAGTGTCCATGACCAAGTTACATCGGTTCATCTTTATCAGCAGCGGAAGTTACTGGTAGTTACGAGGTGCAGTGGTAGTACTAGCCTGTTTCAACCCAAGTAACACCTTAGGCCGGAGTTCCTTCATCTTGTCTCGGAGCCGGTGATCAATCCGAATGGCCAAGGCTATTAATTCGTCCAGCGAGTCAGGTGTCTGGCGAGTGGCTAGCTCGTCCTTTAAGCGGGTATCCAGGCCTCTGCAGAAGAGAGTCTTGAGACATTTGGGGTCCCAGCGAAGTTCTGCTGCAAGAGTCTTGAATTCTATGGCGAATTCAGCCAGTGATCTGTTGCCTTGCTTCAAGTCTACCAAAGCAAACCCGACAACAGAATTACGAGCAGGGTCATCAAAGATGGATTTAAACAAGTCCATAAATCCTTCTATGTCCTGCATCTACCTTGCATTCCCACAAGGTAGATGCCCACGACAGGGCTCTTCCATCCAAGTATGACCGGATGTAGGTGGTCTTCGAAAGAGCTGTGTGAAATAAAGTTGGCTGTAAGGTGAAGTGCATGCAGCATTGGTTCAGAAAGCCCCGGGTCTTCTGGATTTCTCTGGAAAAGCGGATAGGAGCCGCCAGTGGTACAGCAGTCTTTAAATTTACCTCCTGTAACTGATAAGAACATAAGAACATAAGAACATGCCATACTGGGTCAGACCAAGGGTCCATCAAGCCCAGCATCCTGTTTCCAACAGTGGCCAATCCAGGCCATAAGAACCTGGCAAGTACCCAAAAACTAAGTCTATTCCATGTTACCGTTGCTAGTAACAGCAGTGGCTATTTTCTAAGTCAACTTAATTAATAGCAGGTAATGGACTTCTCCTCCAAGAACTTATCCAATCCTTTTTTAAACACAGCAATACTAACTGCACTAACCACATCCTCTGGCAACAAATTCCAGAGTTTAATTGTGCGTTGAGTAAAAAAGAACTTTCTTCGATTAGTTTTAAATGTGCCACATGCTAACTTCATGGAGTGCCCCCTAGTTTTTCTATTATCCGAAAGAGTAAATAACCGATTCACATCTACCCGTTCTAGACCTCTCATGATTTTAAACACCTCTATCATATCCCCCCTCAGCCGTCTCTTCTTCCATTCCCCTTATCATTTTGGTAGCCCTTCTCTGTACCTTCTCCATCGCAATTATATCTTTTTTGAGATGCGGCAACCAGAATTGTACACAGTATTCAAGGTGCGGTCTCACCATGGAGCGATACAGAGGCATTATGACATTTTCCGTTTTATTTACTATTCCCTTTCTAATAATTCCCAACATTCTGTTTGCTTTTTTTTTTTTTTGAAAATTTTTATTTAAGCATATATACAAACAAAGAACCCACTGGTATACACTCCACAAGGCATAATGAGAAATAAATACATCCCTTGTTAAACAATATATACTATCACAATGAGATCATACAAATAACTCATAGTATATAGAGCAACAATATTAAACACTCATGAAACAATGATAGAGAATTGCATCTAAACTTCAAAGAAACCATGTAGTGTGCCCAGCAGAAAATGCAATCAAGTTTACCCTTTGTTCCCCCCCCACCCTTCCAGAACATCTCTAAAGAAATCCGTTTCAACTGTTCAGACCTGACCCTTTCTGCCTGTCCATTTACAATAGGGGTCCCAAACCTCGTGGAATTTACGAACACGGTCATGCTTCACTGCTGTTAGATAACCCATATGATACACCTTATCAAGCCTTGTAAGGACCTGCGTTTCAGATGGGACATCAGTGCTTTTCCATCTATAAGCAATTTCACATCTGGTAGCAATAAATAATTGCAACACGAGCAATCGTTGTGCATCTCGAAGCTGCCCTCCCACTAAGCTTAACAAGCAACCTTTGGGGGACCTAGGAATACCCACCCCCGTGAAGTCAGTGGCCAGCTTCGCCATTTGCTCCCATAGATTCTGTATTTTAGGGCACGTCCACCACATATGATAGAAGGACCCCCTGGCTCCACAGTCTCTCCAACACAGTTCACTAAAGTTCTTGTTCATTCTGTGCAGCCGGTCAGGGGCTAAGTACCACCTATAAAGCAATTTGTACCCATTTTCTTTTATGAGAGCAGAAACAGAACTTCTACCCATAACCATATGACATTGCTCCCAATCATCATCTGAGAGCTCTTCTTCCAGGTCTACTTCCCACTGCCGCTGATAGGACGCTTTGAGCTTAGGTCCACTATTGAGAAGCGCATAAAGGCGGGATATCGGCCTTTTCAAGGGCCTAGCTTGTGCACATATTGATTCAAATATCGATCTACCCTTACCGAGGTCTGCAAGAGCCCCTTCCGCTCGTAGAAAGTGAACAATTTGTAAATATGGGTACCAGTCTCCCTGTGATAACCCATGGGAGGCTTGCAGCTCCGGAAAAGGAATCAGTTGGGACCCAGAGACAAATTGACCTACTTTCGTAAGATTCAATTGGTTCCACCGAGTGGCAAAAGCGGCATCCAACCCGGGACGGAACCCCGGATTCGAGAGAAAGGACGTAAGTGAGTAAATCCCCTTGGGGCCAGTCAATCGACTGCGCCGCTTAGCCCACAATCTGAGAACCCCTTGAGCAAATGGGGATAGCGTACCTCTAAGCATCCACCTGGCATCCCTACTCCAAATTCTATCCACTAATGTTATATCCCCCGCAATAAATTGTTGGATTCGGACCCAAGGCTTCAACTCCCCCACGCTGTGCCAGTTAACGACAACCCCTAGCACCGTTGCAGTATAGTACCAACTTAAATTGGGAATATTCAAACCTCCTCTTGCTTTATCTTTAAAGAGTATATGTTGGGAGACCCTTGGGGGCTTACGCTTCCAGATAAAGCGAAAGATTTTCCTTTGCCAAATGCGCATAGCCCCTGCTGGAACCTCCACTGGGAGCGTTTGAAACAAGTAGCAGAACCTAGGCAGGATATTCATTTTCGTAGCTGCCACTCTGCCAAACCAGGAGATGTCGGACCGGTCCCACTTATCCAAATCCTGCTGGATCTGAGACAGCAAGTGATCATAATTTAAGCGGTAAAGATCATCTAAGTTTGTCCCTAATCGCACCCCCAGGTATTTAACACAGGTTTTCGCAAAGCGAAAGGGCAATGTGCTCCCCACCGCCCTATACGATATGTCTGGCATAGAGATATTGAGCAGTTCTGATTTATCAGCATTGATTTTGAATCCAGACAATCGCCCAAACTTATACATTTCTTCCAATAACACTTTTAAGGAGGACTCAGGGTTCGTAACAGTGAATAGCAAGTCATCCGCGAACAGCGAGATTTTGTAGTCCACCTCCCCCACTTGTATGCCTGAGATATTGGAATGTCTCCTCACCTTCTCTGCAAAGGGCTCTAGCGAGAGGGCAAACAGTAAGGGCGAGAGCGGGCAACCTTGACGCGTACCCCTTTTAACTTCAAAGGGGTCCGAATATGCACCATTAATCTTTATACGAGCATGCGGTGCCCCATATAATTTCTTTACCCAGTTAATGAAAAAACCCCCCAACCCCAGTGTTTCCAGTACTTTGAATAAGAAAGGCCAATGAACCCGGTCGAACGCTTTTTCCGCGTCCACCGTGAGCATTACGGCCGGGATATTCTTAGATTGCGCCCACCACATTAATTCTACCACTCTCCGAACATTATCAGATGCGAGTCTACTGGGTATAAAACCCGACTGATCGTTCAGCACCAGCGTAGGAGCTACTCGCCCGAGTCTAAGGGCCAAGGCCCTAGCCAGAATTTTGAGATCAATATTGATCAGGGAAATGGGCCTGTAGGATCCACATAAAGTATGATCTCTACCGGGCTTCGCCAAGATTGTAATGCCCGCAGTGTTAGATTCCTGAGATAGGGTACCCTCCTCTCGCAGTGCATTATACATGGCCACCAGCGGGGACAACAACTCAGCACTGAACAACTTGTAAAATTTGCCAGTAAATCCGTCTAACCCCGGGGCTTTTCCAGATTTAAGATCCTTGATAATAAGGGAGACCTCCCCCTCCCCAATTTCTGCATCCAACTGGCCCCTCAACTCTGGAGAGAGAGTCGGCAGTGGTAAGTCCTGCAAATAATGCTCAATCTCCTGCGAGGTACAGAGGTCCTCAGAATCATACAAAAGCTTGTAGAAATTATTAAAGCTGTTCCCAATTTCCCTCTGAGTATAGACATATTGCCCTTGGGGCCCCTTAATTTTAGTAATCTGAGATTGAGAAACTCTCTCTTTCAATTTCCGGGCTAAGTATCGACCCGCTTTGTTCCCCCATTCGAAATGATGTTGTTTCAACTGTTCTAACTGGTGCGCTATCCCATCCAACTCCAGAGTGTGCAGTTCTCTCCTTGCTGCTGATAGGTGTTGGTAAACACTATGGTCGGGAGAACGCTTATGACTCAACTCGAGTTTAGCAATGGTCTCCATTAGTGCCAGGCGTTCCCTATCTTTTTTCTTCTTTACAAAAGCCGCCCTGGCAATACACAGACCCCGAATATAAGCTTTGAGGCTGTCCCAAAGTACTCCGGGAGGTACCGCCCCATCATCATTTATTTCTAAATAGACAGCTATCTCTGTCTTCAAATGTTCTACAAAATCTTTGTCATCTAGTAAACGATCATTTAATCTCCAAAATTTAGTGCCCGCCTGACATCCCCCAATGACCACAGTAAGCCAAATAGGGGCATGATCCGACCACGTTATCACCCCCAGTCCGGCATCTCTGATTGATCCCACTAAACCTTTATCTATGAGAAAGTAATCAATTCTAGAATAAGTCTGGTGCGGGTGGGAATAGAATGTATAATCCCTAGCCGTGGGGTTTTGTAATCTCCAAATGTCTATGAGCCCCCTATCTTGTATGAGGTGTTTAAGCACCAGTCGGGCCGCTTTCCCTCCTGCTCCCCCCCCTTGAGAGTTATCCAGGTAAGGGTAGCGTGTAATATTGAAATCTCCGCCTACAATAAGATGACCGTCCACCCACTCACTAATTATGGAGGAAATTTTTTGAAAAAATGTAGTCTGATCTGTGTTGGGTGCATAAAGATTCAGAAAAGTATACAGCCCATCATTGATCTTAGCTTTTACAAGTATATACCGGCCCTCCACATCCCTCACCACCGAAACCACATCAGCTGCTAGAGAGCTGGCCAAGAGGATTCCCACTCCCGTATATTTGTGTGAAACTGAAGCCGCTGCATGAAACACTGGTTGGAACCCTTTAATGGTTAATAGCCGCTCATATCGTTTTCTAACATGGGTTTCTTGACAATATATAATGTCTGCCTTCATATGGAGCATGTCCCGTGAAAACAATTGACGCTTGTTGTATGTGTTCAGACCTTTCACATTGATAGATGTTATTTTTAGTGACCCCATGATATCAGAAGTGTACAACTAACACCACCTAACAGGCTGGGGGTGCTCCCCTGAAATCCCCAAATCAAACTACTACGATTACTCCCACTCGGAGCTCCGCTAATGGGGCCTTGGTCCTCGCTTACCCTCCCCCCCACCCACCCTCCCCCAACCCCTCCCACCCCCACCCCCACCCCCGCCCAACACCCCACTTTCCACTCTCCCCTCCGAGTGGTTCTCCACCATGAGAGAGCCGACGCCAACTCAACCATAACGATAACACACAGAACTGAGCTCCCCCCCTCCCCCGTCCCCACCCTACAGATGCCAGACAATAAACATTAAGAACAAACAGAACAATAGGATGGGAATAGATGGATCCCCCTCCAGCATTAATAGCATCTAATAACCAGGCTTGAAAAAGGCTTTATAAAGTCCACACATCATTTGTCCCACTTGCACTAATTCACTGAATGGAGTGCCCATATCGGGCCAAGGTTAACCTGCTCCGGGATGAAAACGGTCCTAGCCCGGTTCCTCCAGGTCCGCTGACCCTCCTGATCTGCGACACAAACGCTTTCCCGCTTTGTCCACTCTTTTCCAACGCGGTCGATCTGCCTTCCGGACATTGCTAGGAGTGGCAACGGCCTTAGGTAGAGGGGTGTCCGCCGTGATCAGTCCCGCCATCCGCAGAATATCTTCAGCCTCCATAACCTTATGGACCCTGGAATCCGTGCCACTGATGGTGAATTGCAATCCAAATGGAAAAAGCCAGCGGTATTTAATATTATGAGATCTCAGGATACTGATTACATCTCGGAATTCCCTCCGTTTTCTAATGGTGGAAGTCGCTAGATCTTGAAAAACTTCAATTTGGTTGCCCTTCCATTTGAGGGAGCCCTGGGACCTGGCAGCTCGAGCCACCGTTTCTTTGACTTGAAAGCTGTGGAAACATGCAATGATGTCACGGGGCAAGTTATTCCTTGGTTTGCCATATACTCTATGAGCCCTTTCCAGGACCACCTCCCGGGGCCTGCCACCAGTTTCCTCTGAGTCCAGAATAGCTGAACAAATGTCCTGCACTACTTTAGTGCTGTCTCTATAATCCTCCCCCTCGGGTACTCCTCTAAATCGAAGATTTACCCTCCGGGCTCTATTCTCCAAATCTTCCACGTGCATTTGGAGTTCCTCCTGCGCCTCCTGGTACTTGCCCTGCTCCTCCCGTACCTCGTCCACCGCTGTATGCACTGCCTCCAGGCCGGCCTCGTTTTCATCCGCCCTTCTTTCCAGCTCACGAATGTCCGTTTTAATATCTTCTCGAAGAGCACTCAGCTCCTCTCTCACCCGAGCCATATCGCCCCGGAGGTCCTGAAACCACTGTTGAAATTCCTGTCTCGAAGGGACCTCCAACTCCCCGACTGGCGTCACGAGTCCCGGGCACTCTCCCGTCTCGCTGCTCAGCGCCATTTTGCCGTCGGTGTCGGGAGTCGCGGCAGCTGCCGCTGCCGCGAATGAGAAGCGGTTCAAATCCGTTTTTTTCCGCGGAGTTGCAGGAGTCGTCATTGCTGGACTCGGAGGTGCTTAATAAAGTGGGTAAGAAGCCAAATTAAGCCCCGATGGAGGGAGATCCACACCGGAGGAGGAGGGAGCCGAAAGCTCAGGCGGCCATCTTGGCTGGTGACGTCACCGCTCTTTCTGTTTGCTTTTTTGACTGCCGCAGCACACTGAACCGACGATTTCAATGCGTTATCCACTATGACACCTACATCTCTTTCTTGGGTTGTAGCACCTAATATGGAACCTAACATTGTGTAACTATAGCATGGGTTATTTTTCCCTATATGGATCACCTTGCACATATCCACATTAAATTTCATCTGCCATTTCGATGCCCAATTTTCCAGTTTTATAAGGTCTTCCTGCAATTTATCACAATCTGCTTGCAATTTAACTACTCTGAACAATTTTGTATCATCTGCAAATTTGATTATCTCACTCGTCGTATTTCTTTCCAGATCATTTATAAATATATTGAAAAGTAAGGGTCCCAATACAGATAACTGAGGCACTCCACTGCCCACTCCCTTCCACTGAGAAAATTGTCCATTTAATCCTACTCTCTGTTTCCTGTCTTTAAGCCAGTTTGCAATCCACGAAAGGACATCACCACCTATCCCATGACTTTTACTTTTCCTTGAAGCCTCTCATGAGGAACTTTGTCAAACGCCTTCTGAAAATCCAAGTATACTACATCTACCGGTTCACCTTTATCCACATGTTTATTATCTCCTTCAAAAATTGAAGCAGATTTGTGAGGCAAGACTTGCCTTGGGTAAAGCCATGCTGACTTTGTTCCATTAAACCATGTCTTTCTATATGTTCTGTGATTTTGATGTTTAGAACACTTTCCACTGTTTTTCCTGGCACTTTTTTGAGAAACTGTAGAAAGTGAGTAGGCAGAGTTCATGAACAGAACTAGATGACAAAACTCACATAAGGTCTCAAGGAAACTCAGGTGCTGGAAAGGTTTAGGCCCTCGAGGAGTGAGTACCTGGTTCCAGGGAAAACTCTGAGAGAGCGATGATCTTCTTGGTTAGAAGCTGTGCCTTGTATTTTCTCTGTGTTTAGCTGATGAAATGCTGCAGTATGTTTCTCCAAAGTTTCTTGCTGCTCTGAGATGCGTTGGGCCAGTCCCAGTATAGCCTGCAAGGCAGAGAGATGTGCCGGATCCATGAAGTTAACAACATCCCATAGTTTAAGCCGGGTCCACTGGAGTTAGCAATCTGTTAGGAAAGCTCTGTATTAGAGCTGGGAGTTAGCAATCTGTAATAAATCTGCTGTTACACTGCGGAGTAACAATCTGTTTTTATTGGCTCCTAAAGAAGGAGGAGTCAGCAATCTGATATAGATGTGGGTGGATCCCTGGGCCGGTGGCAGATGACCACGCCCCCAAGAGGATATCCCGAGAGGGACCACCAGCTAGGCTTGAGTATGGAGACACACATTAGTTCTTTTATTAAACAGGTTTTTGAAACCACCAGAGGTGGCAGTAGCGAGCTGATATGCCCAGCAGGGCTGTAGTCCCTCAGGTACTGGAACATCGATCCAGGATGGCTGAGCTGTTGAGAAACTGTAGAAAGTGAGTAGGCAGAGTAGGCAGAGTTCATGAACAGAACTAGATGACAAAACTCACATAAGGTCTCAAGGAAGCTCAGGTGCTGGAAAGATTTAGGCCCTCGAGGAGCGAGTACCTGGTTCCAGGGAAAGCTCTGAGAGAGCGATGATAACTCACAATTGTTTGTAGCAGCGATAGCTTCCAAGCAGTAGAGAATCTTCAGACTGTCCAGGAACATGGGCCCTCGAAGAGCAAGTACCGGTTCCTATCTGTAATCTGAAAGTAAAGAAAAAGAGCAAGGCCCCCGAGGAGCGGGTACCTCTGGTAAGTCTGAGGAGGCGGAGTAGCTTGGGAGGTGTAGCCGAAGCAATCCCCTTCCATGCTAACTCAGTTAGATAGTGAAATAGAGACCTTTAAATATTGGAAGATGATGACGTCATCTCAGGGGGATGCCCCTGAGGTTCGCGTTCTTGCTGGTACTTCAATCAGAGCACGCGCATACCCTAGGCTTCAGGCAACATGGCGGATTTGCAGCGTCGAGCCGGTCCAGGGACACCGGAGAGAGACGGCATGGAGACGCTGGGGCAGCCAGCCATCTATCAGATCCGGAGGGAGTTGCCACAGTGGTAAAGAGGCTGGAGTGAGGATGTCGAGCAGCGACGGTTGCAATAGTGAGTGAGCACATGTATGAGCATGAAAGAGCATCTTGTGAATTGATGAGCGTGTGTGACAGCATGAGAGCATGTGTGTGTATGTATGTGTGTGGGCATGAGAGAGCAGGTGTGTGAGTCTAAGTGTGTGTTTGAGCAAGTCAGTGAGTCAGCATGTGTGAATGTCAAGGAACATTTGTGAGTGAGCATATGAAAGTGTGTGTGTGCGAGAGTGTGTATATATGAGAGAGAGGGAATGTGGAACTCTGAAACCTGGTGGAACTTTGTGGAGCTCTGCCGATCCTCTGACTGGGTGCTGTCAGACAACAAAACCAACCTAGTGAGTTTTGTAATTTTCTTTATTAGAAATAACTTGCATGCTTGAAGAAAAAGCTCAGCCAGCTATTTCTGCTGTTATCAGATGTCCTTATATCACTTCAGGTTATATAGTAGTAATTAATAACTCATTATTTAGTATTCAGCTAATAATTGGAACTTACCACCTCTGGGTGACCTTACCTGAAACATGATGTATTTCCATATAAGGCAAAACTTTGATCCTGTCCAATAAAGACTGTGTTAGTTATCTATATTTCTAGCAGATTTGGTACCTTATTAATAACAAGTTTATGCCTATATGCAATCCTTACTTCTCTAAAATTTCTACCATTAACTGCAAAGAAGAAGATCTGATTTGAACGAGTTATTATCAGTGTAGGTCACTGACTCTAACTTCAGAAATAGAAAAGGTTATTACAGTTCAGCGCATGAAATAATTTCTGGCAAACTGTAAGACCTGTGCATTTCTGCTTAGCTATACAGGGAAAAGCATATTACACAAGCCAAGCTGGCATACATTTCTACAGAAAAAAGGTTTGTGCACACCCCCACTCCCACAACAATCTCAGGGTAACTGGAATCAAACTTTCCTAGGTTTGGAAAGCAGGAGATTTTTTAAATCCTTTATTGGTTTTAATTATTAGGTGTTATTTGATATGTCTGTTCTTTTAAAATATTGGTGTTTGGGAAAATTTAAAGATTTCTATATGAGTTTTTGATTATTGGTGATGGTTCTGTTTTTTCATTGTTGTGCCACAGAAAAACAAGATGGAGGTTCTGACATGGAGAGCCCAGAGCCATGGAAAGCCCAGAGAGAGATGCCACGGAGACCCCAGTGAGAAGAATGGCTGAGGAACCAATGCTACAAATGGGCCAGAGGGTGCTGAGAGGAATGTTGGAGAGGAGGCATCAGATCCCAGACGGCATCCACAACTGGTACCAAAGGAACCACCATGTGAGGTCCCGCAGCCAGTTCAAACAGACCATCCGAGGAAGGATTGGAACCCGGAGCAAGCAAGGGACTCCATTAAAAGACTGGTGGTACACAATGGATGAGGGGCATAGTGGGTGGTGATCATAGTATTGTCTGGAGTGAGCTTGACCCTAGAACCCCCGACCCCAAGCATAGCCCATGTGAGGCCAGATGAAAGAGAATGGGGATGTGAATCACTTCCCTGGATGGGATCCAGGGGGAGCGAAAATGCTCGGATCAATGGGTCCAAGCTGATGGGGGGTACGTAATGGAATGCCCATAATTTTTCCCTTTAAACCTGTGTGGGACCAGGCATTAGCCTGCTCCACCTTAAATCACCTAGAGGGAGAGAGTTCTATGGGTGGGACCCTGCTAGGCAGGAAGAGCTCTGTGGACAGGACCCTGCTGGGATGTTAAGAATGTGAGCTCAGCTGGGATCAGGAGGATCCCGTCTCCAGGAGTAGGAGCTCCTGTCCCTCTTTGCTGAAGGTTTCTGAGTATATAGAAACATAGAAACATAGAAGTGACGGCAGAAGAAGACCAAACGGCCCATCCAGTCTGCCCAGCAAGCTTTTACACCTATTTGTTTTCATACTTATCTGTTACTCTGACCGCTGAGGTCAGGGCCCTTATTGGTAACTTTTTAGTTCCAATTCCCTTCCACCCCCACCATCGATGCAGACAGCAATTGTCCAATCCCCTTCCACCCCCACCATCGATGCA
The DNA here is from genome assembly GCF_901001135.1 of Rhinatrema bivittatum. Lineage (NCBI taxonomy): Eukaryota > Metazoa > Chordata > Amphibia > Gymnophiona > Rhinatrematidae > Rhinatrema > Rhinatrema bivittatum. The sequence goes on along the minus strand of NC_042619.1, from coordinate 132,879,638 downwards.
GACAGCAACTGTCTGTTGTGGGAGCGCTAGGGAGCGATCCTGATTCCATGGAGAGTTGTGTGCCCTTGGACCACGGCGCAACTGCAGAAAGCTCCGTAGAAGCACCGAGGCAGGTGAGACGTATCCAAGCACAGGCGGACTGACTGAAGACCAGGGACTCTGGCCTCCGCTGAACCTGACACATCAGAAGAGACCCAACAATGCAATGCTGGTCTCTGGGGTAGCCCTCCGGCCACTCAATAGCCCTTTCAGACCTGCCGTACGGGAATGGCAAATGCATCAGGACGGACAGAGGTCGAGGATAGGCGATGGTACTGAACAAGACAGGAACTCGAAAACTGAAGACACGATCAGACGAAGACTCTTGAAGACATGGTCAGACGATACTTGAAGACATGGTCAGACAAAGGTACTTGATAAGGCTGAGGTAAGACTGAGTAGAAAGACACCAGGAACATTGATGAAGACACTTGATAAGTGGAAAGATGACAGAAGAGTTAAAACTCAGCAAGAATAGGAATCCGGCCAAGACTCGTAGCAGCAACCGAGCTGGACAGAGCTTCGGTGACCAAGTGTGATTGACGCAGGCCAACCCGAAGAAGTGAAGGCTTCAGACCCAGTGTGGAAGATGCACCCGAAGGTCATCCCAAAGTTGACCAGAAGATGGCAGCACACTAGGAGGTAAATCCGGAACCTGGACAACCGAGAAGAAGGCTACCCTGATGAGGGAGCCAAAGGGTCTGAACACTTGACAGCGAAGGATCTGAAGACAAGGCCGTCAAAAGAATCTGAAGACAAGGACATCTAGACATGAATATGTCTGGAATTTCAGGACATCTGGACTTCAAGCCCCCGGACACTCAGTCAAGAGCATCAAGAAGGTATCGAGAGACCTGGAGAACAAGGCATCTGAGAAATCAAGACATCTGGACTTCGGACCCCAGTTCACTCAACCAAGAGCATCAAGGAGGCTCCGAGAGGCAGAACAATTGGATGACGGACTTCAGGAAAGACAGGACATCAGAAGGCGAGGACTTCAGAACGGTCTGAAGGTGAGGACATCAGGAAGGTCGGCCAATGAAGACATCTGAAGACAAGGACAGAGGATCCGGCGAGAGACCAGGACATGGAACGAAGATGCAGACGAAGGACCAGGAACCACAAATGAAGACAAGGGAATTTCCACGAAGAACAGAGGGCCCTGAAGAAGCGGAGGAGGACATCAGGGTCTCCTGGACCGAAGAGCTGGAACGGAGGATCCAGGAGCAGTCCAGCTCCATGACTGACTCCTTGCGAAGGCAATAAGGAACTGAAGGCTGAGCTCTTTTATAGGGCTGAAGAGGAAACATCCAGGATGACATCACCGGGAGGAGCCAGGACGACTGCTTTCTGCTGGCCCTTTAAATCTGGAGAAGAAGCGCAGCTCGCGCCTAAGGAAGCAGGACCAGGGACAGCGGCAGCCATACTGCAGAGCAGGAGAAGCAGGCCTGAGGCATCGGAGTCGGCTCCTGCCGCAGGAGAGAAGCTGGGGACAGCTCCCAGGCTGCGCAGGAGGAAGACTGGAAGCGGAGACTCCCCATACAGGGAAGAAGATGGTGTCGGTGGCCTCTGGGCCGTGAAGAGGAGATCAAGGGCGGCCTACCGGCTGTAGAAGAGGAAGCTGGAGGCAGTGGCCCTGCCAGCGCTGGCGGAGAGAACATGTCAGCGGCTCCTAGGCCGCGAGGAAGCACCAGCGGCAGCCTAGCCGCAAAAAGGAAGGCGGTGGCGGCTCCCTGCCGCCACAGCAGGAGGAAAACGTCGGTGGCCTCCAGGCCGCATGGAGGCCACCGACGTTTTCCTCCTGCTGTGGCGGCTCCCTGCCGCCACAGCAGGAGGAAAACGTCGGTGGCCTCCAGGCCGCATGGAGGCATGGCAACAAGGGCCACCGTGCAGGAGCTGAACGTGGGCAGTCTCTGGACCACAAGGCTGGACGGCAGTGACTCCAGGCCGCAGGAGCGCGGGAGAGCAGGCAGGCTGGAGGTAAGAGGCTGCTCGTGGCTAGGCCCGCAAGCAGAATCGTAACATTGACCTGTGATACTGTTTTGCTGTTATAGTAATAAAACTTGAAATTGCATTAGAAAAGAATAGAGTAGGTGTGGTTTTCTGCTCCTGCCCAGATTTGCTCGGTCATCCTCACAGTCCTAAATACATAAAGTTGGCAGTAGTACATCAGCATACAATAAATTAACACTTATTGATGAAATCCTTTCAAATAGACACTCCAGTTCAGTGTAGAAATAGACCTGTTTAAATGATCCCTCCAATTTTTAGAGCTATTTTCTTAAATTTTATTTAATAAAATATATTTTTATGGATTTTAATGTTTTTTTTCAATGCAAGATAATGTCATGTTTGTCAACTGAACACAGAACACATTGGGGTCTATATTCAGCTACATTTAGCTGGATAACTAGTGAGTTATCCAGCAAAATGCTGACTTTAGAATATTATAAGCACTTATCCAGCAAAATGTTAGCCTAATAACATAGGGGCATTTTGGGGGCGTTTCTGGGTGGAGTTAAGTTAGTTGGATAAGTTATGCAGCTAACTCTGGTCCTGCCATAGAGTAGTCCTAAAGTTAGCTGGATAAACTTAGCCAGCTATCTTTAAGATATCAGGCTATATTCACTGGTGCAGCTGCACTACTGAATATCTTGCCAAAGTTAGTAGGATAAGTTTATCCAGCTAACTTTGCAAGCTGGCAAGTGGCTGAATATTGCACCCATTTTTTTCTAGTTAAGAAAATGCTTGGGTTTGTCTGCTGGTGGTTTCTGTATCTCCATTTGCAGATTTTGAAATTTTTTTCAAAGTCTCACAATACACGGGACTTCAGGAGTACATGAGTTGGAATGTATCTGAGAAAAATTCAAATAACAACAAAAGTCCAGAGCACTATAAATGACAAAGAAACTATGAGGTTGCTAAACATTTTCATCATCGGCTCTCTTCATTTTTGTTTGAAATTTTTATCTATGCATTAAAAACCGTTTGATATTAGCAAAACACTTAAGCTTTGTAATCTTGACGATTCCTTCAACATTTCTTCAAAAAGAGACTGCTACCAAACCTTCCAAAATATTAAATACTGCATTCTTCATTGTATCCCAACATGGACCGTGTTCCGGAAATCTTCCTGCGTCAGGGGAATCTTTACAAATTGCAGCATATACATTCAATGGCTTCTTACGGCATCTCTAAAATTAAAGACAGAACTGCCATTATTCAAAATATTGCCAGCCAATGGAAACATAAAGGTATTCCTAATTTCCTTTAACCCTAACCTGTTAATATAAAACGTTGCATCCATGCACACATTCACCATCCATATATAGATCACCTGAAGAAGAAGAATGTTTCAGGTTCAAAAGAACCACTGAAGATCTTCTAAGGGTCAGAGATGTTATGGCAAAAAAAAAAAAAGAAGAAACTCAGTAAAATAACAAGAGCAGAAGAGATCAGTTATATCATTGTGAGGAATAGCCCAGATCAAACACGCTTTTCCACATATCAGCCTGCATCTGCTCAAAAAAGGTCTTCCACGTGAGTACATATTCCTCACAAAATTGCTGTTTAGGCCATTTGGTTTCTAAGTTCTCTATGAAAACATTTTTGTTTGCCAAACCTGTAAAGCAGATGGTGAAAGGCCTATCCAGGTAGCCAATAGACGTTTGCAGGTTATTTTTAGAGCCAGAAACTTAAATGTTTTTTGCACCCCTGCCTGCCCCTTGATCCCTTGAAGGATCCTCCAATAATAAAATTTTGAATTTCTATGGAAGCAGCACTCCTGTAAATGTCTGTATTTCTAAAGGTAATGCCTCCTAGAAAGGTATAATAATAACAGAGCATATTAAAATTGTATGTAGCAGCATATCATGTTCAGTCCTATATTGGTTACAGTCAGGTGACCTATCTAACCTCATGCAATATTCTTTCACATTATTGATAAAAGCATGATGCAAAATTTTAAAGTTCATTTGTTTTATATATTAACTGAAAGTATCGCTGGACATCCTCAACTGTTACGATTATTGCTAGTGTTCTACTCCAGAAATTACTTAAGAAGTCTTGTGCTTGCACTTGGATAGCACATGCCAATTAAAGGCGCCATTTTTTTTTTATAACACTACACAAAACACGGCATTTCCTCTAACCATTCCACTCTTTCATAAGAATCTCCTCTGAGCACTGTAAGGAAGATAGTGTTGCAACTGTAAATACGTAAAAACATGTAAATTAGAAAGGGAATGTTTATCTTGCAATTGTGCAAAAGTTGGCATTACATTCACGCCAGGCTCATAAATATCAGCAATACAATGTAATCCCTTAGCTGAACATGTTTGGAAAACATCATAATCCTGGCAAAAATCCCCCATTCCCTACTATTGGTAAGAGCATAGATACATCATAGTTTAACTCCCCTTATCTCCAGAACCTTCTTCAGGTCATAGCAACTGCTCACATCAACCCATTTTCTTTAATTAAGTTTATTAGTTTAGTATTTTTCGCATGTATAAAATAAAGCAGTGACCAAGGTGCTTGCACTTTTTCATTGGAATACAGTCCTTCCAGACTTCCTCTCTACAAGCGTCCAGTCAAAACTGAAAACTCATCTCTTCGAACATGCCAGCCCTAACTCTTGTCTCTCTGTTATTTTCTTCTTTGTTCAAAATCTTTGTTTATTAGGAAACATATTAAAACTATTTTGTAAGGCACTCTGGGCAGAGTGGTAGACATATAGATCCTTTGACTGTTTGATACTGGCCACTCTCCTGTGTGCGCGATTTAGTATTCAAATGAGGGCTTCCTCAAGAATTAACACCTACTCTGGGACAGGTGTTAATTTTTTAGGGTAAAAATGTGCACGATGGGTGCACTTTTTTTTTTTTTTTTTTGCAATGGGGGATAATAACTAATAGCGTCATCAACATGAATTTACATGAGATGAGCGCTCTTAGCTAGGAGTAGGTTAGGACGCTCATTTTGGACAAAGTGTACATATCACACAAGGATATTCTTGAAAAGACATGGTAAAGAATGCAGCCCACAGTGGTATGCATCTATTATACCTCCTGGCTTTTGATGTGGAACAATTGCCTCCTAATCCCACTCCCTACACACTCACTTCCCTAATGGGTTGGCTCAGGCAGACCTAATAGAAACCTCCAAGATATACATGCATAGAGGTTATTGCCTCACGGTTCTCTTTTGTGCTCTTCCAAGGATATTGTCTCAAAGAAGACAACATTTTTATGTTTTTTTAAATTGTATCAAAATATTAGATCTGACCTCCAATGGCTTTGAGAAAGCGTTATTGCTAAATTCCAACAGGTGTTATCTTATAAAAAGATTAAATGGTCTCTCTTACATCCTTATCTGTATGAGGCTGAGGGCTCCTGGCATAATAATATATAACAGCTCTTTTGCAGCAACAGTAAAAAAAAAATGTGATAATGTTAGTGCAGAAATAATATCTCCACAAATACTATTAATAGCCACATCTTCAGTCTGCAAATTTTGAAGGCCACAACAGTATTATGTAATATACCTGTTCAAAACGTTTTACTATGAAAAGAACTTTCTAAAAATTAAATTCCTTGTACTGGTTTATTTAGCCTTCCCAACAAAGTTTCAATCCCTTCTCTTTTCCAGATAAACCCTCATCAGATAGCCAGAAAAAAAAACACAACCTCCAGTGCACTCTCATTATTTTTCTTCTATCCTAAGGTATAATGAAGGAACAAAATGAAGCTGCCTTCAGAGACACCTCCACTGCTGTTCTTTGGCAGATCACTAGATGCCATAATATAAAGGCGGAAGGTACCAGGTAGCCCAAGTCTCCAGAAAGTCTGCCCTCCCTTTTGCCTGCTGGATGATCCACCTACGCATTTCCTAGCTCAAAGCAGAGCAGCCACCATGGTACAAATCCGAAGTGGTAGCTGCACCCTACGCTGGAACACTGACGAAGGCAGCAAGTGCAGCACGAGGGAGAAAAGAATTGTGCCGGCTGCTCTTGCAGCTGCTCTTCCTCTCAATGTGGCGTGCTGAAAGGAAGAGAAGTGGCAGCTGTGGGAGCAGTGAGCTCGTCTCTTCACTGCTTTAGCTGTCTGGATTGGGGCATTCCTACAGCTCTGAATCTGTCCCACAGCAGCTACTGTCTTAGGAGAACAGTATTCTCATGCGACGGAAGCTATTTATTTTGCGCATACGTTACAATTTATCGCCTCCCCATTAAGTGGGATTTTAGCGTGTACATTAAATTTTTACCAAGATGCATGCTAAAAACCTTTTAAGGTTGAGTTTTAGCGCACTGGCCCCATTGTTATGAAGACGACTGAAAAGCGTAGAATAAGATGAAAAAGAAAAGTTAGGGAAGAGAGGGATGGAGACAAGAGGAGAGACCCGTTGAAGGAAAAGTAAAGGGAAAGGATAACTGAAAAGAGTTCATGGAGATCAAACAAGATCAAAGCAAAGAAGAGACTGATAATAATTTGGTTAATTACAAAATGGACAACACAGACAGAAAAACACCCAATTTATTTTCAGTAGTTTTGTTTTTTTTGACTATGTGACTTTTCATATTAAATTATATTTCGTATGTATGAGAGGACATCCCTAGTGTCCGGTGGTGGCCCTTAATGCCCCCTAGGCCCCAGAGCAGTTGATGATATTTTCAAGGTGTCACTGACTGGCCCTTGCTTCTAGCACATGATGGGGGCAAGGGCCAGTCAGAGCCATTTTAGACAATGGTGTTGATCAACCCGGGCACAGGGAGTAGTCTGGGTTGCCGCTGGACACTGTGGATGTCTTCTCAAGGTAAGGGGGGGGGGGGGGCCTGGGGGTGGGGTTGAGCCACTACACTACCAGGGACTTATGTTCCCTAAAGTGATTCTAGGGTGGGAGTGAGTGGCCAGTAGACACCTGGCACTTGAGTTATTGAAGGGGATGGTTCAGGAGGTGGGGGAGAGGTTTGATGTCTTGGGAGAATGGTTACAACTGGGGGATGTGATAATTTTGCAAGTAGCGACCAAAAGAAGAACATCGGTGAACACCAAGGATACTTTATTAGCACAAACCGTCATAAAAAGCCCTACTCAGGCCGAGTTTCACTCTGTTCTGAGCTGCTTCAGGGGCTATCGTAAACAAATACAACATATATAAACATATATATACACCATATAGACATAATTAATTAAATTATATTAAAAAGTATTGAAAAAAATTATTTAAAAAAATGAACATACATTCTTAAATTTATGAAAGATGAAACATAAATATCAACAAAAGATGGACAGGTGATATAAGAAACATGTGGTGCACACAGAATATGTCATATGGTACAGAATTGAAAAAATAGTTAGACAAGATTACCCATGGTGTTACTGCTATATTTGAGGTAGTCTACTTGACACTTTACAAAATAGAAGTGAAATTACTACGACCTTAAATTATAGTGTAAAAATGATAAAAAGCCACCTAAAAAAACCCAAACATACTGAACATTATAAGAAAACATTATTTAAAAAATTGAACATAAATTCTTAAATTTATGAAAGCTGAAACACATAAATACTTGTTAACACTTTACAAAATAGAGGTGAAATTACTATGACCTTCAATTGTAGTGTAAAAATGATAAAAAGCCACTTTAAAAAAAGAAACATACTGAATATTATAAGAAAACATGCATGTGATGGGATTGGTGGGACCGCCGGCCTGGGGAAGGGATGTGGATTTGGAGGGGGGTTCTGGGGGGGGGGGGGGGGGGGAGCCATTTGCTGATGCGGTTGGTCTTCCCGGAGGGTCTGTTACAGATTTTTAGCTTTCTCGTGAATTTAAACAGATCAATTCGTGTTTTGAAAACATTCTATGCAGGGGTTGGGACAAATGACATGCCTTTGTTTAGTACCGACAACTCATCGTCATTTAATACTCTATTAGAAATATTAATGACCCTGTTCATATTGTCATATCTGGAACCTAGTACGGGTGAAATAACCTTCTGCCTCTGCCTCTCCCTCGACCTCTTCCTCTGCTTGGCAGGTCCCATTTTTTCTCGGGATTTTCTTTTATTGTAGATTCTTTTTTCCACATTTTCTGCAACTGAATGGGATAGGAGGTGATGTCCTTTTGTGGATTGCAAACTGGTTAAAAGACAGGAAACAGAGAGTAGGATTAAATGGTCAATTTTCTCAGTGGAAAAGGGTAAACAGTGGAGTGCCTCAGCGATCTGTACTTGGACCGGTGCTTTTCAATATATTTATAAATGATCTGGAAAGGAATACAATAAGTGAGGTTATCAAATTTGCGGACGATACAAAATTATTCAGAGTAGTTAAATCACAAGCGGATTGTGATACATTACAGGAGGATCTTGTGAGACTGGAAGATTGGGCATCCAAATGGCAGATGAAATTTAATGTGGACAAGTGCAAGGTGTTGCATATAGGGAAAAATAACCCTTGCTGTGTTGGAAACAGGATGCTGGGCTTGATGGACCCTTGGTCTGACCCAGCATGGCAATTTCTTATGTTCTTATGTTCTTAATTTTTCTTAATTATATGTTTATGAACTAACAAGTAGCACTATTCAACTCCTGTATGTTCGGGACTTAGTATTTACAACCTAAGGCCAGGATTCATCATTCAACTCAAAATGATGAATCCTGCGAAAACAGGGGCGGGCCTGCGAAAGCCCGCAGCCTTCACACCACTGCGGTGCGCCGGCTGCCGGCTTTCGCACCAAATAGCACCACCGTGAAAGGTGGTGCTATTCGGCGTGCTACTGCCAATGATAATGTTAGAAACATTATCGCCAGCAGTGAAAACACCACCGACTCTTCCCCTCCCCGACTCCTCCCCTCCCCCTAATTTGCATCATATCACATTCGAAAAGGCCCTTTTCGCATGCAATATGGCCCTAATGCACGTGATAAGGATTTACAAAATAACCCTCTAAATGTTATTTTTCAGCACAAGTATTTTTTTTGGGGGGGGGGGGGGGGGTTTTGACCCTTAATCTTCCCTCCCCTTAAGCTACACGCTCCCTGAAGTCAGTACTTTCGTCTCTGCCCCTGCCTCCCCTTCCCCCATCAGGGCTAAAAATGCTACAATTCACCCAGATCCAGAAACCAAATCACAGTCTTTTGTCTACCAGCTCAGAAAAACAAATCACTAGCCCAGCAGATTCCACGCCACATGCATTTACGGTTTGCCCTAATCTCACTCCATAGACACACACTGCAATTTTCTAATCAGCATTATAGGGCCTATCTCACATCTTGTAATGCTCTGTGTTCAACGATTGAGCTAAAGAACTAACAGGCATTATCATTAGCTTGGTGGGGTTTTTTTCCCTTCCTTTGGTTTTAGAATAATATTCCTTACTAACCCAATTAGGAAGAAATGACAGGTTACAGGATAAATTGAAACAAAGTAAATAAGGGACACTTTATTGTTTCCTGTTATTCTGTTATATTTTTCTGTAACTGAGCTTTCCACCATGATTGGGGGTGGGGGTGGGGAATCCCAAAATGCTATTTTCAGTGTTTGAAGGCATCTTTCTAGCACATTCTGTATTTTACTGCGCCATCCACAGTGTTCGGGCAATGAAAGAACATGCTGGGTATAGTGAACAATTGCCTAAATGCAGAACAAATGTCATCTTGTTCATTTCCATTACTTCGCATTTGTCTAAACCTGTCTAATGAGACTTTGTTCTGCAAATGGAATGCATAAAATGTTGCTCTTCATTGACTTCTGGCCTTTGTTCACATTTAAATGGAAAGAAAGCTGCACAGCTCCTAGCTAGATACAGGGCAAATTGAATTTACTAAGCATATGTCCTATTGCTGCACAATGGGAGAAACCCTTAGGTACACCTAGACCAGTACTAGTGATAGAACAACTAATGGACAACAAGAACACTTAGAAAAAAAGAGGTTTGGAGCTATAATTAGAACCAAACAGCAAGAGGCAATACTGAGGTAACTAACAAAATGATTTTAATAACCTTGTTTTGCAAATTTTGATGCAAAGAGCAGTTTTGTAGTAAAAGTGTGCACAGAGGATCATTGTATGCAGCTTCCTCAGGGGACAAATGCAATATTTTTTTTTAACCTTTTTTTGTTGGGCTGTTGCTATGGGTGGGTGAGAGGGGAAGCCGAGCAAGGACCAAAGCTGCTTGGGGCGGAAGGATGCAAACACACAGGCTGATACGGTACAGTGCGCTCTGGTGGCGCTCACGGTTAGCCCGCATTTGGCCGCGCGTTTTCGACGCGCCATTTTTACCCCTTATACAGTAAGGGGTAATAGCGCGTCGCAAACGCGCGGCCAACCCCCACCCCCACCCCGGGGGGGTCTCTCTGCTGAGAAAAGTGTGTCCTCCTCCTTAGTATCGTTGTGACATTTTAATTTACTGTTTGCGGTGGAGAAAAATAAATGTATGTTTTGGCTTGATTAAAAGAAACCCACTTTTCTTATGGCCCACACAATTTAGACATCCATAGCAAGGGACGCCTAATATTTTGCTGAGGTTGACGAAGTGTATTATAATAAAAAAAAGAAGCGGGATAAAAATGGACGCTCGTACTGAGCGCCTGTTGCATTTGGGTGCCAGATACAATAAATTAGTAAGTGCTACAGACACACAATTCGCTTTAGCGCATTCTTTTTAATGCTGCCTCTTATTTAAATATTGCCTCGGGTGCCCAAGGGATATGACTGAGTTCATGTAAAAACAACGGGGGTGCTCAATACTGGTGCCCGTTTTCGGCACATGTTTTACTGCATCGGCCCCAGGAAGCGTACCGCTCTCCTCCTGTCATCCAGGTTAAAAGGGAGAGGGAAGAGATAGACAGTGGTCTGGGGATCAGAATGGAGGGGGTGGTGAGACTGAGAATAGGGGGGGGTGGGGGTGCCAATACACATGCCTGCCCGGGGCACTAAAATGCCTTGTTAGGGCTCTGCTTTTTTTTTTGCAGTGGTATTGCTATGCCATTTCACTTTCTCACTTGCTCCCCTATTTTGAAGTTCAGTATTTTGGTGAAATCTGAATGCCTGAAGACAAAACGGCAGAGACAAATAAACTGTGATTTCCTAAACTATGAGCTAGTGTATTCCTTTATAACAGTGTCATAGTAACTCTTTCAGAAATAATCTACAAAGTCAAATCCTCTCTGTTCAAAGCACTACTGCTCTCTGCTACTCACTGTTTTTAGCCAATACAATCCACAGTATGGAACGCTTTTATCAATATCTGCTGGTTCAGCTTCCACCCTAAATAAAAATCTACATCCACAGTGACCCACAGCAATCCAGCTAACGCTTGAATACAAATCTTTACCATCACATTTTCCAGAGTCAAACCTGGAATATCTAGAGCCTTATTACTGATGTGTAAAAGCACAGAGGACTCATTTTCTCATTCCCCTCTATTTGCCTCTTCTGGGTTTGTGCAACTCATTAGGCCTAATGCAGTAATCCTTGTGTTAAGAATCTGTGTGCTGGATTTTAGTGCACAGTTTTAACGCGCAGGTTAAAATGTGTTTTAACTTCCGTTACAGGAAGCTAATGCTATGCTAATGCATCAGCAGTTAAAAAAAAAAAAAAAAGAAGGCCTATAGATTGGAAAATGTGCATTCAGCAAAGGCAGGTGGGAGGTTCCCAGGAGTGTGGCAGAGTCGCCAGCTCCCTAGAAATATTATCACTAGCACTCTCCACCACTTCTCTGGCAATCCTGTTCCCTGCCTCCTCCCTTGGCCAGCATTGCAAATCACCGAAAGGGCCAGAATCTAAGGGACTCCCAACTGAGCCAAATTCCTCAGGAGCCCCTCCCCCCAACCTTGGCTGCACCGTGTGTGTGTGTGTGTGTGTGTGTGTGTGTGTGTGTGTGTGTGTGTGAGAGAGAGAGAGAGAGAGAGAGAGGGGGCGGGGGAGAACACCATCTCATCTTTTGCCTCAGGCATCAGATTGCCTTGAGCTGCCCCTGGTCCACAGCTCTACAGAATAATATCTGTTATGGGAGACTTGCACATCAATGAATCAGAAGAATTCTCCCTCAGTCTCTTTAGAAAGTCCTTTCCAGGTTATCTCACCTGCTGCTAATGACAAATGTCAGTAAATGCTTCCTTATAACGCTAGCAACACCAGCACTTTCAGAGCGAGCTGGAGCGTGAATGACCTCTTCGGCCCACAGGACTTTTAACTTTACTTCCATGGTTCAAAATGCATCTCTCATCCAACTCTTTCAGAGCTTCCCTACATTTAACCAGGAGGCAGCAATCCTCTTCCATTAAAAGAGATGAATTCTAGGGAGTTTATTTTAATATCCTTCAAAACCATTTCTGGGGGGGGGAACCTTTTAGTGTTTTAGTCAGCCTAATCCCCTGATTATACCGTCTATCACTCAGTTCCATATATAGAGAGAGCACTCCGCTTCACCCAGAGATGAAATCCCCTCTTTCTCCTTATATCTGTAATCTGATAGGAAATGGCACATAATGTAGAAAACACTGAGCGAGCCATTTAAATGAAACCATGCAACTGCAGCCTGAGATAGATCAAACGCCATCACAGATCGAGGGAGAGACCCAGCTGCCAGTTCCAGTGAGAAGTGCCCTGGGCTGGAAAAAGGTGTTTGATTTTTCATATTCGAAAGAGGTGGGTAAAAAAAAAAAAAAAAAAAAAAATCCAAATAATAAAATAAAATAAAAATCTTCAGGTGGCACTGCTGCAGAACGTGCTCCCCCCCATCCTCCCCCCTCTGATTATAAACTCCTACGCCCTGCAGGAGCTTCTGAAGAGTTAGCACGAAACTCGGGAATCTGATTCTTAAGTTTAAATCCAAATTTAGACAGCACTTGCAGCCTGCAAAATAAAGCCAAGTGTCATATGCAGTAAGTGTAGCAACAGCCTTGGCAACGTATTCAGCTTGTTTCCGAAATGGCTGCAGTGAAGATCGGGTAAGTTTCAGATGTAAAGAAAGGGTCTTCTGGAAAATCGAGTTTTCCAAAAAGTCTTCATGCTTGTCTAACCTCTTGTCAGGTAATTGTATGTTATGAAAGCTTTTTCACCTCCCTGTTTTCTTGCCTCTAGCGCTTCACTGTGGTCATCTTTTTTCCCCTTTATAGTGCAGTTCTTTAGCTTTCCTGGCAAACTACAGGATTGATTCCTTATATTTGAAATTCGGTACCTTGATCAGACTAGTACGTGGTCTGTTTCCCTGCCTGGTCAGTGCACTAGGGTGCAAAATCAGAAGGGACTTCAGCTTCAGGAAATAGAGCTCTGGTGAGCTTTCCCCACAAAGTCCACCATTGTTTCCCTATCCTAAGGATGCTCCTTCTGCAGTGGTTTTCCTCGTCTTCTGTCTTTATGGTTAGGCTCTTTAAGATACTGCATTGGTCTTCAGAGTCATTTTTAAGTATTGAAATGTACAATAGCCATAAATTAAAGCCTACTTTATTGAAAAGAATGCAATCTGTTGTAAGGCCACCAGGTGGCATTGCTCTGTTTCAGGGGGTTCAAGTAATAGGGAGATTTTTTTTTTCTCATTTTTCCTTTGTATTGTGTGTTGGCTGTTTTTGTTTGTTCAATTACTAATCTTACTGATGTTTATCTGAAGAGATTCTATTCACTCTGTATCTCAAGCTATAACAAGATGAAAAGACTTGCATACTACTACATAAAGTCCTGTTTCAGATTCCTGCTGCATCTTGTTCTTGAGTTTGTTAGAACAAGCTTAATCTTTTGCAGCCAGCCCTATTTACTCTCTCCCTTCTGATCTAACTGCTGCCAGATCAGACTGCATTTTTTGTAGTTGAGTGCTTAAGACGGTGTTTCCTGATTTGATTTCTGTTACATATAAACAGAAACATGATGGCAGAAAAAAAGTCTGCCCATCCACACAACTGCCCAGTACTACAATCGCTATCACTCTGTCAGGGATCCCCTGTGCTTGTTGGCAGATTGATCTCCTGTATGCGCATTGGGAAGGGGGATTTGCTGTGGCAGAAATGTAGTGAGGCCAGGGCTGAAGTGGAGATAGTGCCCTCTTACTGAAGTACAAACTCTGCCATAGACTGATGGTGGGCAGGCCCAGCACTACCGGGTGTGCAAACTGTGCACTTGCATGGAGTGGCACACCCGGAAGGGGCCCACCAAAGGGAGCAGAGAGAGGCCCATGTGGCCTGCTGGTGGACTCCATCCCACTGAGAGCAGAAGAAAGAAGAGGCCCACACTCTGGCAGCTGAAGAAGAGGGAGACCGTTCTGCAGCTCCTCCTTGTGTGCCAACATTCGTGGTGAGAGCACTTCCTATATGATTATCTCAGGCACCACGAGATGAGCATATAGGAAGTGCTAAATACTGCAGGCCTGGCTGGCACAAGAGAAGGAGCCGCAGAAAGGACTCCTATAGCTCTGGAATGAATCCTTTTCTCCCCCAACGAATGAGGCATCAGAGGGCAGCAGCAGCAGCGGAGGAGTAAGAGAGGTCCCAACCAGAACTGAATATTTTGGGGGGGCCCAAGGTTAACATGGGTGGGCACGACGGCCAGTTCCCCTGCTCTTCCCCTCTCCCATTTCTTATCACATCCCATGTGGGGCTTCACATCAGTGGCTACAAAATCCTTTCAATTTTTGGTGTCTCTTCACTATTTCCCTGGCCTGCCTCTGCTGTTTCTTACTCTCCCTCTGTGATTAAGGCAACTACTTTACACAAGTGTTAATCTCTCAGGGCGCTGAAGAGCAATTGTGTAAATAGGCTTCTACGCAGTCCTGGCATTCCTAAACTCTGAAGGAGCTGAGAAAAAGAGAGATAAATAATTTCCTGCTAAAAGTAAACAAAGATGTTAATGGCTTCAGATTTTTAGATGTCCATCCCAAGGTCAGTGGTGTTTCCCTGTTCAAGTTATCCCTCTTAACAGAATAGGATATCATGGGACTAGCAGTGATTTGAATGCCTCTAGGCCCTCTAACTGCTGTACCTTTAAAGAGCTGACTCAGATGGGACATGACCCTGCTGCTAGGGGCCTGAACCATGGCTATACCTCTGATCTGTGGGTTCCATTAAGGGGAGGGATCCAATGGGGACACTGCTGCTCAGTCTGAACAGTGCTTGAGAGAGTGGTCTGCCCCTTGGAAGAGGTGATGCCGCTCTCACCACAGTGCTGCCTTGGGGCGAGGGCAGGGAACCACACCAGCCACTGCATTCTTAGAGGGGGGAGCCTCCTTCCCCCATGCCTTTGAGTGGCCAAAAGGTAAAACCTGACCCTACATACTACCCCCCACAATACAGAGACAATGTGCTCAGATAACTTGTAGGTGGCCAGTTGAGCCATGCATCCAGTGGATAACTGTTTTTAAACTTTGATCAATTGTCCAATGCCATTATCCCACTCGATTTTGTACTATTCTCCATGCCTGTAACATCTTGCTTCTGCTTCTCTGAGGCCAGCTCTTTAGTGCTTTAGCAATGGTATGTTTCATCACAGAGACAAATCCTAGTGCAGGATGCATGACAGATTCTCCAAATACCTGCTCACAGAAAGCTATTTTTAAAATGTGTCTAGTCTTACAATTTCTCATTCACTGCTGTTGAAATATGTTAGAAATATAACTGCTTTTTAGAAGTGTTTCATCAATGTTAAAGCTCATCATTGGGGGTGAAGTAATGAGTGCTTATTCTACACCAGTTTTCAAAAAAGTATGCACTAGGGCACTGACCTCCAAATATATATTTTGTTCATTAGATATTACTTTATTTTTCTTCTGTTAGCAGATAGCTCAATTCATACACCAAAACGATTTTACATTACACATACCCAAGACAGCAGGAGGGTAATTTCATTCAGAAACTTACCTAATGTATCCCTTCCTGCTTTGGTGGTAGAGCTGATCTGGTGCAGGGGATGCACTCTGTGTCCTGGGGCTAAATCCCAGTTCTTTTGTACCAGTCTTTTCAATCCCAGGGTGTGGATTCTCTCAATGGGGAGAATTAGTGATTAGAGCAGCAGGCTATGAACCAGGAAACCAGGGTTTAGTGGACCCTTGGGCCGACCTGTGACAGACTGGGGAGAGGTGAACTATAGTCTCTAGTGAGTGACAGGTCGGGAGGCGGATACCAGGCAGGAGCTGGACGTGAGCTTCACCCTGGAAGCCGGTACTCCCCCGGGAGGAGCCCGTAGGAGCCCAGCCACTGGGACTTAGGTGATTCACCCTGGAAGCCGGTACTCCCCCGGGAGGAGCCTGGCTGCTGGGACTTAGGAGATCACGGAAGCTGGAGCTGGAGCGGGCAGGCAGGGATCAGGAGACAGACAGGAGCTGAAGCAGGACTGGCTACTGGAACCCGACAGGAGCTGAAGCAGGACTGGCTACTGGAACCAGGCAGGAGCTGAAGCAGGACTGGCTACTGGAACCAGACAGGAGCTGAAGCAGGACTGGCTACTGGAACCAGGCAGGAGCTGAAGCAGGACTGGCTACTGGAACCAGGCAGGAGCTGAAGCAGGACTGGCTACTGGAACCAGACAGGAGCTGAAGCAGGACTGGCTACTGGAACCAGGCAGGAGCTGAAGCAGGACTGGCTACTGGAACCAGACAGGAGCTGAAGCAGGACTGGCTACTGGAACCAGGCAGGAGCTGAAGCAGGACTGGCTACTGGAACCAGGCAGGAGCTGAAGCAGGACTGGCTACTGGAACCAGACAGGAGCTGAAGCAGGACTGGCTACTGGAACCAGGCAGGAGCTGAAGCAGGACTGGCTACTGGAACCAGGCAGGAGCTGAAGCAGGACTGGCTACTGGAAGCAAGCCAGACAGAAGCAAGACTTGGGCACGGAGTGAAACAAGTCTCAGGCAGGAACGGAGTCGCTAACGCAATAGCACACTCCGGGGCATGGCGCAACAGAGAACCGCAAGGAACCCCGTTGCAAGGCGAAGTCCTGGGCTCCGTGGCAGCCTTACATAGGCCGCGGCGTCTGTCGTCACGGATAAGGTGGAGCCTTCAGTGGCGGGAAACAGCCTTCAAAAGTGTGGCTTGCGCGCGCGCCTAGGGAGAAGGCATCCAGGCAGGGCTTCTCGGCGGCGTCCCTCCCCCGTGGGGATGCCGTGAAACAGGCCGCAGACCCTCGGAGACGGGCCGGGACCAAGGAGGTAAGGGTCTAGTCGCGGCTGCCACGACTGGGACCGCAACAGTAAGTCCCCCTATCACACCTTCTGACCTTGGGCAAGTTACTTTACTCTCCATTGCATCAGGTACAAGCTTAGACTATAAGCCCTCTGGGGATAGGGATATACCTACAGTACCTGAATATAATCCACTTTGAAATGTGTGAAAAGCAAAATATAAAAATCTAAATAAATAAATTAGTGAAGTACCTAGAGGGTTCCTAAACCAATATACAATCTGAGTACCTTTAATAACATCATTAATATCTGGATTTGAGAGAAGGAGGCATATGCTATGAGGGCTTATACAAGATCAAAAGAGAAGGAAAGGGAACCAAAGCAAGGTAATATAGGCAGGAGAACAAGTAAGTAAGCTTTAAAGTTCTACAATCTGCAATGAATAAAAATAACAATGTGTGCAACTTAATTTTTAAAACATTTCAAACTGTCCATATAGTCACTGTTATACCATTTCTAGAATTTTCTTCTCATAGTGGTTATGGGGGAGCTGTGAAAGGACAAGCAGGACAATTTGATTATAATTTCTCAGTTTCCAGCAGTACTTAAAGCTACACTATCGCTGTCAATCCTAAAATCATGCACAGTATTTCCATGCTTTCTTTCTGTGGCTGGTTTTTTATTGATAAGTATCCATTTTTCTGGGACTGCATATACACACTTAAATATTTACAGTCCTATTTTATCCATGCCAAAGGCATGCAGCTTTGAGTTTGTGCACTGGATGCACCCTATATAACAAATTCCCTCCCCCCCCCTCACTTAGTTATTCTTCCTTTGGAATCATCAGAGTGGCATTAGCACAGCGTGCACCCATGCCACCATCTCCTATGACAATTCTTCTGTGAATTACTACTGCAAGACCTCTTCAGTAAGGAAGAGAAAAGGAGAGAAACAATAGACTTGATAAATCATTTTGTGCTTGTGACAAAACCCAAGATGAAATCAAACTCAATTTTCCAAGCCTGCAACGAGGCTGAGACTTAACTGCTGCTGATTTTATTTAAATCTTAAATGTGTGAATTTTCACAGCAAGAAGTTGTGAATACTGCCTGTGATATGATGAGAAAGAACAGCTGTGATTTTGATGGTTTAACTACCTGAAATCATGCAGCAACAGTAACATGACAGGAGTCAAATGGTGCCTACGTTGTGCATGGGGCAGTAGGGATCAGTGGCTCTGAAGAAAAACACTGTTGTTGCTACATGAGCCATTTGGAGGATAATATCCAACTAGCCTGCACAGGGCTAAAGTCTGCAAGTACATAGTACCTTGCCCTTAGCCTGAATTTTCAAAGCAGGTTTATGCTCATAATTCCACTTCGAAAATGTGTGGGTTGACCTGCGACACATGTAGACATACACTCACAATGTTACATAAGCTCCTGAGCAGGTGTAATTTTGTGCATGTAGATTTGTGTGCATACTTTTGAAACCGGAAAGCATGCAGGTAAATCCTTCCCCCGCCCCAGCTCTGTCCCTGAAATGCCTCCTGCATCTGTGCACAAAAGAATGAGTGAAATTGGGATTCATGCCCACTTTTGGGTGCATAGGCCCAAGGTTGATTTTAGAAAACCAGATTTTATGTACATCAACCCCGTCCCCTTAGAGACTTATGAGGGAAATAGCCAACTCTTTCTTGGGAGTCAGAATTTCACACAGATAAGAACATGGGAAAGAGAGATGTTTTTTCAGCCGTGCTTTCTTTGTGGAGCTGAATCATTGGAGCCACATTCAAGATGATTATCTTGAATGTGATTCAAGCCAGTTGCATTTAAAGCCACATTCAAGATGATTATCTTGAATGTGGCTTTAAATGCAACTGGCTTGAATCACACCTAGTGGTGAGAGCCAGTATTGAACTCTTTTGCAAGACAAAGGTGGTTTTATTTGCCTTGGTTACAGATGTGGTCAGCCAGGCAGAGAGTTCTGGTTTTCAGAATATACACAATAAACATTCTTCAGATATATCTACAGACATCTAGTCTAAGAACAAGGCTAATTTACATAATTTGGTTACCTTGAAAATCAGTTCCGTTTGCAACCCTTTAGGATCTGCACTGAGAATCCCTGATCAAAATCAAAGTCCAAAAGAATACAGTGGCGTATGCTCTAAGAATATTTGCTCCTGTCTGTAGCTATTGTACTTAGGTTTGCAAATGTTTCAGTTGCTTATATTCCAGTCCTGCTTTAAAAAAGAAGAGATTATATGTTAGTTGATAAAGCCTGCATCTGTAGAATTACAGCAGATTAGAGTAGAGCACTGGATTGGCTGAATAGAGGATGAATTTTATGTAAAAGCAAGTTAGAGGGGAAAAAATATCTGGGATTCCTAGGAATGCTGAAACTGGATACCACAGCTGTCCCAAGGCCTATAAAGCTACTCAGTGTCCTGCCAATCCTGCCTGAACTGAACCAATGATATGTAGAACTAATTTAACATTATTTATCAATGTATGTATTCCTTCCTTTTTTATACAAGATATTCTAAAAACAGCTAGGTGTTTTTAGAATAAAAACCATGCAATACATTTAAGGAGATACTAATAGAAACATGAAATATGATGACAACAAACTCCAGTATAAATCCAACATTAATCATGTTACACAAAACTGACATAATAAAACATCTGTCTACCTGTCCAAATATAATGCAGGCAGGTGCTGTTATTATAATTTCCACATAGTATTGGAAAGAAGAACATAGATTGTAAAAATATCTCAAGACATAATCTAGAACTTTCTAGCACCTCTCAATGAAGGAAGAGATCAAGTCTAATTCAATAGCAGATACTGTGTAAGAACTGAGAAATATAAAAAGATCCACACTACCCAAATCAGTCCTCTTTATCAAGTTTGAAATGTATTGAGGATTCGGGCACCAGAAAAGCAACATGGGTCTGATTCAGGATCCAGTAAAGGTGATCCGGAAGGACCAAGTCTTGCACTGTTTGTGAAATAACATGAAGTCTATAATAACTTTAATCTCCTTCAGAACAAAATTGCAAAGATGGGGTCCTGCATAAGAGAATGCATTATTTCTTATTTCTACCTGAATGATGAAAGTGAAGGGACCCGAATCTCCTGAGATGAACGTTCTGGTCTTATAGGGGCATAGCACTGTAGACGTTCTGAAAAATACTGTAGACCTGCAACATTTATAGCTTTAAAAACTAGAGAGACCATTTTAAATATAATCCTCTCTGAAATGGGAAACCAGTGTAATCTTCTCAATGCCAGCATAATATGATCATATAGCTTAGACTGAAGGAGAAGTGGGCAGCTTATGAATAAGTTGTAATTGGTGAAGATGCTTCTTAGGTAATCCAATATTTAATGAATTGCAATACTCTAACCCAGGTGTCTGCAACTTTTCATCAAAGAGCCATTTTATGGATTTTTTTCTTTCTCCAATATATTTTGAGAGCAGCAATCACATTGTAAATCAGGTCACATGTGTAAATTGTCTCCTCCCTGGTCTTTCTGTCTCAATCCCTCCTCATTCCCAGCAGTCGCTTTCTCTCTCATCTCCCCAATCTCTAGCTGTCATTTCGCTCACACAACCCCCCCCATTCCAGTCTCTCAATTTCCACCCATTCTCAGCACTTCTTTTCAGTCCCTCTATCCCTGCCTCATTGCTGCAGTCGCTCCATCTTCTCCTCATACCCAGAAGTCACGCTCTCTTTCTCACCCTCATTGTTGTGAGTGAGCTGTTTAGTGGACCCTTGGGCCGACCTGTGAGAGACTGGGGAGAGGTGTACTATAGTCTCTAGTGAGTGACAGGTCGGGAGGCGGATACCAAGCAGGAGCTGGACGTGAGCTTCACCCTGGAAGCCGGTACTCCCCCGGGAGGAGCCCGTAGGAGCCCGGCCGCTGGGACTTAGATCATGGAAGCTGGAGCTGGAGAGGGCAGGCAGGGATCGACGGTCAGGCAGGAACTGAAGCAGGCTGGGACCGAAGCAAGCAGGACTGGCTACTGGAACCAGACGGGAGCTGGAACTGAAGCAGAACAGGTTACTGCAAGCAAGCCAGACAGAAGCAAGACTTGGGCACGGAGTGAAACAAGTCTCAGGCAGGAACGGAGTTGCTAACGCAATAGCAAACTCCGGGGAATGGCGCAACGGAGAACCGCAAGGAACCCCATTGCAAGGCAAAGTCCTGGGCTCCGCAGCGGCCTTACACAGGCCGCGGCGTCTGATGTCACAGATAGGGCAGAGCCTTCAGTGGCAGGAAACGGCCTTCATAAGCGCAGCTTGCGAGCGCCTAGGAAGAAGGCGTCCAGGCAGGGCTTCTTGGTGGCGTCCCCCCCCCATGAGGATGCCACGAAACAGGCTGCAGACCCTCGGAGACGGGCTGGAACCGAGGAGGTAAGGGCCTAGTCGTGGCTGCCGCAACTCCTCAACACTCATCTGCAGGAGTTACTCTCCATTTTTCTCTCTCAATATCCCTTAACTCCCACAGTCACACTTTCTCAATCCTGCCCTCATTCCCAGCACTCTCTCATTCCCCCATTCCATGCAACCACTCTCTCAACCCTCCCTTTTCTCAGTAGTCATTCTCTCATTCTCCCCTTCCCATGCAGTCTCGCTCTAAATCTCCCGCATCCCCAACACTCATTCCCTCTCATTCCCACCATCCTCAGTTGTCATTCTCTCTCTCAAGTCCCCTCATCCCAGCAGTCACCCTCTCTTTCAATTCCCTATCATCCTCAGCAGTCACTATCTGTGCTTTCTCATCCCCAACAGTCACTCTCTATCCCCTCTCATCCCCAGCAGTCAGTATCTCTATCTCTGCCCCCTCATCCCAAACAGCCATTCTCTCAATCCTTCCCCCTCCCCTCCCCACTATCCCCTGCTGCCACTTTAGCTCTCTTTTCACCCCATCCTGAGCATTTTTGCTCTTTGGATCATGCCATTGGGCATGAACAACCCCATTACGGAACTGCATTTGGGTTTTCAAAGAACCACATGTGGCTCCAGAGCCTCAGATTGCAGTCCTCTGCTCAATCTAGACATTAAACAGTCGAAGAATGACTTGTTTGCCAAAACTGTGTAGTCCATGTTGCTGTCCTATATTTTCACAGGGATATGATGATCAGTGCTGAATGTGTTGGCTTTATTCCCACCCTCGTGTAGGACACCATTGCCTAATTTAGTGGTGTTTAGCCGTTTAAAGATCCTACCCTCTGTACAGTCAGACTGGAGCAGTCACTAGTCTCCAGAGCAACTGAAATGGTTATATACTTTCTTTTTCAGGTCTGTAATAAAATTGGTCTCATGGTTTCTTTTGTTTGTTTTCTTGCTACTAGCTACTAACTTGTAAAGGCTTGAACAGTAAAATCAGTCTGTAGTTCATGCATGAATCAAACACCTTAAGGCTAAGGCAAAGTTTTTAAGTTAGTCACTAAATAATAGCTTGCTAATGCCTTTTTACATATACATATATATACATATATATGTCCATTGAGTGAAATTGCAAAATTGATACTGAATTGTTCCAGTAGTCCTGAATTGCATGAGTTAGGGTTAACATTTGGCATTGCTGGAAAACATTGGGGCTGACACCAAGCACATTTTTAGCAATTTGTTAATTAATTGAGTTTCTGTGTCAGGATTTTTGTCTCAGTAGTTATACATTTGTGATTTTTTTTGGCATATGCCAATTGAAACAAAATACAGTGCCTACTAGTATAAACTAACAAAAAATTTACAATATACATTTCTCTACCTTGTTAAAAAAAATGGAAGAGAGCATTAATATGTAAAATCTGGTGCGAAAATGTTTCATCTTGGAACTCAGATTAAGAAAATAACGATCTGGCTCAGAATTGTTTTTTGTTTGGCAGCCAAAGTTTGGTGACAATGGATTAAAAATGGAGAACGGTGTTCACCCCTCCTTCATGAGAACATCTGAAAGACCATTCAGATTTGGGTGGACCCAGCAAAATCGATTCAGCAGTATAGTGAATGTACTTAATGTAATTTCAGACAGTGAGCTCTTTCTTAAAGTCTAGAACCACTGAGAAATAAATCTTTGAGCCAGTCACGTGCTGCCCCTTCAGTTATACAATTTCGAATATGGGTGAACCAGAAAGTAGAAGCAGAATGGGGCTGGGTCCTGACATTTCATGGTATTGCTTGTATCACATTCACAATGTGGCTTTTCCAGGATGTGATTTCTGGAAAGGTCTTTCCATAGGCATCAAATATGAGAAAGCCCTCTATCAGTCATCGCCGAGGTAGCCAGTCGGGTACGTTGCATTCGTTGGTACTATTCTTGGGAGGGGCAACCGAGAATCTTGCATAGGCAGGAAAGTCCATACAATTAGTCATATTGCCACTCAGTTATTAGATTCCATTCTACAGTGCCATTTCAAGCTGTCAAATATTATTTAGACTAAGCTAATCCAGCAGCTTGGAACTTTGCAGAGTAAAATTGAACTAAATCATTTCTGCATAATAGAGTGCAGTGTGTTTAAAAGCCTAAGGTAATATATCACAGCAGACAATTTGTCTTACAAAACAGAATAAAAAATAAAATAACAGATATTAAAAGTGCAAAGTAAAGCAGGTAAGGAAACATAATCCCAGGAATCACCACCTGGGAAAGGACTTCAGAGTCCTGGTGGATAATATCTTGAAATCTTAGGCTCAGTGTGCAGTGGCAGTCAAAAAGGCAAATAGAATGTTAGGGATTATTTGGAAAGGAATAGAGAACAGAAATGAGAATATTTTAATGCCTTTCTATAGATCCATAGTGACTGCACCTTTAGTATTGTGTGCACTTCTGGTCACCCATCTCAAAAAAAGACATAGAGGATATATAGGAAAGGTACAGAGAAGGGCAAGAAAAATGATAAAGAGGATTGAAAATCTCTCTTACGGAGAAAGGTTAAACAGATTTACTTATATATTTAAACTTCTTATAACCCATGTAGCGTAGCATCCTGCTATTCTAAACAGGGTATATGGCAACATAAACATTAAAGCAATAAAAAAAATGAAATTACTAAAACAGAAACATAACCACAGTACAGTCAATTACTCATAATCTTGCATAAATAAATGATTCAATTTTCTTCAAAACATGTTCAAGTCTGTAAATGAATGGGTAGAGGATTCCAGAAGGATGGTCCTATCACTGAGAGGGCCCACTTTTGTGTTATAGAATCCTTACTTCTCTAATCAAAGGAACCACTGGCAAGCACTGATCCTACAAATGCAAGGACTACTGTGAAATGTAAGCAAATATTGTGGTTTTGCATTCTTCAGAGTCTTAAATACCAACACCAACACTTTAAAGGTTACCTTATAAATGATGGGCAACCAATGAAAATGCTTCAAAATTGGTGTGATATGCGCAAATCATGTGCTAGAAGTTATTACCTGGGCTGCAGCATTCTACAATAGTTGCAATATCAACTGAGACCTATATAGAGAGAACTGCAGTAGTCAAGTGAGGTCACTACAAATGCCTGTTCTACTGTTTGGAATTCTGAAGCAGCCAAAATACGCTTCTACCACCTTACCAGCCTTAATTTTAAAAAGGCAGGTTTTAAAACTGATTTTAACTGAGACTTTAAAGAAAAATAGGAATCAATAATTACACCTAAATCATGCATGCATTGTGAAAACTGTATGGGCACTCAGAAATTGAGAAGATGGGTGAAGATATAATTGATCCTGGATAGCAGACCAAGAAAGCTTCCCATTTTTCACAAGCAAAGCTAAATAATTTTCGCCCAGTCAGGCATATACATCCTGAAAACAGGGCTACAGGGCACATTAACTGTTCAGCATAATCCTTGAAATCAATTCCCCGATTTGAGATAATCTGACGGAGTGCCTGCATGTATGTGTTAAAAAGCACTGCAGAAATTGGCAATGCCTGCTGAACTCCTGCTGTAAGACTCCACCAGGAGAACCGCCTGTCCCTACTTTTGATTAGAGATAAAACCTGGCCACCCATCCCCCAGCACCGAATGATTAACCATCTTGGAAGCTGCTGAAAAGTCCAGAGAAACCATAATGCAGGGCTCACCCCCATCAAGATGCCGCAATATAAATTACTAACTGGGGCCAAGTACTCTGTCCTGGGTGAAAGCCCACTTGATGACAATGCAAAATGTTGTTATTTTCTAAAAAGTCATTCAATTGTACTAAAACAGATGTTTCAATTATCTTACTTAAAACTGGTAAATTTGAAATAGCTAGCAGGATTTCCAGGCACAAAATCTCATTTTTTTTGGAATAGGACGAACCACTTCAGTTTTTAGTGAGATTGGATCCTTACCCTCCTCAAGACATAAGTTTACCAGCTGTGCTAAAATCTCTAAAAATTAATCTTTCAATTGTCAGTAGCTCCAGGCTGGACAAATATCTAAAGGGCAGTGCAAATTCTTAAGATCAGACAACACTTTATCCACTTCAGAGGATGCTCAAGTGTAAATTTATCCCACAGAATCTTTTTCTCCACATTGCTATTTGCCGTGCTATATCAATCTGTACCACATTAACATCCAGACCAGAGCCAGATTTAAGATTATGGTGTCCATAGGGAGAACACTGTGGGTGGGGGTTTTCATCCCCGGAAATGAAAGAGCAGTGGGGCAGTCACAGTTTTTGATTGCCTTCAGAATTTGTCCCCCTAGGTACTTGCCTATGTTGACTATGCCTATGCTTAAATCCGGCCCTGATCCAAACTAGCCTGAAGGTTTTTAATTTTATCCTTACCATAATCCGCAAATCTGTCACAGTCTAAGACTGATAATTCTCGCCATGTTTTGCTGGACACATTAAATTATTAACTATGAAGAAAAGCTCAAAAGGACAAATCAATGATCTTTGAATTTGTGAGATATACCAGTAATAATTCCTCCAGGCATCCTCAAACTTTCTCTTATATGTTTTCCTTGATGTTATAGAAACCTCTCTAGCTGTGGCTGACTTAGAATGATGCAACAATCTTTCGGCTTGTCTTAATTTCTTTTTACCAGCAATAAGATCTACCAAACGTCAGGGAATACACTTAGGGTGGTAACGTATTTACTTTAATTTCAATGGTGTGACACTCATCTGCTATGGCAATCAATTTAACCACCAGTGAAGACACTGGGGTTTCCAACAAATATGAACCAATAGTCAAAGTAGACTTTGTCTAAGATTGAGCAAATATTTCTACATCAATCCAAGGATGCATTAACCTGTTTTCAACTAAATGCACTAAAAGTGGAATTTTTTAGTCATGGAAAATGTAATAAAATGATGATTAGATCAACCTACACTCTTCACAGTTAATAAACTCTCCCATCTATTAGGGAAGATCACTAAGTCAAGCATATGGCCCTGCTGGTGAGTGGGTCTATCAATAATCTTTATCAAATCATAGATTTCTAACCCAGCAGAGAATTCTTGTGTTTGTAATATTCATCAAATCTCCTAAAATCATAAGGTCATCCTATTTCAAACATAAAAAGGTAAGGAATTCTAAAATATCAGAAAAATTTGCCTTAACTACTTCTGGTGGACAATATACCAAACACAGAATCCACGACTTAAAACTTACAAGACCTTCACAACCAGAAATCATTCTGGTCAAGATCTTCTGTGACTGAAAGTTGTTCTTATAAATTAGAACAACTGCCCCACCTTTCTTTTTCTCTCTAGCATGTTGTAACCATGCAAATCCTGAGGGACACATCTGGTTCAGCAAAACCATGTCAGCATCTAATAAGAGGACTCAGTGATACAAAGAAGGTCAGTCATATTTTCCAATAATAAAGAGAATATCAAATCAACCTTCCTTTTCACTGATCTTGCATTTATATAAACAATATTATGCTTCGATTTTCTTTTCAACTGAGAAACCTAACTTCCTGAGGAAACTGCATAGGATAAAACAAATTAATCCTGATTCAGACTGCAAGATGAGTACAGGAACTCGCTAACCCATAGTTTTGCCCCATCCCGACAATAACTGGGGTCTGATTTTCTTCTAGCCATTGCTATACCTAAATGTAATCCATAAGAACATAAGAAATTGCCATGCTGGGTCAGACCAAGGGTCCATCAAGCCCAGCATCCTGTTTCCAACAGAGGCCAAACCAGGCCACAAAAACCTGGCAATTACCCAAACACTAAGAAGATCCCATGCTACTGATGCAATTAATAGCAGTGGCTATTCCCTAAGTAAACTTGATTAATAGCCGTTAATGGACTTCTCCTTCAAGAACTTATCCAAACCTTTTTTGAACCCAGCTACACTAACTGCACTAGCCACATCCTCTGGCAACAAATTCCAGAGCTTTATTGTGCATTGATGAAAAAGAATTTTCTCTGATTAGTCTTAAATGTGCTACTTGCTAACTTCATGGAATGCCCCCTAGTCCTTCTATTATTCAAAAGTGTAAATAACCGATTCACATCTACTCGTTCAAGACCTCTCATGATCTTAAAGACCTCTATCATATCCCCTCTCAACCATCTCTTCTCCAAGCTGAACAGCCCTAACCTCTTCAGCCTTTCCTCATAGGGGAGCTGTTCCATCCCCTTTATCATTTTGGTTGCCCTTCTCTGTACCTTCTCCATTGCAATTATATCTTTTTTGAGATGCGGCGACCAGAATTCTACACAGTATTCAAGGTGCGGTCTCACCATGAAGTGTCTGAAAGGCAGAATAGATAGATAGAGGGCTTAGTTTATAGACAAATGGAAGTGGAACTGTGGAGAGGGGTGAGATGAGAGGGGCCAGCATCAGGTGTGACCTGTGGAAAGGGATGGGACCAGAACCACATACACATAGCTGAACCAAAGCCATGTGGCTGCCCTTGTCTTAGGGTAAACAGCCCCAAAACTTTCTGATCTTCTCTGCCTTCCTTCAAGGACTGGGGGACAGGACATGAATAATCCATGCAACTACTGGCTTTGTTCGGTTTCCTCAGAATAACCAGAACTGATACACACTGCTGACTCTGCTTCGCTTTCTCAGGTCCCAGGAAAAAAGATGGCAGAATGTCATTCTGGGTACTTCTGCCAGAAATTAAGCCCTCAATAATGGACACAAAAAAGGGGATGAATTACGGTGTTACAGGTTTGAAAGTTGTGAGCAGAAGTGTCAATCATCAAGGCCAGGGCTGACGCCTTGACAATTGGCATTACTGCTCACAAGTTTCAAACTTGTGGTAATTTAACCCCTTTTTGTGTCTGTTCTTTGCTCTACACTGCATTTCAGTATCATCCCTTCCCCTTCTGTTCCTTGTAATACAGGAGAGGTGGGGATGGGAATGGCATAGTAAAACAGGAAAGAGCGCCTTAAAGCCCACCTCTATCCAATCAGGGCTCCTTTTAGCTTGGAAAAGAGATACATGAGAGGGGATATGATTGAAAATATTAAAATCATGAGTAGGGTGGAACTGGTACATACTCTCCAATCAACCTCATAATCTCCAATCAACCTGACCGTATACCCCATTCCATCTCTGATAACACCACCCTAACGCCCCTCTTTACTCCATCAGAAACTTAGGTGTCTTCCTAGATCAACATCTAAATTTGAAACCCCACATCAACACTCTACTAAAGGGTTTTGTTTTTTTTCAAACTCCATATCCTTAAAAAAAACCTCAAACCCCTCCTCCATGCTCAGGATTTCCGTATAGTACTACAGACGACCATTCTATCAAAATTAGACTATTGCAATTCTTTACTTCTGGGCCTCCCCTTTTCCACTATCAAACCCCTGCAAATCTTGCAGAACACCATGGCCAGGATCATAACGGATACCCGTAAAGGTGACCACATCACTCCCATTCTAAAGGATCTGCACTGGTTACCTATTTCCTTCCGCATTCAATACAAAACCCTTACCATCTTTCACAACTCGCTTCACAATCACTCCTGGCTCGAGGAAATGCCACGTTTCCGTTCATCCAATCGACCCACCAGAACCTCCCTTGCAGGCACTCTCCATACCCCCTCCCTCAAAAACGCTCACCACACCTTCACCAGAGAAAGAGCCTTCTCTATTGCTGGCTCCTCCCTCTGGAACTCCTTACCTACCGAACTCCACCTAGAGCCCTCTCTACGCAATTTCAAAAAAGGAATCAAGACCTGGCTCTTCAAACAGGCTTACCCTGACTTGAACCAAACCTAGCCAGACGCTCACTATCTGTTTTCTCTCTCATTATTTATTTTCCCACTGCTACCTCTATCTCCTCACTTCTAGCCTGCTCCTCTATCCCCTTTTTCCCTGTTATTTGTATTTTCTATTCTTTTTTAGTTATTTGTAAACCGGCGTGATGTTCCCACGAATGTCGGTATATAAAAATTTATAAATAAATAAATACTGTACAAAACTTTTTTTTAACTCTTTCAAATAAGACTAGGATGAGGGGACATTCCATGAAACTATCAACTTACAACATATTGTAGGAAATATTTTTTCACTCAGTGCACTATAAAGCTTTGGAATCTGTTGCCACAGAATGTGGTCAAGGCAACTAACCCAGTGGGGTTCAAAATACGATTGGACAAGTTCCTGAAGGAAAAATCCATGCCAGGTAGGCTTGGAAAAGCAGGCGCTTATCCCTGGGCGTGAGATACAAGAAACAGACCAACTATTGGGGATCTGCAGGGTACTTGGATGCTGGGCTCCATAGACTTTGGTCGATCCAGCACGGCACTTCTCATGTTCCTAGAAAAAAAACTATACTACACAAGCACTATTTAGACTGAGCAAGAAGCAGTAGCTGTGCTTTCACCTACTGAGCGATTAACCACCTTTTTACCAAAACATCAACTCATCTTTGTGAAACTAATCTCCTTAGCCACCTATCCTCCCAACTAAGTCACAGGCCGATGCAATATTGGCACGGGGAAAATGGGCGCTCATGACTGAGCACCCACTCTCCCAACACGCGCCAATTGACCTCTCCAGGGCACCCAATAATATTTAAATTGGCTGCTGCGGTAAAAAAGGAGGCGCTTGGGGAAATTGTGTGCCCCTAGCACCTCCTCGGCAGCGGGGTGCCCAGGAGAAGTCGGCTGTCAGCCGGATAGGAAAATGGATGCTCAGTTTTACAAACATCCGTTTTGCTAACCTGTACATAGCCACAGGTTAGGAAAATGGACACTTGTTAATTGAGCGTCCCTTTTCTTAACCGGACCGCCAGCACATTAAAAAAAGAATTAAAAAAAAAATGTTGTCCTTTTTGTTCAGTATTTTCTGCTTTTCTGTACACTTTTTGGGCTGCTCAAAAATTAACGCCTGCCTGTTAATTTCTGAGAGTAAAAATGTGTGCGCCATGTTGCGGTCTCGGTCGCCACGGTGGCGTCCGAGGCCTTACCTTCTCTTCCGGTCCCGGAGTCTCGCCGCGTTCCGCGGACTCGGGACCCTGACTGCAGCTCCCTTCTGCCGCTCTGACCCTGCACCACAGCTCCCGCTCTCTGCTCTGACCCTGCACGGCCTGCAGGGCCTTCAGGCGCCATGCACCGGCTCCCTCTTCGCCGCCGGCGTCCTCCCGCGGCTAGCCCCGCCCCTAGGCACGCGCGCGCGGTTCTGCCCTGTTTTTAAAGGGCCCAGCGCGGGAAAGCACGGCTCCTCCCTTTCCTGACGTCAGACGCTGCAGGGCTATTTAAGCCCTGCAGTTCCTAGCCTTCCTTGCCTTGCAACGAGGTTCCCTACTTCTGGTAGCTCTGAGTTGCGTTCCTGGATTGCCTGTTTCCTGCCTGACTCCACTTTGCCTGACTCCGCTTGCCTGTCTCCTGCCTTGACCTCGGATAGCTTGACCTGTTGTCTTCAGCCTGCCTTGACTCCGGTCCGTGACTTCGACTCCTGTTGTCTTCAGCCTGCCTCGACTCCAGTCCGTGACTTCGACTCCTGTTGTCTTCAGCCTGCCTTGACCCCGGTCCGTGACCCAACGTCTGCTTGCTCGCCGCCCGCCCAGACTCCTGTCCGGGATCCACTCCTGGGTTTCTTCGTTCTCGCCTAAGTCCCAGCGGTCCGGGTCCCTACGGGCTCCTCCTGGGGGGACCTCGGGCTTCCAGGGCGAAGACTCCTAAGTCCTAGCAACCCGGGCTCCCACAGCTCCTCTGGAGGAGTCACGGGTTTCCAGGTGAAGCTCCAATTGCCCAGTGGGAGTTCTGCCTACCGACTGTTCCTTCGGGTCGGTCGGCCTAAGGATCCACAACTGGATTGTCTCCATCGCAACAGTTTGCAAGGCCATGGATCCGGCAGACCTCGCCGGGCTACAGGCCATTCCGGGTTTGGCCCAGCGCCAAGTACAGCAACAGCAGGTCCTGGATTCCCTGGCTGCAACGGTAGAGCGGCTGGCCGCTCGCATGGATGCTGAGCCACCCGCACCTGTTCCGGTACCAGCACCTGCTCCAGCACCACTGGTAACCCTCCAGTCCACTACACAGCTTCCAGCACCCTCTCGCTACGCCGGGGATGTCAAGGCGTGTCGAGGGTTCTTAAACCAATGCTATGTGCGCTTTGCCCTTCTGCCTAACCAGTTTCCTACAGATGGCACCAAGGTGGCGTACATTTTTTCCCTTTTGGACGGAAGGGCCCTGAACTGGGCTTCTCCCATGTGGGAGAACAATGATCCAGCGCTGGGGAATTTGAATCGTTTTGTGGAGGAGTTCAAAGCGGCTTTTGATGAACCAGCACGACAGGCATCCGCTACCTCAGAGTTACTCCGGCTCCGGCAAGGAACGCGGACTCTGGCGGACTACGCCCTGGAATTCCGCACGCTCGCCCACGAGGTAGGCTGGCAGGATGAGGCTCTCCGGGGCGTGTTCCTGGAGGGATTAGCCGGTCGTATTAAGGACGAGCTAGCGGCTCGGGATCTGCCAGAGACTCTGAGTTCCCTTATTGATTTAGCAGGCCGAATTGATCGGCGTTTGCAGCAGAGGGCGAAGGAGGGGCGCCCTTTCCGACGCTTGACGTCCGTGACTCCCAGGATCTCAAATTCGGGGTCACGGGGAACTGCACCTGCACCAACAACTTCCCCTGACGAGCCCATGCAACTGGGCCGCTCGTCATTATCACCCGAAGAAAGGCAGCGACGTCGCGACTTGAGGCTGTGCCTGTACTGTGGCGGTAAGGGCCACTACCTAGCACAGTGTAAGGAACGAGCGGAAAACTCCCGCGCCTAGGTGTAAGGGAGGAGTGTCCCCTAGGCTGCCTTAGTCCTGCTCCTCAATGTACCATACCGGTAACCTTGGAGTATCCTGGTGGTTCCTTCCTCACGCAAGCTCTAGTCGACTCCGGGGCAGGAGGAAACTTCATTACTAAGGATCTGGTGCAACAGCTGAATCTGCCTACACGATCCAGGACCCCAGCCTTACGGGTAACTTCTATTCAGGGTACTCCTTTGTCGGGGTGCATTTCCACTGAAACCTTGCCGTTGATTTTGCAAACAGGTTTATTGCACACAGAGGAGATTTCGCTGCTAGTGTTGGAGAGAGCCGTACACCCGGTGGTCCTTGGTTTGCCCTGGCTCCAGAAACACTCTCCTGTGATTCGGTGGAAGGACTTTCAGATTACCCAGTGGAGTTCTGAGTGTTTCCAATCCTGCCTCCAAGCGAAAGGATTACAACGGATTCCGCTGGCTCTCACTTCTCCGGTATTACCGGCTCCGTATGCTGACTTTCTGGACGTCTTCTCCAAGGAAAGAGCAGAATTGTTGCCACAACACCGACCTTTTGACTGTGCGATAGAGTTGCTCCCAGGTACTACTCCCCCGCGGGGTCGGGTATACCCATTGTCTCAACCGGAGACTCGGGCTATGTCGGAATACATCACCGAGAATCTGGCTAAGGGCTTCATCCGCCCTTCAAAGTCTCCCGCCGGAGCGGGTTTCTTTTTTGTTGCTAAAAAGGACGGAGCCTTGCGGCCTTGCATTGATTACCGGGGGCTCAATGCTATCACCAAGAAGAACCGGTACCCGCTTCCTCTCATTCCAGAATTGTTGGATAGACTTCAAGGAGCCCGAGTTTTCACGAAGCTGGACCTCCGCGGCGCATACAATCTGGTCCGTATCCGTCCCGGGGATGAATGGAAGACGGCGTTCAATACCCGGGACGGCCATTATGAATACCTGGTCATGCCGTTTGGACTGTGCAATGCGCCCGCCGTTTTCCAGCACTTGATGAACGAGATCTTGCGAGAATTATTGCACTCCTGCGTGATCGTCTACTTGGACGATGTTCTTATACATTCCCCGGATCTTACCTCTCATCGGCAACATGTGAGACAAGTACTTCAGGTCTTACGAGACCATCATTTGTACGCAAAGTTCGAAAAGTGTCTCTTTGAGCAAGAGTCGCTACCCTTCCTCGGGTATATTGTCTCATCCACTGGTTTCCGGATGGACCCCTGTAAGGTCTCCGCCATCAGGAGATGGCCCCGTCCTGAGGGGCTAAAAGCGTTGCAACGTTTTTTGGGGTTTGCTAATTTCTATAGACACTTTATTCCCCAATACTCTCGCTTGGTGGCACCTTTAACCGCGTTGACTCGGAAAGGGGCTAACACCCGCCTTTGGCCTAAGGAGGCTTGTGAGGCTTTCGAACAATTAAAGGAGGCGTTTCTCCGGGATACTTGTTTACGCCACCCGGATCCCACACGGCCATTCTTCGTTGAGGTCGATGCCTCTAACATTGCTGTAGGGGCGGTCCTCTCGCAAGCCTCTACCTCCGGACATCTCCTACCCTGCTCCTATTTTTCCAAGAAATTCTCGTCAGCCGAGTGCAATTACGGCATTGGGGATAAGGAGTTGTTGGCTGTCAAACTTGCGCTGGAGGAATGGAGACAGTGGTTGGAGGGCTCCCTTCATCCGGTCACGATTTATATAGATCACAAGAACCTGGAGTTCCTCAACCAAGCTCAAAGACTTAACCCCCGACAAGCACGCTGGTCCCTTTTCTTTAACCGTTTTGATTTCATTTTGAAGTATCGGCCCGCTTCGAAGAATGTACGGGCAGATGCGCTCTCCCGTTTCGAGATTCAGGAGGGGGAGGAGGACCTCCCACAACACATCATTGATCCCGCTAAAATCCAGGTAGCCAGTACCACAGTTTCCACCCTAGGACGAGTGGTGGTTTCCCGCAAAGACCGCAGGAGGGTGTTGGCATGGGCCCATGACTCCCTTTCAGGAGGTCACGCCGGCAGGGAGAGGACGCTCGATCTGCTTAACCGCTATTACTGGTGGCCTCGAATTCGCCAGGATGTGCGAGTATATGTAGATTCATGTCCAGTATGTGCCCGGCAAAAACCGCCTAGTGGTCGGCCCTGGGGGCTCTTGCAGCCACTGCCTATTCCCGCGGAACCATGGTCCCACATAGCCACGGACTTTGTCGTGGATCTGCCACCGTCGGATGGTAATACGGTGATTTGGGTAACCGTAGACCGTTTTTCTAAAATGATTCATCTGGTACCTTTGCCTAAGCTACCCTCTGCGCCTGAACTCGCGCTCTTGTTTACCCTACACATCTTCCGGGCTCATGGACTACCTCAGAGTATCGTATCGGACAGAGGGCCACAGTTTACGGCCCGTTTCTGGCGTGCCCTTTGTAAAAAATTTGGGGTCCAATTAAATTTGTCCACGGCGTTTCACCCCCAGTCTAATGGCCAGACAGAGCGCATGAACCGCACTCTGAAAACCTTTCTTCGTAGTTTCATCTCCGAAAGAGGAACTAACTGGGTTTCTCTTCTGCCTTGGGCTGAGTTCGCATACAACAATCATACCCATGCTGCCACGGGACAAACTCCGTTTCAGGTCGTCTTTGGACGTCACCCAAGGCCTCCAATACCGCTTCCTATTTCCATTCCATCACCAGCGGCTTTAACCACAGCACGTCAAGTACATCACCTCTGGAAGGGGATTCAACGCAAACTGACCACTGCAGCAAAAAAGGCCCAGCAGTTTACTAACCGTCATCGACGTCCAGCGCCAGTTTTCCTGCCAGGTACCAAGGTGTGGTTAAGCACCCAGAACCTCCACTTTCCTAACCGTTCGCTTCCATGCCCGTCGCTGGGAATACCTGCTGGCATGGGAGGGGTGCGGCTCCGAGGAAGACTCATGGGAACCAGCTCGGAACATTTTGGACAAATCATTGCTAACTCAATTCCATCTGGACAATCCCGGAAAACCCGGTCCCCGACGGAGGGGGCGTAAGAGGGGGGGTACTGTTGCGGTCTCGGTCGCCACGGTGGCGTCCGAGGCCTTACCTTCTCTTCCGGTCCCGGAGTCTCGCCGCGTTCCGCGGACTCGGAACCCTGACTGCAGCTCCCTTCTGCCGCTCCGACCCTGCACCACAGCTCCCGCTCTCTGCTCTGACCCTGCACGGCCTGCAGGGCCTTCAGGCGCCATGCACCGGCTCCCTCTTCGCCGCCGGCGTCCTCCCGCGGCTAGCCCCGCCCCTAGGCACGCGCGCGCGGTTCTGCCCTGTTTTTAAAGGGCCCAGCGCGGGAAAGCACGGCTCCTCCCTTTCCTGACGTCAGACGCTGCAGGGCTATTTAAGCCCTGCAGTTCCTAGCCTTCCTTGCCTTGCAACGAGGTTCCCTACTTCTGGTAGCTCTGAGTTGCGTTCCTGGATTGCCTGTTTCCTGCCTGACTCCGCTTTGCCTGACTCCGCTTGCCTGTCTCCTGCCTTGACCTCGGATAGCTTGACCTGTTGTCTTCAGCCTGCCTTGACTCCGGTCCGTGACTTCGACTCCTGTTGTCTTCAGCCTGCCTCGACTCCGGTCCGTGACTTCGACTCCTGTTGTCTTCAGCCTGCCTTGACCCCGGTCCGTGACCCAACATCTGCTTGCTCGCCGCCCGCCCAGACTCCTGTCCGGGATCCACTCCTGGGTTTCTTCGTTCTCGCCTAAGTCCCAGCGGTCCGGGTCCCTACGGGCTCCTCCTGGGGGGACCTCGGGCTTCCAGGGCGAAGACTCCTAAGTCCTAGCAACCCGGGCTCCCACAGCTCCTCTGGAGGAGTCACGGGTTTCCAGGTGAAGCTCCAATTGCCCAGTGGGAGTTCTGCCTACCGACTGTTCCTTCGGGTCGGTCGGCCTAAGGATCCACAACCGGATTGTCTCCATCGCAACACGCCAGTCACATATTTTTTTTTTAATCGGGGAGAAGAGCTAATAGCCTCATCAACATGCATTTGCATGTGATGAGCACTATTAGCTTCGTGGGGGGGTTGGACGCATATTTTGGACGTGCTAATTCCTTTATAGCACAAGGGGTTGTGGACACACATCCAAAATATGCGTCCAACCATGGATTAAACAGTGTGCTTGGCTGAGCGCACTGTATTGCATTGACCTGTAAGTGTTTCAGTATGTTGCTTTGACAAGATTAAAATCAGAGCGCCCTAGTGGGAAGGAGCTGTTGTTGGTGAGAAGTAACATATCCTGACCAGGCCTGTATTTGTCAATAGGCCCTCTAGGCCTGTGCCTAGGGCGGCAAACATCTGGTGGGCAGCAGGCTGTCTGATGGTTTGCTGCCTTTCAGCTGTGCTGAATATCACTCAGCTGAGAACAACATTCTGTTTCCGGATCCGGCTCAGGATGCAGGGAACAGGAGAGGAGGGGGAGTGAGCCTACAGCAGTCAGAACAAAGCAAGATCATTTTAGATTAGGAGTATCTGAGTAGAGATCATTGGAGTGTGGGAAAAAAGGCTGGGAGATGGGAGTATAAGTCTGTGTGAGAGAGGTGGAAACAATGGTAGGGGGCTGTGTTTTGTGTGTGTGAGAGAGTGGAGGGATTGATGCTAAGTGTACAAGTGTATATCATATTGGGGGGGGGGGGGGGATATTAGAGAGGGGATGTAAGAAAGAGCAGGACCACAAGAAGGTAGAGACACTTCCCTCCTCTCCTCACACCCACTGAAATTCAAACCCTTCCTCCCTTGATCTTGGATTCTATCCCCCAGATCCTTCCTTCTTATCTCTCTCTTCTCCCCAGGTCCTGGAACCCACTCTCCAGCTCTTTCTACTCTTTCCTCTTCTTTCTCAATCCAAGAACCACCCTCTCTTTCTCCCTCTTTTTCCACATCCCAGATTCCTATTCTTCCCCATCTCCCATTCTCCCCATCCCTAGTCCTCTTTCCTTCTCTCACTCTTTCCCCTCATCCCATGCCTGATCCTCCTCCTTTCCTCTTTCCATCCCTGAGGTCTCTTCCCGGTATTAATACTTGAGATCACTTTTCTTTACCAATAAAATAAATTATACTAATTATACTATTAAATATACTGTAAAGCTAATTTATTTTTAGAATGCAATATAACAGATGGAAATTTTGTCCGTTTGCTTCAGATTTTTTATTTTTTTTTTGCACAGAATCTATCCCTGAAATGCCACAGGAAAGTAAGGGACTATACCTTAGGACTTCTGCTACCTGTTGTCCAAACTCAGGGGGAGAGGGGGTAATAGGGGCTGACAGCACGGACAGTACCTAGGGGTGCCAAAACCCTAAATCCGTCTCTGATCCTGACATACGGTCACAGCCAGATCTGGATAAAACTCACCCCTGGAGCAGCTGAGAGCGGCATTAAAACCAGCCCAGAGCTTGTAGTAAGCCGACAGAATCCAATCGGACTGGAGCCCAATGCAGGCACAAGGCACAACAAAGTCAGAGAAACCCCTGACTCCCCCCAGAAAACTAGTGGAGACGAGCAGGGTAATGCGGGGTGGGGAGGACACTGCTCTCCGTCAGCTCCGCCGACAGCTCGCCCGGGAGAGCCCCGGAGCGGCTGAAGAGCCCGTGACGTCAGAGTCCACGTTCCACTCCATATATGGGATGACAGTTGGGTCACGTGCCGAGAGGCAGCTCCAGGCCAGGATCTCTCGAGGGAGATCGCGGGCACTGGGAGGGAGGGAGGGAAGGTGAGAGAGAGAGAGCGCGCGCGAGGAAACGGTGGAAGAGGAAGAGCCAGGATAGCTCTCGCCAGAGCCGGGGGATTGTCAGACAGTGAGAGAGCGCAGGGGTGCGAGGAGCAGCAGCAGCAGCAGAGCGCTATAAGGACTGCACTACCAGGACTGTGAAGAGAACTGGGACCCGCAGAAGCTGCAGCTTTTCGCGTCCTCTTCCAGCCGGAGCAAAAGCGAGCTCCGGGCATGATGGAGCACGTGTACCCGTCTTACAGCGCCCGGAGCCCGGTCTGGGAGGAACTGGTGGGTGCCACTTCGGAGCCAGCTCCGTGATTTCCTGCTTCTTGTACCGCGTATTCTGGGACTTTGGGTCTGGCTGTAGGTCGTTCTCCTGTCCTGAACGCTTTTCCTGTATTTATGTGCTTGATGAGTTTCTCCGCAAAGGTCCTAACCTCCTTTGCAGAGTTCCAGGGCGACTGTCCCGCATGCAGCGCTCCTGACCGATCTTCCTATTTGAATATAGCCCTGAAACTGAGCTACCATTTCATAGCGGGATCTGTACTTTGTGGCGGCCGAATGCATGCACTGTTTTAGGATCGGTGCGGTATTTGCGCACCGATCCTATTTGTAGGCGTGGGAGTGAAGAGAGCGGTGAGGTGAGGGGGGTTTGAAGTGCCGTAGCAGAGGCCATCAAAGCGGAATGAATCGGATAAAAGTTAAAACCCTCGGCAGATCTTTTTGAACCGGAGTTGCTTCATTGCATGCCTCAGGGGATTTTCATTTAAAACGGCTTTAGCAATCCTTTACCCGTTTCATTTTTACCTCTCCATTTTTCGCTAATTGTGGAGGCGGAGAAAGTTTTCCTGCTTATAGCTTTACATTTTGCCCTTTCTGGCATTTCTTCCCGATACCATTTTTGTAAACGGGAGTGGATGCCTGCAGGCTTGGTTGCATGCCCGGTGTCTTTCCAGTCTCTGCATGCATGATGTTGTCCTAGATTGTTCGCTTTATCACCTTCTCAGTTGCAGTCGCACGTGTTCTATCGCATGATAGATGCAATACTTTTTTTTTTTTTTTACAGCAGAAGAAAATAATTTTGTATTGGTGAGAAAGAGGTTGGGATGGGACTTGATGGCGTGACCCGAGAGGATATGCAGCGAAGTCGGGTTTCTTGATCGAATTTACGTCTTTAAGTTGAGAGAAATAGAAATCTATTAAATCTTAGGGAGAAGACTTGTCAGTTTCAGCTCACTGGCCAAAACCAGTGAGGGAAACTGAGCCACGAAGTCAGATCATGCAGCTTTTCCTCGACCTGTTTCGAATTGATTAGATAGATTTCCCTTTTCAACATTATTATTATTTTTTTTTCTTAATTTTCGGGATAAAATAATAATGGACAATGCATGTCAGTTGTGTCAAAAGATGCCTTTTATTTTTTCAAGCAAAGTCTATAATGGAGCTTTATATTTGTACCGACATATCGGATCTTCCTAGTGGAAAGTTGCAGATCAGCTTAGCAAAAGAAAATTAAAACCCAGACAAACCAAAAGCCCTCTCATCAATATGAATTCTACTAGCTGCTAACAATAAAATAATGGGGATAATCAGTTTTGGGGGGGTTTTTTTTCCTGCTAAAATAAGCCTGACAGTGTAGTTTAAAACAGAGAACCCGGCAGGA
Source organism: Rhinatrema bivittatum (assembly GCF_901001135.1). Taxonomy (NCBI): domain Eukaryota; kingdom Metazoa; phylum Chordata; class Amphibia; order Gymnophiona; family Rhinatrematidae; genus Rhinatrema; species Rhinatrema bivittatum. Next base: position 132,839,886 of record NC_042619.1, on the reverse strand, counting down.
GGGCGATCAGATTCATTCAGTTCTGCGCCGTGTATATTCCGAGGGTCAAGGGAATTCCACCACCCTTGCCCTGTCAACAATACATCGGAAACGTCCAAATAAAAAAGAAATCCCTTATATCTACCATTCTGCAGCGTAAGACTATGTGAAACTTATTGCAACACTGCAGTGCTCCAACTTATTTCCCGCCAGCGCCTCTAGAATTTGACCGTGTAGCCCTCTGGCTCCATGGGTGACATCCTCCGATGGACCCCGGCACGGAAAACTTATGTCAAAGTTTCCAGAATTTTGACTGAGTCTGATTGAGGATGCCCACGCATGTATTAGTACCACAAAGAACCTTGCTTTTACATTTCTACCTGCCAGATTAGGTCAATAAACAAATTGCAGGCAATACCATTTCAGTGGATTAACCTAATACCATTGTGATTAGCTTTCAAGAGCTAGACTCCCTTCATCAGGCCAATGGAAACTGAGCTAAAGGGAGTATGAACTCTATTTCCCTAAATTGTAATCTTTCTCCTTGGAGGGGTTTTAAATGCAATGTAAAAAACAAGAAACATGCTTATTCTGAATTTTAAAAAAAGGGATAACATTTTATGGACCATATTTGAAAGTCACATTCAGAATAGAGAGGGGCAGGGACACCATTTTTGTTTAGGGGTTGGTTTTTTTTTCCCATTTTTTATTTCTGGGAGTGGGAACAGGAAGGTTTATCAGGATTTAGTTTGTTTAATGTTTATTTTAGTTTGGTTTGTTTGCTGAACCAAAATAAACATTACATTCAGAAAAACCCAAAACAAAGCTAGCCCCCACCATCCTGTTACCCACTCTGTAGCTTTGACCAAAGGGTGAATGGGTCAAGAATGGTCCTCTTTAAAAATGGTGCCAATCTCTAGGCTACCCAGGGCCATATTGTTTTACACCTGTAAAGTGATATGGCATAAAGCAATATGGCTGTTAAGCTTGTTTATGGCCATAAAACAACATGGTGCCAGCCAGTCCTGAGACTGATGTTATTTTTAAAGGGGAATCAGTGAGTCAGGAGAAATTGGGGATTGCTTCTGCCCCTTTCGCTCTTCGAGCAACATTATGGAAGTGATGAATGTGTGGTAGGATGATGAGGCCATGGGGGAAATTGGTTTTTAAAATTTAAATTTCTTGCAAATATTAAGTACAATTTGCCAAAACAAAAATACTATCAATTTTCTTTTCTTTTTTTTTTCTGGACCAATGAGAAATTCCTTTCTTTTGAACTGAATGGAATCGAAAAATGGGCATTTTCAGTTTGGATTGCACATTAGTTTCAAACAAATGCACATCCCTAAAGCAGAATAGTTTCCATGCAGAAACAATTCTGCTTGAAAGCTCGGTAGCTTTTACTTTGAAGGATGCAATCATGAAAAGAAAAAGCCCTGGGTGATTTTTTGTTCCTCTAAGAACAGAAAGAAAAGTTTGACATGGGATGAAATGAAGCCAAGATTAAAAGCTAGAAAATGACATAGGACCACTTAAAAATAAATAAATGGTGCACTATGGGAAAACAATGTAAAAAAAAAAAAATAAATAAAAAGAGGTAGAAAATTGTCAAAAGGGGCCATTCTAAATATATCTTCTTTAAGAAGATTGGTAGAATTTAAGATTTTAGAAGACATGCAAATGGTTCCCCACAGGTATAGCCAATATCAGCTACAGCAGGTGGCCCCGGGGTTGGGAATTTGAAATTAATTAAGCAGGTGCACCTCCAGATGGAGCAATCGGGAGCTGATATAGTCTGATCATTTTTTCATCCCACTCACAGTATTAATTTTAAGGTCCTGGATGGTACTGTCTATGTGTGTGGGTGTGTATGTGGATGGAAAGGGAAAACAATCTTTCCACAGTGGTGTTTTATTTCCGCTTATTTAGGTGACTACTTCACTCTTGGCTGGTACAGCTAAGAGAATTCACCGGCTGACACACTGAATGACAATAACCAGTCTGCAAGTCTCCAAGAGATTTTTGCACTTTTATACTGTAATAAAATTGTAGTTTATTTGAAATGTACTGGTTTCGAAGAATTATTATCATTATTGGTAAGATATAGCTAATTCTCCTCCCACTCCTGAGTCCTGAAGATGGGCAGGGAGACTTAGAGCAGCCTTATGCCAGGAAGTCAGGATATCTTCGTGATGATGTCACCATAGTCTCTTGGTAAGGGTCATAATTATATCATTTGCAGTCCATATACCTGTCAGTCACAGGTGTTATATAGTTAAGGGGCATACGCTGTACTTTTCTGAAATTTTTTCCTGGCTCTTGGTGTCATACAGCTTGGCGGTGAAGAGGCATATATTGGGCTACTTCTCGGCACTTTACCACGTGGCCTTGCTGCTGGAGATGTTGGAGATGCTGTACTATTGTTATGTTTTTCACTAATGGTCTGTGTCTCCAGTTGATGGTTCAGTGAAGCAAAAGATATAAGTCCTTGGAGGTCTGCACATCTTGCGCAGCCTGCAATTTAGACATTGTTGATAATTGCTTTTTCACTGATTTTTAACACATTTAATAGTTTTCCAGCTTTCTTTAACCTCCATGATTGTTAGTTTCAGTAGTTAGCATGAGTCATAAAGGTCCATCTTCAGTTGGTAGATTTGGACCTGAAAAGTTAAGCACTAGAAGCAGTATATAATACCACAAATCTGTCTGAACGTCACAGGCTGACTCAGATTATATTTTTTTATCATAACAGCGCAATATACTTCCTGCTGAAGGCTTTTGCTGTATCTCCCCGAACCTGTGCTTCTTAGGCCTCTGCCCACTTGCTGTTGACATCCTCCATGGCCGAAGCCTGGAGCCGTAAAAGGTCACCATGAAGACTCCAGCTCTAGAGTCAGCTGAGAGAAAAGTGTTTGCTTGTAGCAAGGAGGCAGGAACTGGCAGGCCGAAACAGTAAGGGCACGTAAGAAAAAGTGCGGCAGTGCCGGGCACCCGCTCGTTTGCCGCGCACACAGTTCGGATCACATACTGCTCGATACAGTATTTAAATGGCATGCAAATGCAAGCCGCGTCCAAAGCATGTCCATGAAGCGCAATCCATTTTACTGTATAGAGCGCTATACAGCGCCTATACAGTATCCTGGGTGCGCTGGTACCTGTCATTTCAAATGACATTTGAAATGACAGGTACCGGGAAGTGGATGGTTCTCCTACGCTCGGGCATCAGGGATTGCCAGTCCTCTCTCCCCCCCTCCCGAAGCAACGCTCAACGCACACCGTGACCTGAGCACCTGGATGGATGTCCGAGGTCACGGCGTGCGCTCATGCGCCTTTGCTGCTTGAGCGCCCAAATTGGACGTGCGTTCATGCACCTTCACCGATGGGGCTGCTGGAAGCCGCTTTCGCCGCCGGCTGCCCCCGGGAGGCAGGGGAGCCACGGTGGGCGCCTCGGGAGGAGGGGAGATGCATGAACGCACATCCAATTTGGGCGCTCAAGGCAGCGAAGGCGCATGAGCGCACGCCGTGACCTCGGACGTCCATCCGGGCGCTCAGGTCACGGCGTGCGCTCATGCGCCTTCACTGCTTGAGTGCCCAAATTGGACGTGCGTTCATGCATCTTCGCCGGCAGGGCTGCTGGAAGCCGCTTTCGCCGCCGGCTGCCCCCGGGAGGCAGGGGAGCCGCGGTGGGCGCCTCGGGAGGAGGGGAGAGAGGACTGGGGCTGCTGGAAGCATGCAGTAAGTTTACTTTTGTTACAATTTCTATTTGGTTTAATAACATGTCAAGTAAATTTTCACCCTGCGCCTTGCTTTGGGACGGGGGGAGAGAAGACTGGCAATCCCCAATGCCCGAGCGTAGGAGAACCAGGCCACACCATGTTACTCGCTTGCTCCAACCCACCCACTTATTTGACCGGAACCTGCCTATTGCTGTCACATTCCTTTAACGCCAGGGTCAGGGTAGGCGGTAAATTAGCGGGTTAAAGACGCGGCAAAACAGTTGGTTAAAAAGGCGATAATCTGGCCGCATGTTACTGTATGGGAGGGAATAGCTAATCCGATCATTTACATATCATATACATGCCGCGGGTGGAAAGGGATACGCGTCGATTTAAAGAAGCGGTAAAGATTGGTAAAAACAGATAGTGAATCGCGGGTTAGACTTACGCGGCCAAATTGTGGGTAGAAAGCGGGTTAGAAACAGGGTAACCGCAGCCGCGCTTTACTGTATCGGCCTGTGTGTTTGCCCAATCTCTTGAGCTTCTCACTGATGCTTATTCCTGGACCTGTGATTCTCGGGGCTTTGCTGCTGTTATGAGCCCTGGAATCCAGGCACTGGACCGCAAGACTCGGAGCAAGACAAGGGCCAGTCTTCTACCTAGCCAGCCCCACCCCCCTCCCCCTCCCCTGCAGGTTGAGCCCTTGGGTTCCTGGGGACAGTAGGTCTCTGTGGTGGCAGTAAATCATAGTGGTGAGTCCACACAGGCAAGGCTTAGGCAAGGCTGGGCAGGCTTGGCAGCCTGGACAAGGCAAACAAGGCTGGGCAGGCTTGGTAAGGCAGGCTGGATACTAAGCAGGACCTGGAACTAGAGAAGACAAGGGTAAGAAAAGGCAAGGACAAGACTCTGGTACAGGCAAGATTTGGGCAGAATACAAGAACAGACAGGACAAGACTAACTAGGCAGACTAGGGCAGGACTTAGACAAGGCAGACAAGGGAAACACCGAACAAGAGCACAGATGCCCAAAGGCAGCAAGACTTGCAACAGACAGAATAGGCCCAAAGACCTATGGCAGGATACAAGAGATAAAAAGGTCAATCAGCCTCAAGAGAGGAAACAAGGTGGAATAGGCCCAAGGTCCTCAAGGCAAGGCAAGGCAGAACAAGGGTCAGATCACAGAGCCAGAAACGTCACCATACATGCAAGACAAAGTTAGAATGGCAAGACTAGTGATGAGGCACACTGAGGGCCTCTGCTGGAGGGGAGGTGTCATGAAGGTAGGATAAGGCATCTTAACAGCCCCCTTGCCATTGGCATCTAAAATCATCCGAGGCTAATACCCAGAGCTATAAAGGGCAACCCCAGAGTCAAGTCCTCTGTACCAAAGGGAGGCACCAAAATTTTTGATTTATCCTGCCCATGTTTTAACTTTGTGCAATACTAGGGATTGTATTATCAATAATATATCACTTAAATATTTTTTGTGTCAGAGGATGAAGAGGTAGCTCACCTGGTTCCTGTGATTACAGGCTGGGGAAGATACAATGGGGGAATTTCATATTGATCCTCCGGCATCCCTAGATTCATAGATCTCAAATTAAGATGATTAATCACGATGCCAGAGATAATATGCCATATCATGTTAACATAGCGTCTAAGGATGATAATCTTTAGAACCTGAGCTCCACGTTGATATCCTCATTGGGCAAAGGAGAAAGGACTTCCAAGTGAAGGAAGGCTGTACTTTTATTAACCTCATTATTCCCCAGAGAGAGAATTAATAATTGTTGATGAATATTGTTTCTGATTTCTATTTAGTTCTGTTAAATGATCACTCTCTAAACTTACAAATTTATTTGGCATGTGATTATATTAGAATATTGATCTCATATGCCTCACTGAATCTTGGCTTGAGGATTCAGAAGAGTCCATTTTGGCACAAACCTGTACCCCTGGTTATATTTATTTCCATCAAGCTCGTGTAGGGAAATGTGATGGGGGAATGGATATTGTTTTGAAGAAATTATTTTAACTAGAAAATGTTCTGTTGAATAGACTCTGAATGTAGAAGTCACCTTGCTTAGCATTAGGAGGCTAAAAGATTTAGCAATATGCTTAGTGTATTGCCCTGCCCCTATAGGGGGAAGCAACACTCTTGAAACTTCCTGAGTGAATATGTTTATGGTTGTTGGGGTTATCCTGGGGATTTAAAGCTCTATGCCCGTTATATAAGAGCTGGAGAAAGCACAAATCCTGCCCTCTGTTCTAACTGCTTTAGACCAGTTGCAAGTAATCTCGCAACCTAGGCAGTGGATGCCAGCCCATTGCAAATCTCTTTTCTCTCAAAACTGATTGAAAGAGTGGTCTTAGCACAACGGAAGGAGAATAATCTTCTTGATCCCTGTCAGTCTGGATTTCCTCTGGGCTTTAGCACAGAGACTGTTTTGGGCTCTGTAGTAAATGATTTGATAAGGATCTTGAGCTTGGGGGGGAACAGTTTTCACTGATCTTATTAGATATCAGGCTGCCTAGGGTACCGTGGAGCATATAATTTTGCTTAGGAGATTCTGGGATCTTGGTGTTGAGGGCATCGTATTCACTCTGTGGTTTGGAAAGAGGACTTTTCTTCCATGAGTTGCTTGAATGGCAGTTTTGTCACCTATATTATTTGATATTTCTCTGCATCCCTGCATTCTCTGCATCCCGACATCGGGATGCATTCTCTGCATCCCGACATGATGCGATATTTATCGCGAATGCCGGTATAGAAAAACTTAAAATAAATAAATAAATAAATAAATCCCTTGTTGGATGTCAGCAGAGCATCTGATCGTAATTTTCACTGTTATGCAAATGACATACAAATGTATTGCTTATTTGATCATAATGTGGCAGACCCTGCCTATGAATCCAATGACCTTGCATGTTGAGCTGAATGAGAGCTAAAGGGTTAACCGTTCATGCTTCCAAAACCAAAATTATTTTCTTTCATTGGTCAGATAAACACATCAGCCCTTCGGATTAGGTTGGGTAATGGAGTTCTTACTGCTAAAGCCATGTGAATAGTTTGAGTATAGTCTTGGATCCTTTGTCGGACTTAAAAAAAAAAAAAAAAAAAAGTCTGCCCAAAATAGCTTGGTTCAAGCTTTGAACAGTTTATGCCCTGAAGCTGTTTTTGTCGCATCTCTAATTTAAAACAGTGTTACACACCCTGGTGATGTCAGCTGTAGATTATTGTAATCCTTTGAGGGTTTGCCTTTGAAAACTTTACATAACCTACAGCTGATCCAGAATGCAGGCAGAAGGATGGTTACAGGTAAAAGGCAAGACAGCCTTTCCCGCCTGTTTTCTCTAAGCTGCATTGGATGGCAGTTTTATTTAGAACTCAATACAAGGTTATTTGAGTAACCTTTAATGTGCTGCATTGAGCTGGACTTCAGTATCTGTAGAAAAAAAAAAAATACAGTATATTCCTGGACATAATAATTTTATGGTCCAGTAATTACTTCCTACTTTGCTTCCCTTCGGTCAGGACCTGACAACTGGTCAGGACCAGCGGCGGATTCCCGCTGACGACCGGCCCGGGTATTCGCCACCCAGGCCGGCCCAGGACACATCACGTGGTCTGCCGAGCGTGGCTCTGTCACGGCCGCGCATGGCAGACCACGTGACTTGAGCGATCGGCCCACCGGGGAATGCCCGATCCCCTGATAGGCGAATCCGCCCCTGGTCAGGACTCAAACGCAAGCCTTCTCCTGTGTGGTGCCAGTTCTCTGGAAATCTCTCCCAAAGCCATTCCACTTTGAGGTTTAGGTAGCTATTGAAGGCTCATTTGTTCAGAAAGGGGCAGATTTTAAAACCTGCGCGCGCGTGGCCTACATTTGTGCACGTTAACTGCCGCGCACAAATGTACGCCTGATTTTATAACATGCGCGCGTGTTGTAAAATCCGGGGTTGGTGCACGCAAGGGGGTGCACACTAGTGCACCTTGCGCGCGCCGAGCCCTAGGGGAACCACGATGGCTTTCCCCGTTCCTTCCTTCGGAGCGGCCTCGGAGGGAACTTTCTTTCTGCTTCCCCTATCTAACCCGCCCCCCCCCAGCCCCACCTAAATCCCCTCCCCCTTTTTATTTACACCTGCCTCTGGCAGGCGTAACTTGCGCACGCCGGCCGGCTGCCAGTGCGTGATCCCCTGGCATGACCGCTGTGCCGGAGGCCTCAGTCCTGCCCCCGCCCTGCCCCTTTCACAAAGTCCCGGGACATACACACGTCCCGGGGCTTGCGCGCATCACCGGGCCTATGCAAAATAGGCTTGGCGCACACAGGTGCGGTTACGCGCGTAAATCCTGAGGATTTACGCGCGTAACCCTTTTAAAATCCGCCCCAAAGACATTTCACCAAAATCTTTAAGTGGATCTCTTGGTTCTCCAATATTTGTTTCCCTTGTTTTAATAAAGACTTTTTTTTTTTTTTTTTTTAATCCTGGGAATCTGGAAAGAGTTACAAACTACTCTTTATAGAGCATTTACTTTTGGAGATTTTAGTTTGGGTGGGTTCAGGCCAGTTCAAGAGTATTTGGCGCTGTAGTTGAACTTAGTCATGCACCCCGCCTCACCAACTTACCTCCAGCATAGTGCTGCCGCCTTTGGTGGTATTGGCTGTTGTCCCGCACCTCTCTGGGCCTTGTGCTGTGGGATTTTGCTACACCCTCCTCCCCCCCAAATTTTGGTGCTCTAGACAACTGCCTAGTTTACCTCATGGGAGCACCAGCCCTGGGTGGGTTGGTTGGGAGATTTCCTTTGTTTTTACCTGTTTTGACATAGCTTTTGAATCATTTGCATCATTTTTAGCTACAGGAGCTCTATTTGCTTTGACAAAGAATCTTTGATTCAGTCTGCACTATTACTTTGCCTCCATGAAGTCATTTACATAGTAATAGCTGAATTGTAATTTCTTTTTTACTAAATTCTTTATTTTTTGGTTTCTGTTCATCTGTGTTTACTGTTATGTATATTGTTTATTTGAAATTTTATTAGTGTATCATTTTGAGCCACCCAGATAGGTGATAACACCAAATTCAAAAGAATATAAACTAAAGCTGTAAAAATCATGAGCTTTTAATGGTTTTCTAAGAAATGTTTGATGTAGTCTGAAGAAGCTGGTAGGACTACAAAACAGTGCCAATACACCTATAAAAATGGCTACAGTCTCCACAAATATCAGTCTGAAAACTATTTGTAGTAGATGAGTGGATGAATTTCAGTTGGTTCCAGTGCGTTACTGCTTTCTGCGCAGTCCGATTCATTCTTGGTCTGCTCATAAATGATGGAAATCTCATTAGGTTCATTCAGTATTTGGATCTACCACTAGGGCTGGTAATTTCCTTCTTACTAAGTACCCAAACAAAAGTCACTGTGCTTTGTTCCATCCACATAACTTTGTCTCCTATTCTATTGAAACAAAAAAAAAAAAAAGAAATTCTGGTATCCTTCATCATTCTCTTGTTAGCAAAACCTCTCAGAAATCCTTAGACTATCTTGAACAATATTAAACACGTTGTTAACTTCTCCGATTACTCTCTTCATGCCATTCTCGTTGATTTTATAATCACACACCCCTCGGTCCCTGGCCCTCCCCTTGGAGGGTCTCATACAGAGCCAGCAAATGAAAGTATAGTGAGAAAGCTTCTACAGAACTGGTGCTAGGCATCCATTGATCCTACACAATAAATACAGGCAGGAAGCTAAATCAGAACTAGACACTGGTGACCCTAACATCATTTCCAGGGAAAAAGTGGAAACCACTGCAAACGAAAGAGGAGATGGTTACTCACATGGCAGCGATGTGACTGACTAGGAGAAGCAGTATGAGTTCAGGAGCAGTAGATCTTTCCAGAATAATCTTATTAGCCTTTTCAAAACTGTTAGCAGCAGACTTAAAATGGAAAATAAGATCGATATGGGATATGGCTCATCTGGATTTTGCTAAAGCCTTTGATTTGGTGCTGAGTGGAGTAAAGAGGAGCACCAGACTCATTTGCAAAGGCTTTAATTTATTTTTAATACTGTGTTTAGAGAGTTACATTTTTCCGATCCCTATTTCTATGGTATGGCAGGGGAAGGCATTTTGCTACCGTCCTGCTGCTAGGATGTTGTATACTTTCCTAGAGCCCTTGTTTGGAGGTGGGGACAGTTTTTTTTTTGATAAATGTGAATAATAAGTAAATAAACACTTCACGGTAGATTAATTTTCAATTTACAGAAAATGGGATTTGAAGATCTTATTTGTGAGTGGACAAGGGGAAACACCAGTGGGTGATACTCCATTTGGAATAATGTGAAGAGTGGGGTGCCTTTGGGGTTGGTAATTGGATCGCTGCTTGTTATTTATGTATTTATAATGTTTCTCCCTTAGGCGCCCGTGGAAAGATGGATAATAAAGCTAAATAAATATGCATGATTTTTTTAAATGAGGGATCTGGAGGAAGCAGTAAGCAGCCAGAATGCCATGTTTTGCATTCGACTCTAACTTGTATCACATTATTTGACTACAGTGCAGGCGCCCCTGATCCTTCAGAAGGATCTGAATATCCTCATGAAATGGGTACAGAATTGATAGAGGAAGCCCGTTTGGGGGTAGGTGGTTGGCAATATACTCGGAACACAAGGATAACAAGCAAGTTCAGTATACATTTGTTTTAACTTGTTGCCATGACCCAGAAAAAAAGACCCGAGTATACAGGAGGCTAATAAAACTGAGAATGAGCGAGCGAAGCCAAGTGGCAGCAGTTAATGCTGGCTGGGTAATAAGAGGGGAGGTTAACGAGCAAGACACAGACTGCATTCTCTCACAATGTAAAACCTTTGGCATAGGACGCCCAGACTGAGGCACCTGTGCTCAGAAAGCAGAGGCCATGCTAACCCACCGTGACCCCAAAACTGGGGCGCGGGTGGGAAGGTCCACAGGGGGAAAGAATAATTACAAGTAAATCGCTCCCTCCCCCGTACTGCCTGGGGGGGGGGGGGGGGGCTCTAAGTATTTGCTTTGGCTGCTTCTGTCAGAAAGGATATCCAGATTTGGGGGACAGTGCTAAAAGGGGCACATAGCAGCAATACCTTTTTTACAAACAGAAGATCGACAAGAGCACTGCAAACTCCGAATTATACAGGAGAGTACTGGAGGTTTGGCCCAAGGTGGTTTTTAGAAGAGGACCGGAGAGGGTATGTAACTGGTGTGCCTTCCTAACTAATAATTGCTTCGATCCAATAAACAGATATTTGGAAAGATTCTTTCAGTTTAGCCAAATCCGTTTTAGTTTGTTTTTTTTTCCACCCCCATATGCTCCTTTCAGCCTCCTATTGGCTTCCGATTTCATTTTTGCAGTGAGTAGGCAGCACTGCTGCTTTAACATATGCTGAAAATTGTAAGGGTGGAGGGCTAGGCTCCTTTGAAAAGAGAAGATTGCAGTGGCACTTTCATTGCACGGGAGAACTAGTGGCCAATGCAATATCGTGCGCGCAAAAAAACCGTGTGTCCAACCTGGGAGCGTGTTTTTTGAGCGCGCGCACAACCCCTCTCTTGGGCGCTCGGTGAAATACTCAAATGAGCTGGTGCGCTAAAAGGGATGCACAATTTATCCTAGTGTGTGCGTCCATGGCATCGAGTGCCCAGAAGTGATGTGCGCAGGTAAGGAAAACGGAGGTTCAATTTTCCGAGCATCCGTTTTCCCAACTGGTGCACAGCCACAGGGTAGGAAAACAGACGCTCATTAATTGAGCTTCCCTTTTTCTAACCTGACTGCCGTCAAGATTTTTTTTTTTTTCATGTTGCAGCTTTCTGTGGTTCCTCCTGCTTAGTATGGCAATGATATTAAGTAGGAGGAACCACAGAAAAGCTGTAATTTTTTTGCTTCTCTGAGCATGGCTTGGGGCGTCTCAAAATTTGACACCAGCTCTGGGCTGGCGTTAATTTTTGAGGGTTAAAATGTGCATGTTGGGTGCACATAGTTTTTTTTTTTTACATCGGGGTACTACCTAATTGCCTCATCAACATGGCATTTTCAAGTGATGAGTGCTATTAGATACGTGCCAGTATGGATGTGCGTTTTGGACGCGCTAATCCTGATATTGTATTGGACATACGTCTAGCGCATTCAAAGCACTCGTCCAACCGCATGTTTTAGTGGCACACTGAGCTCAGCACCCGATATTGCATCAGTCCCTATATTAGTGCACCCTACAATGATCTTGTATTGGATATTTTTATTCCCGCCACACAAAAAAGCAAAACAAAACACTTGCAAATTCCTTAAGGCTAAAGGAAATAGATTGCACCATCTTAAAAGAAAGGAACTGTCAGCCAGGCTTGGGAAATGCTGGAATATTTTGTTATAGCTGCAACATTCAAATAACTTTAAAACAAAGTTGCCTAGTTCTTGGAGAAAAGTAGAAAGAGATCTAGGTGTCATAGTGGATAACACATTGAAATCGTCAGTTCAGTGTGCTGCGGCAGTCAAAAAAGCAAACAGAATGTTGGGAATTATTAGAAAAGGAATGATGAATAAAACGGAAAATGTCATAATGCCTCTGTATCGCTCCAAAGTGAGACCGCACCTTGAATACTGTGTACAATTCTGGTCGCCGCATCTCAAAAAAGATATAATTGCGATAGAGAAGGTACAGAGAAGGGCTACCAAAATGATAAGGGGAATGGAACAACTCCCCTATGAGGAAAGACTAAAGAGGTTAGGACTTTTCAGCTTGGAGAAGAGACGACTGAGGGGGGATATGATAGAGGTGTTTGAAATCATGAGAGGTCTAGAACGGGTGGATGTGAATCGGTTATTTACTCTTTCGGATAGTAGAAAGACTAGGGGACACTCCATGAAGTTAGCATGGGGCACATTTAAAACTAATCGGAGAAAGTTCTTTTTTACTCAACGCACAATTAAACTCTGGAATTTGTTGCCAGAGAATGTGGTTCGTGCAGTTAGTATAGCTGTGTTTAAAAAAGGATTGGATAAGTTCTTGGAGGAGAAGTCCATTACCTGCTATTAAGTTCACTTAGAGAATAGCCACTGCCATTAGCAATGGTTACATGGAATAGACTTAGTTTTTGGGTACTTGCCAGGTTCTTATGGCCTGGATTGGCCACTGTTGGAAACAGGATGCTGGGCTTGATGGACCCTTGGTCTGACCCAGTATGGCATTTTCTTATGTTCTTATGATGTAATTTAACTCTAGGCAAAGATACTGAGCCAGAAACTTGCACTGTGATTTCCATAGATGAGGTGAGGAAGGATTATTTTTCACTTTTGCTGTTGAACTGGCTACAGATGCACAATGATTCTTCACCTTCCTTTAGATCAGATTACCACATAATGGGCCCTATACATGAAGCAGTTCCCCATAGATACAAAATGGACAAAACCCTTTAAGTGCATTGAGCCCAAATCAAAGCTGTAAGGGAATGGGGAAATGGATGGACTTGATGGTCCTCTAAGTCTTCTACCTGTATCTAGGGCTTTTAGTTTTAGAGGATGTTTAAATTTGCCATTCTCAGAGCAGGCCAGAGGCGTCTTCCTGCCGCATCCAACCGAAACTGCTGCAGCCAGTGATAGCAGCAGAAAGTCAGCGGTTGGCAGGCAGCAAGGGAGTTCTGTTCGGATTCTGCGGACTGCAAAATACAGATCCCACCCCCACCCCCCAAACCCAAGAGCTTTAATTATATTAGGCATGTGAGAACTTTTGCAGGCAATCAGTGCCTTTATTCATTTCTCTCTGATGACATCTTGTAATAACTATCCATGTAACAGTCCCAACTGATGAATGACAATTATGTTCTAAGCTTTGCAAAAAAAAGCATGTTACAGCCATATAATCAAGAAACTAATTAAATCAAGCAGTCATCCAAAATAAGAATATCCCCCCAGAAAAAAAATACCCTGCAAATTCAGAGACTGCAATGTTTTCACATTTTTCCAAACCAAACAATGGATGTTGAAGGGTTTCTCTCAATCTATATTTCATAATGCTGTTATTCTGTATTTCTCTAACAAAAATAGCACCCCTGTAAACTTTTCTTGTCAAAGAAAAGAGCACAGGTAGCAGTTGCCTGTCTGATAGCTGCCATCAATGATGCACATCAAAATGTCTAATCTTTTTTTTTTTTCCCTTGGGGCATTACAAGCACAGATACCAACATTAGCAGAACGACCCATGTTGTCAAGGTTCATGCACTTAAGATCTTTTACAAATAGAAATTTGCACATTTTGAACCATATAAACTGCAATGGTTTTTGTTTTTTTTTTTTAATCCTTCCCTCCACATTCCCCTGTATTAATGTCTAGAATTAACTAAGGTCAAATGTGTTCTCCGATACCAGGTCAAATAAATGCTAGTGAGAATCTTTCAGTGTTTCTCTTCGTGGCTTCTGCTAACTGCTTACCCAGATGGTAGCCTATGAGCTCATATACTTAACATAGGGGTTCCATATCATACAGAATTGGGAGTCCTTCTCATTAGGCAAGGCCCTGAGCTTCTCCATCAAACAAATGTTCCACATTCACATAAAATGACAAGACACGGGTGGCACCTTTATGGACTAACCAATTTATTGAGGCATGAGCATTCGAGGACAGTCACATCTGACAAAGTGGACTCTGTCCTCGAAAACTCATGCCTCAAAAAAACCTGGCTAGTCTACAAGGTGCCACCTGCCTCTTGTCATGTTTGCTACACCTGACCAACACGGCTATCCCTCTGAAGATCGGAACCACATTCACACAAAACCATTGTCTATTGCCGAGAAGGGAATCTTATTTTTTCCTAGACTTCTTTACACCTTGCTGCAGCCAGACATCGAGTAATCAGTTTATTTTTTTCTGGTTATTTACCCTGCTCAGTAGGGTTGCCAACTGGTTCCAGATTTGCAGGACAAGTTGATCCAGTCTTGGTTTTACCTCATTGCATGCTGGAACTTATTCTGATTTCCCTAAGAAAAGCAAGACTATAAGTACCTGCATGCAGGGGAGTAAAACCAGGGTTGGATCAACCTGTCCTGAAAATCTGGAGCCAGTAGGCAACCCTACTGCTCAGTAGAAAACCCAACAAAAATGTTTTCAGAACCTGGGGTAAAATGACATGTTATCTGGCAAATTAGAGACCACAAATTTCCCCCAAACTGGATCATCTCAGAACAATTCCACCATATATGAATCATTGCATCTCAGTTTCTGCAGCCACCCCAGTCAAACACCATCTGGTGTATTTATAGCTGTTCTCTGACAGCAAGGAAGAGATTTTTTGTTCATTCTCTCCCTAGTCACACAATGCCTGACCCTTGTAAAAACACACATTTCAATTGACAACTTGCTAATAGATTAAAGACATGCTTTCATTTAAAGAAAAGTCATTTACACATAAGTCAAACTGAATGCTACTATCCTTAATGATGATATAAAATAAGTAATGGGAACCTATTAGATACAGGGAAGCAAATTCACTTCTCTGCACAGGAGAAAAATGAAAGTACTTGACGTTTTGGGAATTTTGCCACAATTCCTCTCTTGTGAGGTTTTTCCATTACCCCATATCTGCATAGTAAAGTAGTAAATGGTGGCAGATAAAGATCAAAATGGCCCATCCAGTCTGCTCAGTTGAGATTTATTCACTTCAGGTAGATGGACATATAAATTCCCATAAATACCTCGACACCAACTCCTCCCATACCCACGGCTTATACCCAACCTCTCAATTCTCTTCCTACCACTGCTCTCCATTTATATCTGAAGCATGACCAAAATCTGTGACGGAGGTGGCCTCCACTACCTCCACTATTAGGGCAAGTCAGGTCTTGCCACCTTCAGATTTGCTTTTTACAAGATCAGTACTGAAACCAAACACCCCTGGCCTCCTTGCCTTATTTCCAAGTTTGTAATAATCTCCATTAGCACCAAGGTTAGTGAGGCTGTTGTAAAAAAAAAAAATCCAGCCTCTCTTCATTCTCATTAAACTTTGGTTTTGAACCAGAGTCACTCCGTGCAAGTCACCCCTATCTTCTTGGAAGTCCGATGCTGTACTAACACTGTTGCTTAGGGTTGAAACCACTATTCCATGCAGATTGCCCCAGGGCTATCTTGGAGGCTTGATGCAATCATACCACTACTATTTAGGGTTATAACTGCTACTCTGTGCAGGATACCCCAATGTCTTCATAGAACAACAACACAATATCCAGGCCCAGAAGCAGGCACAGGCAACTGCCTCCAGCATCACATTTTGATAGGCACTGGAGCGTTGCCTCCATCTGGGCCTGCCTCTGAGTCACTGCTTGTTATACAGAGCAGGGCACATTGCCCCCGCAGCAGCAACTTCAAAATGGAAATTGAGTGGGGGGGCTTCCCCCGTCTGCATGCCCACGGGTGCTGTGGCAACTCTACCCCTCCCACAGTAACAGGAAGCCCATGAGGGAGGAGAGGGCAGGGCCACAGCAGGGCCTTATCCATGATGGGTGGCTTGGAGGCCCCACACTCAATTTCCTTTTTGAAGTTACTGTTGCCGCTGTGAGGTCAGGATGTTGCTGCTCTACATAATAAGTGGCTCTGAGGTGAGGGGGGAGGACCAGACAGGGGAGGATCTGGGCAGGGACAATCCCTCCACCCCTGCTTCTGATGACTGAGGAGGTGGGATGGGAGTCGACCCCCTATCCCGCATCTTATGATCATTTCTGGAGGGGTGATCCACCTTCACCCCCCCATTGCCAGTGGGCGCCCAAAATGTAAATCTGGCCCTGGTCAAAAAACTGCTGTTTTGGGCTGAACCACCAGTCCATGCAGGTTATCCTAGTGCTTCATTACCATCCTCTTGCCACTCAGGAATCCTGCTTGTTTATCCCATTTGGTTTTGAATTCTGTTATTGTTCTCGTCTCCACCACTTCCTCTGGAAGGACATTACAAGCATCTACCACACTTTCTGTGAAAAATGTTTTCCTGTTTTGTTCCCAAGTCTACCCTCTTGGAATTTTGTATCATGGCCCCTAGTTCTACATCTTTTTTTTCCATTTGGAAAAAGTTATTTGTGCATTATTAATGCTTTTCAGGTATTTAAATGTCTATATCACATGTCCCCGTCTCTCCTTTCCTCTGGTTTAAATATATTTAGACTAGCCGTTAAGCCCGTAATAATGGGCTACATTAACATTTTTTTTCAGTCCATTTCCTTACCCCTCATTCTCCCCTCCCTCCCCTCATTCTCCCTCACCCTCTAGTCTCTCACCCCCCACTCTTCCCCCTCCCCTCAGTCACTCCCCCTCCGGATGGCGCAGACGGAAGATCTCCGGGGGAGGCCGCCACTACTGGTCCTCGCTGCGCCATTTTTGTTACGGGCAAGCTCTGACGTGCTGCCCGCGCATGCGCGGTAGAGTTGCTCTCTATGCGCATTTGCGGCACGTCTGTCAAGCTTCATTTATCTAGTAGATCCTTAAGTTCCCATTTCATATGGCTTTTGGTGCACAGCCCTTACCATTTTGGTTGCCTCTGTCTGGACTGCTATTTAACTCTACACACGTCGTACTTGGCTTAGATTTAGCCTACTAAATGTGGTCACAAACTATTCCTGAGTCTATTTATGCCATGAACATAAGAGCATAAGACTTGCCATACTGGGTCAGACCAAAAGGTCCATCAAGCCCAATATCCTGTTTCTAACACTGGCCAAACCAGGTCACAAATACCTGGCAGTTCCCCAAGCCACAGACAGATTCCAAGCTGCTCATCCCAAGAATAAGCAGTGGATTTCTGCAGTTCTACCTTAATGGTTATTGGACTATTCCTCCAGGAACGTGTCCAAATCTTTTTTAAACATAGCACATTACTAGTCTTTACCACATCCTTTGGCTACGAATTCCAGAGCTCAGTTATGTGTTGAGTAAAAAAATATTTTCTCTTAGTTTTAAACGTATTACTCTGATCTTTGTACTTTTCAAAAGAGCAAACAACTGATTAAAGTTTACTCATTCCATTCCATTCATTATTTTGTAGACCTCTATCACATTTCCCCTCATCCATCTCTTCTCCAAGCAGAATAGTTCTAACCTCTTTAATAGGGGAATTGTTCCATCCCCTTTATCATTTTGGTTGCCCTTCTCTGTACCTTTTTCTACTTCTGCTATATCTTTCTTGAGATGTGGTGAACAGAACGACACATAATGCTCAAGATGAGGTTGCACCATGGAGCCATACAGAAGATTACGATATTCTGTTTTATTCTCCATTCCTTTCCTAATTCATGAAAGACATATATAATTTCTATTCTCTCTACAGCACATCCTCCCCATGACCCCACACATTTGCTTCCAACATTAAACTGAACATAACCTGGTTGCCAATTAATAATCAATATGAACAAATACTTTAACAAAATCAAACTACCCAGTGATCTAAGTGTAGATCCATCTTTAAGTCCGTTGATGACTTTATGCTTTGGCTTTGCTCTTCCACTCCTGGGTTGTCATCAATAAACTCATCTGATCTGTATGCAGTATGCACTCAGGCAGAACTTAATAAAACCTAAATAATTGGATGGGGGCCATTATTTCCAGTGACCTCATTGATTGAAATCTGATTAGGTAGTACTGTTTACTTTGCCCTCATTGATCAGTTCCAAGCAGACAGTGGCCAGCCGTGGTTAGACTGTAATCAATACTGTTATGTTTTTGATTTACAGCATCTGTTAAGTTTCTAAACAGAACATCAGAAATGTCAGCTTCAACAGATTGCCCCTGTTAAGTCTACAAAAAAAAAGACAAATGTATTAATAAAACAAGATGGCAACATTTTGGGCAATAGTAGAAAGCTAGCAGCTATTCTCAGGGACGCAAACATCACCTGGAGATCAGATATTAAATCACAGTCGAGGAAACTTTAAAGCAGAAATACAAGTTCGCCTTTTCAAAGTATTTTGTTTCTTACTCCTTTTGATTCCTATCGTCTTTTCATTAAAAAAAAAATATTTAAATGCAAACGCAAGAATACAATTAACATCAGAAAGCACAAAAGATACAAAAGCAGAATCGCATGCATCCTTGAAGGGATCCATGGGATGCCTGCGTGGGGTTCTGAGGGGCAGCAGGACAGCAGCCCGATGTCGGTAACAGCCTGCGCACTAAAGTTTTCTCCCATTTGGGCGGAAATCTCGAGAGCAGCTAAATCCGAAGGCAAAGTCCTTGAAATATCCCCTCGGTACGAAATAAAAGATCTGAAAGGGGGAGAGGGAGAAGTGTTAAAGATTTTAATTTTAACTTTCAGCTAACTTGTCTGCTTTAATGTCCTCACACCATAGTCACCGCTTCCATCTGAAATAATGCAAAACGCCGGCGGAGCGGGTCCTGCTCCGAAGTAACGCGTGCGCGTACGTGTGTGTCACGAACTCAGATGCCAGGCAGGGTTCAAGAAGTCGAAAAAGCCTAAAGAAGTTAAATGCTGACCGACGAATTTCACGCCAGCGCTGCCGCGTCCCCCTTTCCTTATTTCCTGATCACTCAAGCCGTGGCATATTTTTTGGTAACCCAAAGAGATAAATAAAAAGGAGACGAGTAGACACGGCGTGATATCAAGAAAGAAAGAACGAGAGACGCGATTACAGGCAGGGCTTAACATTTCCGCTGTGGTTTCTACGCCTTGCAAAAGTAGAAAGAATAAAACCGCAATCCCAGCAGCTGCTTTATTGCCCGAACCGGGGGAAGGGGCACCCTCGCCCCGTCCCTGATCGACCCTCGTCCCGTCGGCAGCTGCGGCAGAACCGGCGCGTGTCTGTCTCCCAATCTCCGGCGGAGCAGCAGGGGCCGCCCCGCACCAATGCCGGCAACTCGCCCGACCCCCCCCGGCGGCGGCGGCGGGGAGCCTCGCTGACTGAAGGAGCGGATCCAGGGCTTCCAGTTTAGTTTCCGCGGGCGCCGGCGGGGAGGGCGAGGGGGGAGGGCCGCGGGGAGGGCGAGGGGGGAGCGGAAGATGGCGGCCAGGCGAGCCGCCGCGGCTGCTCCGGGCTCCGCCGCTTTCCCGCCGCCCGACAGGAAGGGGCCGGCAGCGGCTGCCCTGGCTGACCCAGGCTGGTGTGCTCTTTCCCTGCAGGAGTCGGAGAAGATGTCCGGAGCGGCGGCGGCCATCCAGCAGCACCCGGTCGGGGTGGGGACGGCGGCGGCGGCCGGAGGAGGAGCGGCGGTGGCGGCGGCAGCAGCAGCGGGAGAAGAGTCCTCGGATAGCGAAGGGGAGCACGAGGGGCCCCAGAAACTCATCCGGAAAGTGTCCACGTCCGGCCAGATCCGGAGCAAGGTAAGAGCAAAGCAGCAGCAGCAGCGCCGCCGGGAAGGAAGAGCCGCGGGGCACCGAGCGCTACAGGAGGGGAGGGGGCAGAGCGGCGGTGAGCGCCCGGATCACTGCGGGACCCTTTCCCGCCGCAGCCGCTGGTGGTGTCCGGGGCCAGGCCTGTTATCACGGGGGGGGGGAGGGTCCCTCAGTTCCCCCAGTTCCCCCAGTTCCCCCTCCTCTTCCGCTCAGGAGGGGCCCCGAGGCGCCCCGGGGGAACTTTCCTCCCTACCCCCCTCTTTGGGTGGGCACCAGTCTACTAAGGAGGAGAGGGGAAGCTCTTCTTCCGGGCGGCAGTGTCCGCCGGGCCCCGGCTCCTTGTCTTTTAGAAAGTGAGCGTCTTTGCAGTCACCTCCTTGCATCCTCTTTACTTTTTTTTCTTTTAAATTCTTTATTTATTCCATTCCATCCTCTTCACCCTTTTTTTCTTTTAAATTCTTATTTATTCCATTCCATCCTCTTCACCCTTTTTTTCTTTTAAATTCTTATTTATTCCATTCCATCCTCTCTCTTTTTTTTTTTTTATTCTTTATTTATTCAGTTTGATCTCTTTGCTTTCGTAAGCAAAACAACAAAAACCAGTTTACTTTAGATGCTTGTTTCTTTCTGCCTGGGCTGCAGGAAGAGCCTTGTCCTTTCCCAGGCTGCTGGAGCCAGGGATTGGTGACAGCGGGGAGGTCGCACATGGCTCTTGGTTTCTGCTCTAAACAAGTGGCTAGACCCTGCTAGTCCGGTTTACCACCAGCACCGAAAATCTTTCCCAAATGTAGTCAGATATATTCTACACTTAGGGTGCAAACCATTAGTTTTAGCGGCTAGAGTTAGAATGAAAACACTTTCTTTCTGTTCTGTATTTAGCTGTCCTTGTAGAATCGGATCCCATTCACATGTTAAAGAGGTTTTCAGACCAGAATCTCTCTGCTTGGCTTTCTACCCAATATACTGTACTGCTTGCCCTTAAGAACAACCTGATAGAAGTGGTCTGGGGAAAAAAATCACAATAGCAACAAAGATTACTTAAGCTGTGCTTGAAAAAGTTTTACCATGTATATGTGTGTGTGTATATATATATATATATATATATATATATATATATTGTCACTGCTTTGCTTCTTAATCTTTTCCACCCCTGTCACCTTTGCTTTGCTTTTTTTCAAGAATGAACATCCACATCATTCAAGCAGATATGAAATTTAACATTTTCTTGGAACCTTTCCTATGGGTTATTTATTATTATACGCAGATATGTGCTGGGATTTTTCCTCATTCTGTGCTTCTAGCAAAAATCTTTGGGACACCTTTTCATGAAATTTTGTCTCCTTATGTATACCGTTGAAAATAATCTTTCTAAACAGGAGCCTTTTTTAGTGTTGATTAATAGTAGGATAGGAAATAATTTTATTTATAATTTGTCACATTTATTACTTGCCTTCCCAGGAAAAGAAGTGCATGAATATTTAGAAAAAATACTTATGTATGCTTGTATATTTTGCATTATATGTTTGGGGGGGGGGGGGGGTATTTCACATTTGTGTTTTTACCATTGTTAGTCATGAACTCTGATATGGCTTGGGATTTACTTTTTCACCTATCTTACCTCCTATACTCTCACAATTTGCACATGGAAAGGTGTGGAGAATGTTCTTGTCCTACATGGAAACTTGGCTTCTCTCTTTGCTGCTATTTTTACATGAACTGGATGTTGGATTTCTAAAGGTGACTCTCCAAAGACTGAGGCAATTAAGTATAAAACATATATGCATCTATCTATCTATCTATATCACTTACTCGTAGGTCACGACTAGTACAGACATCTCTCTACTTTTAGCTGCAAACGATATCCCCTTGTTTAAGGTAACAGCTATAATAAATAATTTACTAGCACTTTATTTTATAACTCATGATGCATTATTTAAAAGTTACTATATTTAGGCAGACAGTTCCCATTTAAGGGTGTTGTATGTTTGCTTTTGTAGTGTGATCAGTGGTTACATGAAACCACTAGAGCAAAGAGCATCAAAGAACTGCTCTATTACACAGCTAGTCCCTTTCATTCAAATTAGATTTGTCAAGCTTCACTTACTCAATGAATGCATTTGTAGACCGAGGTTTTAATTAAATAGATTGAGCTTTCTTTACAGCTAAGAATAGATTATTTGACAAAAGATCATAGCATGAATGTGATCCATGACAAGTTTGTATTACTGCGCTGTACTTAACATACACTACCCTTCCCCCACCCTATTGTTTCTGTAGTAGCTTTCAGTGCTTCTGCTGTTTGTTCTAATTCCTTAACTTAGAATTTCGTTTTAAGTAATGTCTTGGGGCTCACTTCACTGAGATTTCATTTGAGGCGACATGCTTTCCTGTGGGGAAGAGTTCACCATATCTCTGTGTGTAGAGCAAATGAAAGAGGATTCAGAACATGGGAATGTAAACTTGGGCAGCTATTTGGTACGCTGGGCAAAGCCCTAAGTAGAGATTGGGGATTTCTGTCACATTATCCAACATCTATCAACATTTCGGACTGTAGGGTGGA
Organism: Rhinatrema bivittatum; assembly: GCF_901001135.1. Taxonomy (NCBI): domain Eukaryota; kingdom Metazoa; phylum Chordata; class Amphibia; order Gymnophiona; family Rhinatrematidae; genus Rhinatrema; species Rhinatrema bivittatum. The sequence goes on along the minus strand of NC_042619.1, from coordinate 132,817,289 downwards.
CATTTATTACCTTAATTGTAAGCAGTATACATATTCTTTGACCATACTCACATCCAGCTCTGTACCACGCCGATGAGTGTGGGGAATCAAAGCCAGACTCTCTGCATGGCAGTGCACAGTGTTGCCATTGAGCCTATGTTTTCATGACCTGTGAAAAAAACCCAAAGTAATGTTGTTCTATATTTTGGCCATTATATAGATTTTGTATTTTTGGTATGATTAGTGTGTGCATGAGTTTTAATATCTCCTGTTCAGGGATGTATGAATAGTTTGCAGTGACAGCAAGTCAATTTTTTGGTTGCCTTTTCAAGAGTTTGACAAAGTTTTGTTGTGAGAATCTGGACATTGCGCTCTTAGGGCAGGCAGGGTCTCTGGAGAGTACTGGTGTGTGAGTGCACGGCTGCCGGGTGCAGAGGATGCCACATCTGCAGTCACCCTTCAGTCTCCCTGGTTACGAAAGGCTGGCACTTCATTGCACTCTAGAGCTGCGCACAGAGAGTCTGAAGGGGCAAGCGTCTCTTATAATGGGTTGCTCAGGTACGTTTCTAATTGTTATTAAGCAGATGGGTAAACAAGCCTAGAATTCTTCTTTTACTGCTCAGGTTGTCATGATGATAATGCTTTCTCAGCTTTGTGTGATAAGTTGGATGATTTCATTGCCTTGCACACGAGGTACCCTCTCTCCATAAGAGCACCTCTTAATATAGGTAATGGAAATCTTGCGGGAGTGAAAATAAGAGATTCTGTGGAGGAGGTAGTGCTCCGATTAAAATGTATTGCGCTGCTCTAACTTGGAGCCCTGGTAGTTTTTCAGGGAATATCCTCCTGCTATCCTCTCTGATTGGGCAAGGTTCTCTGCTCATGTGCTTCTACAATTGAATCTCATTAGGTATGAACAGATGTAGAATCTGTTACGCAGATGAAGCGGGATGGAGATTGATGAGTGGGCAGGCCCTTTTTCGCTTCTTCCCCTTCGTTTGTGGAGATGTAGCCTGTGCAGGCTCCCTGCACAGTCCCTGATGTCGCCAAAGTGACTCTGCATACCCAGAAAGGGACGTTGAAGCTTGAAGGTGATGCGCTTCGTGGCTTGGGAATGGGACGGGCTTGAAATGCTTCATTCTGTGCTCCTTATAGTATAAGGCCAGAACCCCTGCTTTCTTGTGGCAGATTTTTCAAGATTTTACAGTAAGGGTTAGCAAATTCTGTGGCAATCAGGTGGCAGATTTGCATAATTTTGCATAAAGATTCACACCTTACTATCCAAAAAAGTCAATATTTTATTGAAAACCACAAATACACAATTTACTAGCTACAAAAAACTAACAAGTAAAGATATACATTACAAACTTTTAACTGTGAAATGTCACTTTTCTTTGAATTGAAATACAGTGCAACTATCCTTTTTATATATTCTTGAGAAAGGCCTTGTCATCTTTCTGAGTATATGAATTTATGTGTGCTGAAAATGCCCTCAGCATCAGCAGTTTGTCATGCTATTAATTACACAGAAAAACATTTTATTTTTTTAAGCCTTTTGTGTATATAGCTTATGCCTTTTAATGGATAGTTGGGCTCACAGTCTGTTTGTATTTCAGGAAGTGGAGGGTGACTTGACTTGCCCAAGATCATATAGAAAGACATGGTTTAATGGAACAAGTCAGCATGGCTTTACCCAAGGCAAGTCTTGCCTCACAAATCTGCTTCACTTTTTTGAATAGGTTAATAAAGATGTAGATAAATGTGAACCGGTAGATGTAGTGTATTTGGATTTTCAGAAATCATTTGACAAAGTTCCTCATGAGAGGCTTCTAGGAAAAGTGAAAAGTCATGGGATAGGAGGCGATGTCCTTTCATGGATTATAAACTGGTTAAAAGACAGGAAACAGTAGGATTAAATGGTCAATTTTTTCGGTGGAAAAGGGTAAAGAGTGGAGTGCCTCATGGATCTGTACTTGGACCGGTGCTTTTCAATATATTTATAAATGATCTGGAAAGGAATGAGTGAGGTAATCAAATTTGCAGATGATACAAAATTATTCAGAGTAGTTAAATCTCAAGCAGATTATGATAAATTGCAGTTTAATGTGGATGAGTGCAAGGTGATGTATATAGGGAAAAATAACCCATGCTGTAGTTACACGATGTTAGGTTCCATATTAGGAGCTACCACCCAGGAAAGAGATCTAGGCGTCATAGTGGATAATACATTGAAAACATCTGCTCAGTGTGCTGTGGCAGTCAAAAAAGCAAACAGAATGTTGGAAATCATTAGAAAGGGAATGGTGAATAAAATGGAAAATGTCATAATGCCTCTGTATCGCTCTGGTCGCAGTTTGAATACTTTGTACAATTCTGGTCGCTGCATCTCAAAAAAGTTGCGATGGAGAACGTACAGAGAAGAGTGACCAAAATGATAAAGGGGATGGAACAGCTCCCCTATGAGGCAAGACTAAAGCAGTTAGGAGTGTTCAGCTTGGAGAAGAGGTGGCTGAGGGGGGGATATGATAGAGGTGTTTAAAATCATGAGAGGTCTAGAACGGGTAAATGTGAATCAATTATTTACTCTTTCGGATAATAGAAGGAAAAGAGGCACTCCATGAAGTTAGCATGTAGCACATTTAAAACTAATCGGAGAAAGTTCTTTTTCACTCAATACACAATTAAACTCTGGAATTTGTTGTCAGGGGATGTGGTTAGTGCCGTTAGTGTAGCTGGGTTTAAAAAAGGTTTGGATAAGTTCTTGGAGGAGAAGTCCATTACCTGCTATTAATCAAGCTGACTTAGAAAATAGACTTAGTTTTTGGGTTCTTGCCAGGTACCTAAAGCCTGGATTGGCCACTGTTGCAAACAGGATGCTGGGCTTGATGGACCTTTGGTCTAACCCAGTATGGTATGTTCTTATCACAAGGAGCAGAAGTGGGATTGTAGTGCTGGCTTCCTGGTTTCCATTCCACTATTCTAATCACTAGGATACACCTCCAGTTTATTGAGCACATGGTAATAAGACACAAAAAAGGGTTGAATTAACACAAATTTGAAACTTGTGAGCAGTAATGCCAGTCATCAGGGCTTCTATATAATTGAAATTAATGTCCTCACTGTCAGCTGCGGGACCACAACAGTTGCAGACTGTAAGATTCGTGGACCCTTGCTGCTGTGGTGAGGTTGACTCAGCCCTTGGGAAAGGCCCCTTGGCCCTCACCGTCATCTGGTGGTGCTATGCAAGGAAGAGAAAGGTCAGGAGCTTCATCTGTACCAACACCTATCCCCTTGGGCTGAGCCCTTTGGTTCCGGAGGCCAGCAGGTCTTAGGTGAGAGTCTCTATGGTAGTGGTGTAGGCGAAGAGTTAGGCTAGAGTTGGAGGTGGGTGGCAAGCTAGAGTGGTCAGTATCCAGGCAAGGGTCAAGGGCAGGCAGCGAACAAGAGTGGTCAAAGTCCAGGCTAGGGTCAGATCCAGAAATCAGTCTGAGGGCAGACTAGAAAACAAGGAGAAAAACTGACACAGCAGAGCAGGCAGGGAGGCAAGGCTGGACAAGATGAGGCGGCTGGACTGGAGAGACGAGGCAGGCAGAGGATCAGGAATCAGGAAGCAGCTACTCACACTACACACTGGATGAGGGTAACTCATTGCTGAGGCAAGGAAGGAGTGTACCGAGGGCCCTTAATTAGGACAGCAGCTGATGATGTCATCTAAGGGCACCATGGCCTTTTCCCACTGCGGGCCCTTTAAATGGAGCTAAGTTGGGTGCACGTGCATCTATGGAGGAGCAGCAGCAGTGGTCCTGGTGGTGTCCTGCCGCACGCATGAGTTCCGACAGGGATCTGCCATGGAGGGGAAGCCCAGCTGTCTGTGGTGTTCAGGGGGAGTGCGATGGCCTGCGGGAAGTCCCTGCAGGCCAGCAAACATAACACAGACTTCCAAAAAGCACATCAGAATCTTTGGAGCAGGTTTCTGGTTGACCACATATGCAGATGCAAGACTCTTGATATAAAGATAACATTCTTCTGAAGCAACATCATTCCATATAGGAATTATGTCAGTCATCTTTGGTTTGATGAGTACTTAAAAGATCTTTGAGAGATCAAACATTCTGATTGCTGTCTTTACCCCCTCCAACTTCACCTGTCTCCCCCTGTTCACCTCAGGACAGGAGGAATGTGGGTGCGGGGAAACAACTGAAAGAGAGAATTCCCTGCAGACTGTTTGAGGGGAGAGGCTGGAGCAGGAGCAGAGAGAGTGGAGACTCAAGGCATATTTACCCTGCAGCTTTCTTCAAAAGTTTGAAATAAGAGATGAGAAAGTTTTCAGGAACATTGATTCTGTAGCAAGTTGTCAATTATGCAGAACAAGCTAATTATGCATGCAGTTCTCCTGGAAGCACACAATAACAGGGGCCTACAGGCACTGGTTATAGTCCTAGTTATCACTGTTTTGGCCTCCTGCATATCCTCTGCTTCAGCTTTGTGTAACCATTTTCTTTGTGTTTATTCACTGGCTTTCCTGAATAACTACTTGCTACAGCTGCCTTTCTGGCCTCAAATTGGATGGGATCGAGCCTTCGCTGATTTGAGGACGGTGGATGGGAGGGTGGTTTTAAAAAGCCGGGCCAAAAAATACTTTTGAAAAATTGAGTGTGGATGTTCCCTGATAGTGATATAGGGGCATAACCAGAGCTGAATTTATTATGGCAGGGTCATGGGGGCCCACTGTGGCCAGCCTCTCCTCCCCCCCCCCCCCCCATCCCACCTGCTTGCTGCTATCCTTTACTCCATCCTATGTGGCTCTTAGCAGCATTGGCAAGAAAACCCTTTTCATTTTTGGCAATACCCTATCTCTTCCCTGTCTTCCTATCCTGTCTCTGCTGTTTCCTCATTCTCCCTCTGAGGTTAAGGCATGGACTTTATAGAAGTGATAATCTCTTAGGCTGCTGAAGGACAATTATGTATGTAGGCTTCTATCCAGCCCAGGCATTCTTGAACTTTGAATGGGCTGGGAAGAGAGGGGATAATTATGTGCCAAAAGTAAATACACATTTTGATGGCCTCAAACTTTTAAATATTTAGCTTGAAGGGCAGTGGTGTTTCCCATTCAAGATAGCCTCCGCTAAAGGGCTCATCGACAGGGATTCCAGTGCCTTCAGACCCTTAAGGATGGGATGTTACCCTGCTGCTAGGGGTGGGGGGACCTGAGCCAAAGGTGAGAGGGCACAGGCCCCCGAAACTCACCCATGGCCACGCCTCTGCGGTGGTCATATTTGTGGGTATTGCATCTTTTGATTTAACTTACGAATGGCTTCCTTGCCTAGCTCTTACCTCTATAATTAGGCAGTTTGATGGCACATGACATCCTCTGCTAGTGATCCCCCTCCAGGGATTTCCTTCAGCTGGAAATAGAATTTCTGTGGGTGCCAAGTGCAAAGACTCTCTAGGTTGCTGTGGGATTGCAAACGTGAAATCTAATTCTGGTTTAGGAAGCAGCAGTGCCTTGTTTGCTTAACCTTTCCGTGGAGCGTAGGCCTGTGCATTTCCACTGTGCTATGAAACCAATAACTCTTCGTTCTTGTGAAGGTTGTGTGTGTGTGTTTGGGCGGGGGGGAGGGGGGGGGGAGTTGGCCACCTGTGGCAGTGCCAGTAGAGCTCAGGGATGTCTGCTTGAGGGGGCTGGATGGAGAATTTTCTGGGTCTGATGGAAAATTTCCTTTCTGCAGATATCTGTACAGGTTCTGGAAGCTGTAAGAAAAGCTCTTTGTATTGAGAAACAAAACAAATGAATAGGACTGTTTTGGAAAAGCTAAGTAATCGAAGCTGCTTCTTTTAAAATACCTTTTTTAATATTTTATTTTAGTTTATTTTATGAAATTCTATTTAGGTAAGCTAAATAATGTAAGCTGAGGCTTGTTTGAAACCTGAACATTGATCTGTTTCTTTTTTTATCATTAAATTAAACTGCTACTTAGCTGTGCTTATATAAGCTTTCAGCCTGGTGGACATACTGGCTTTGTAGCATTTTTTAACTGCACCTGATAGATTACTATTTGGCACATTGTAATATGTAAAATAAAGTGCTTGGTTTGCTGTATTGTTGAATTAATATTGATATTGATATTCTGTTTGATCAAGATGCAGATGCCTTCTATTACTGCTCCCAGTTTTGGTTGCCAGAAATATGCTATTAAACCATTGAACAACTTTTACCAAGTGTTTTAATACAAATATCGATACCTACTCTATTTATTTTGGGATATGGCAAACAAGATCCAGTATTATGCTCAAACACAAACAAAAAAGGATATGATTTTCATTAACATATTAATTGAACAAGGAGCCTTTGTACTTTTAAATAGTTGTAGCCACTATGTCATAACATGCATAGCCCTTTCTGCCAAAGAAATTAATGTGAAAAGGAGACACATTTCAATACTCTTGCCATGGTTTACCTGTTTGGTTGGAAGAGTCTTTTTTTGATATTAATTACAAAGGGTATTATTCAGCAGTCATGGCAGAGATGTTGGATATTATTTACCGAAGAGAGAAATGTTAACCTTAACTTTAAAAATACTTTAACTGTATCGGTATAGAAAGGTGCTTAATCTTTTACACGAGTGATACCAAACTGTGATCCTTGAGTGCTGCTTAACTGATGGCTGAAATGCATCCGAATGAACTGCAAGCTTGTTTGTTGGTGAGGTACGGTGGATGTAACAATAACTGCAAAGGCTTTTCTTTTTAATTGTGCAACACTCGGATAGAGTGCACACATAGGGGACACTGTTCGTCATCCAGGCCAGTGAATGTTTAGTTTAGCACAATGGTCTTAAGTGTGCACTTAAGCATGTAGGTGCAGACTCCCGCCCACAGGGAGAAAGCCAGGGTCCAGGTTGGAGCGGAGGACCTACGGGTTCCACGTAGAACATGTTGGCTTTCTTCCATACTCCTAAAGGGAGTTACACCCTGCAAAAGCTGTTCTTGGTTGGGAAGGCCAATGGCATACTTAGCTGGTATTTGCTCATTTCACCCAAATTTAGGACTCAGAAAAATGTATGAATAAAATATTTTTTTTGAGTTTGAATAAAAATGATCACATCCTATTTTAATCTCCTCTCCCCGTCCTTGCAAAAAAACAAACAAACAAAAAAACCCCATAATATACATGACGTAGAGGCTCTGCCCTTTATGTGGGTTTTTAGATTGGCTCCTGCTCGCAATTACCTACTTCAGTATCATAATTGCAATCTGCAAGATCCTTATTATCTTTTTCCATTATGCAGAGCTGCCCTTCTGATGTCACCAACATCTGGAATTGGGTAGATGGAGCAAAATGAACATACACTAACTGATGTCACCCTTTTTTTTTTTTAAATGTATTTTTGGCCTAGCTTTCTGCTCAGTCGGAATTAACTTCTCTGGAGTAACAGTGCCATGAACCTTCATCTGCAACTTTCCCTTTTTTTGACCCAGCAGTTTCCTCCTCCTTCATACTTCCAGCTCGGATAGAATGAGGGCTAGGATTTGGTGCCATGGACTTCTTCATTCGCAACTACTTGGGAATACTGGCCCCCCCCCCCCCCCCCCCTATATCTCTCCCAATTGGCCTTATTCTAGTCATTGCTGCACTCCTCGGCTGGGAGCCGTGCACCCAGGGCTCCTTTCGCAACCCGTTATCTCAGGCTTTAAATATGGCCACTGGATCGTACTCTCCCGCCAAGGAGGTGCAAGTGCTGCCTTTGAAGCATACCTGGCTGAACCGAGCTGGAAATGGAACCCAAGTCCCTCCACGTGGAAGTGGGGATGCTGACACTGAGACACTGCACCGGCCCACGTAATCCAGCTTGCTGCAGTGACGGTCCTTGTGGCAGCCACGGATCCCACGGATCCTGCCAAAATCTGGGCATCCGTGCATCCTCAGTCCAACCGGCAGGTGCCATCAGCTAGCAACGGCTGTGCCTTCTTCCACTGAGAACGCTGCCTCCTCAGATCATGCACGGAGCGAAAGCTGAGTACACACACAGACACGCTCACACACGTTCTGCCCTTTTGGTGTTTGATCACCACCTGTTTTGAGCTAAATGTTGTGTCTTTGCATTTATAGTATTTAATCCAAAACCTTCCTTTCTCCTAAAACAAAAAAAAGCATTAAGAGGCCTTTTGCTAGGTGATACGTTTAAAACTAATAAGCGTAGCTGCATTTAAAAAAAGGTATGGGCAAGTTCCTGGAGGAAAAGTCCATTAACCATTATTAAGGTGAAGTTGCAGAAATCCACTGCGTATCCCTGGGTTAAGCAGCTTGGGATCTGTCTACCCCTTGGGATCCTGCCAGGTACTTGTGACCTCTATTGCCAGCTGCTGGAAAAGGGATACTGGGCTGGCTGACCCAGTACGGCAAATCTTATGTACTTAAATGCAGTTCATTTTTTACTGTCCGTTTTTACAGTTTCCTAGATGCTTACACTAAGAAGCTTTTCTCTCTGGATCTTTTCCCATGTTGCCACTCTGTCATAGTTAAGCTCAAACTAATTGAACTCCCTTCCTCTATTTAATGCCGTTCTTGCAGAACCGAGCTTTGGTGAGATCCCATGGGGGGAGGGTGATTGCCACTTCTGCTGCTCGTGCCAGGAGTCGTTCTGTGGACTCGGGATGTGCTTCCATTCAGCCTGTGCTAAAATGTTTAAATGCCCGCTGCCTGAAACAACCCTTCCCCTGCCCCCAAAACGGAACACAATGGTTTTCCTTGTGGGCTAGGAGACATGGTGGTAGCTCTCTTCAGTGCTGTCTGCACCCTTCACAAACACAACATTCACCTGAATTTATTAAGGAAAAGCCTCAAGTTCCTTTGTGGTTCATGTCAGTTGAGTGTTTTTCTAAACTTTCCAGACCTGTTGGGCACTTCTTGTCTTGGACCTGTTTCTGCACGTAAAGTTTTAAGTTTCTAGAGTTCTAATGCATTTTATATAGTAGTTGATCAAATGTGAAATTTCCACTGCCAGAGCTAGAGTAAATGATGCATTATACACTTGTATTTTAATGATGATGCTGATGCGCCTGCTTGAGATGTCCAGTAGTCATGAAAGAAAAATGGACATATACGGCACAATAGGTAAAAATGATTATTTTATGCCTTCTGTCAATTTAATCGTTTCTGGTGTGATACCAAGTTCCTATAGTTTATGGTGCTAGGATGATTAAATATTGTCCTAGAAATCAACAAATACAGCTTTGAGCTACCTCAAAGCTGCGTGTGCAAGTATTTCTTTCTTTGGAAAGTCATTACTGGAGTCTTGTATTTCTCTTTAAGTGGTAGGTTAGAACCGAGTTTCCTGCAAGGGCACTTGCCTTATAAAATCATCATGTTTGTCTGCCTCCTCTGCTTAGGGTTGCTAACTGGTTCCAGATTCGCCCAACAGGATTGGTCCAGGCATGAAATTACCCCATTGCAGGCAGAGGCTTGTAGTTCGGATTTCCCTATTGTATTCCTTAAGAAAAGCAAGACTACAAGTCCCTGTAGGCAGTGGGGTAAACCTGGGACGGGATCAACTTGGTTGGATGAATCTGGAGCCAAGTACCACATGATCTCTGGCTTACATTTTTCATATGTCTTTGTAAGTTTCTTTATCATAGTTTCCTATAGGGAAACAGGCCAGTTCAGTTGTAATCTCAGGGCTGTCAGAGCACACTGTAAAGTAATCAAGCATTTATAAAGTTACTCTGCCATTGGTTAGTGTCTATAGTTCCTGATCACATGGTTTAAAATATAGCAACATGCCAAGTCAGCTGTCTCTAAAGAAGAATAAGTTTAGATGAAATCCCATGGAGGTCAGAACTCATTATAATGTCATTGAGGACACCCTGCCATTAGTTGACATTGAGCATTTTGAAAACTGCCCTGTCATTGGTTAATAGTCATAACCATATGCAACTTTCTGTACCATTTAAGAGACGTAGACAACATAAAATTTTCTCACATCTTCTTGTATGTAATATTTTCCAGAATGTGATGTTAGAACATGTTCAGTTTTTATGTTCTTTACTTGGTGATAAAGAAAAAAGCTTACAACTATCACTCTTGAAGCATGATATGGATAATGTACAAAGAATACATTGTCTATAAAATTTCCTTTATGTACATTTTTTTTCAAAAGTACTAAAAAAAAGGATTCATATGCAAAGACAACAAAAAAAATCTTGAATTATGCATTGGAGCAATGCTTGGATTATTTAAGAAATATATCTGTTATATGCATTTTACACATTGACTAAACTGTTAATGGGTTTTCAAATAAGAACTTTTTGGTTTATTTCCTTTTCAATACATTCACCCCCCATCCAACAAGACTTTTCAGGGAGTCATAAACTCTTGCTACTCTCAAGCAACAAGCATTACTTTAGCTAAATATGAATTGTAAACCTTTAATTCCTGTGGAGATGAACTCTGGGTGAACCTAGCGGAGCCAAACTAGGCTTCTCCAAACCCTGGGAACCAGGGATGACTGTAGTGATTCATCACCAGTGTCCTCTGTATCACTGTCTGGAGACTGGGTATCTGAATGACAGATGAAATTTAACGTGAAAAAGTATTGGGAGTCTCCACCCAGGCAAAGGACGTTGGTGTTCTTCTGGACAATACGTTGAAATCTTTGGCACAGTGTGCGTTGGCAATCAAAAAAGCAAATAGAATGTTAGGAATGATCCAAAAAGGAATAGAGAATAAAACAGAGAATATCATATTGCCTCTGTATTGAGCCATGCTTGAGTACTGTTTGTAGTTCTGGTTGCCCCATCTCAAAAAAGATATAGTGGACATAGAAAAGGTGCAGGGGGGGGGGGGGGGGGGGGTAGCGAAAATGATAAAGGGGATGGTCGGTTCACCTGTGATGAGGGTCTTCACGGGTTAAGCTTGGAAAAGAGACAGCTGAGAGGAGACATGATAGTTTGTAAAATCATGAGTTAGGTGAAACAGGTAAATAGGTGATGATTATTTTCCCTGTCAATACTAAAATAAGGCAATATTCCATGAAACTAACAACTAGCAGATTTAAAACAAAGGAAAGAAATTATTTTTTGTACTCACCACACAATAAAGCTGTGTAGCGGGGTTTGGACAAGTTCCTGGAGGAAAAGTCCATAAAACATTAGTAGTCAGGTAGATTAGGGAAAGCCATCAGTATCCCCAGGAGTGAGTAATAAGAAATCAATCTAGTTTTTGGGATCTGCTAGAGCTTGTGATCTGGACTGGACACTGTTGGAGACAGGATGCTGGGCTTGATGGACCATGGTCTGCCTGAGCATGGCATTTCTTCTGGAGATACATTTGGCCAAAAAGCAAAAGAAACCAAGACAGGTTCATAGTCAGACCATGAAATTACCCTTATATCAGCTTTGTTGAGCATGGATAGAGCTTTGGTTCTATGGAAGATCATGTCTGTCCATAAATAAGGGTAGTGGGAATTAGAATAGCATGATTAGTTGCCAAGCATCAAAAAGACCTGCTTCTCATGGAAGTCTTAATAATGTAAGTTAACATCTGTTAATGATTTCACATTTCCTAGAACAGATTTGTCCATTTCTGGATTTACAGTGATATTCATTTCAATTTCCACTATTAAGTAGTTCTTAGCGATAGATGCCAGTATGGTAGAAATCTTTTTTGCATTGTAAATTTGTTCACTCAGGAGGCAATGTATCAAGCTTATTGTAGGGGCGGAGGACGAAGGGGTGACCAGTACTTCCTAGACCAACAGTTTCCTTTTGTTTCTTTGGGCTACCAGCCCAATCGGAACTGGCTCAAATTGGGGCACATTGAGCCTTCATGCATAACTACCTGGACTTTTCTCCCTATTTTAATTCCTTCCTTCCATCTGGCACAACCATTATAGTAGCAATCTTTAGACCAGAAACCACAGATTAGGGGTCCTCTGGATCCCATTATGCCTGCACCCTGAGTCTGGCCATTAGGTGTTACTGTTGTGTAATGGCTGAGCCTCCCCCTGGGCAAATAGTGAATTCACAGCATTCCTAACCCATGCCAGCTCAAAGTGAAGATGTTGGGCTTGGGAATCAGTCCATGATCTCTCACAAGGCAGCCTGCAGACTTTGTAGGGAATGATGGCGCCGGCTCCAATAAATCTTTAAAAAAAAAAAAAAGTTTCTCTTAATGTTTGTTGGTGTAAGAGGTGTTTACCGTGCCACTAATATGCTTTTGTCCCTTTTTTTTTTATTCTGGCTACTGCAAAGCATATCAAATTCATTTTTTGAATTACAATGTATTTCTTGATTTAGGAATACAGATGCCTTTAATTTGGGGAATTTGGCATTTAGCTTTCTCCTCTTAATTGGAGAATTTAACCCCTTTACATTAAAGAAGCTGCATGTAAATTAAGTCTGGCTAACCTTATATAACTTAATAAAGCAAAAGAGAATCACAGGTTATAAATGTAATTAGCTAGAGTTGACGCCTTTCTCTGGAAACATCAATGAACGGTTTTCTCCCCGCCACAAAATACATTAAACAGTAAAATGCTGGGCTTCTGGTCAAGATGGCTGCTTGAGAAGTTGCAGGGTGGTGTTGCTCCCAGGGCCAATTTGAAATTTTTACTTCTTATCATTCCCCACATATTTTGATGCATTTTGGTCATTGTGCTGCCGCTGCTTTTTTGAATTGTTGTAGCATGTAGTATGTTAAAGCCACACGTGGAGTGCGGGAGAAGTCTAAACCAGTGGAAGCTAAAATGGCGTCGGAACCTTCTGTGGACATAATGGCTGTGGTTGACGATTGACTGAACAAATTTCAAATGGTGTTTGAGAATATTAAAGAGAGTGTTGAACAGTAGGGATGTGAATCGTTTTAGGACGATTAAAATTATCGTCCGATAATTTTAATATCGTCTTAAACCGTTATGGAACACAATACAATAGAGATTCTAACGATTTATCGTTATAAATCGTTAGAATCGTGAGCCGGCACACTAAAACCCCCTAAAACCCACCCCCGACCCTTTAAATTAAATCCCCCACCCTCCCGAACCCCCCCCCAAATGACTTAAATAACCTGCGGGTCCAGCGGCGGTCCGGAACGGCAGCGGTCCGGAACGGGCTCCTGCTACTGAATCTTGTTGTCTTCGGCCGGCGCCATTTTCCAAAATGGCGCCGAAAAATGGCAGCGGCCATAGACGAACACGATTGGACGGCAGGAGGTCCTTCCGGACCCCCGCTGGACTTTTGGCAAGTCTTGTGGGGGTCAGGAGGCCCCCCCCAAGCTGGCCAAAAGTTCCTGGAGGTCCAGCGGGGGTCAGGGAGCGATTTCCCGCCGCGAATCGTTTTCGTACGGAAAATGGCGCCGGCAGGAGATCGACTGCAGGAGGTCGTTCAGCGAGGGTTCCGGCGCCTCGCTGAACGACCTCCTGCAGTCGATCTCCTGCCGGCGCCATTTTCCGTACGAAAACGATTCGCGGCGGGAAATTGCTCCCTGACCCCCGCTGGACCTCCAGGAACTTTTGGCCAGCTTGGGGGGGGGCCTTCTGACCCCCACAAGACTTGCCAAAAGTCCAGCGGGGGTCCGGAAGGACCTCCTGCCGTCCAATCGTGTTCGTCTATGGCCGCCGCCATTTTTCGGCGCCATTTTGGAAAATGGCGCCGGCCGAAGACAACAAGATTCAGTAGCAGGAGCCCGTTCCGGACCGCTGCCGTTCCGGACCCCCGCTGGACCCGCAGGTTATTTAAGTCATTTGGGGGGGGGTTCGGGAGGGTGGGGGATTTAATTTAAAGGGTCGGGGGTGGGTTTTAGGGGGTTTTAATGTGCCGGTTTTGCGATTTTACGTTTTTTCGATTTTTTACGATTTTTCACGATTTTTCACGATATTTTACCCCCCCAAACGGCAACAATACGATTCCCTCCCCCTCCCAGCCGAAATCGATCGTTAAGACGATCGAGGACACGATTCACATCTCTATTGAACAGCATACAAATAAAACAGAAAATATGGAATACCAGCTGTCTGCACAGGAAATAGCTACAGAAGCCTTAAACACACAGGTAGCTGCACTGAAAAGAGAAAACGAACATCTGGAAGTGCACAGAGAGGATCAAGAAAACAGAGGGCACCGGAACAGAATTCAGATTATTGGGTTGACTGAACAGGTAAAGGATGTTGAGTTGATGGATCTTGTCCAAATTTGGTTCCTAAAGTGCAAGGACTATCTTTAGAAATGGAATCTGTTTTAGTTGAAAGAGCGCACTCGGTGGGCTCCATCGGAGATTTCAATGGTCGCCCATGGCTTGTTGTGGCAAGAATTCTGAACTATGCTGTTAAAGCCAATATTATACTGAGTTATAAGAAACCGAAAACTTTGGAGTTTAAGGGCAGCAAGGTGTTTTTGTTTAACGATTATTTGGTGAAAATTTCGGCTAGCCAGAGGACCCTTAATCCTATTTGCAAGGAGTTGGTAAATAAAGGCATACGCTTTGCAGTTTGTTTCCAGCAAAGCTTAAGATCTTTGGCGCCACAGGCATGGCAGGCCTGATCATGCTGAAGAGCAAGGATGATATTAATAAATATATGCAGTCTTTGCAATAGTCCTTTGTGTGGAGAACTGTTCAAGGTTTTGCACTGATTTGTATTACAAAATACTTGACTAATGAAGAGTGGTTTGGGTTTCCATTTTTTACTTTGTACTGTCATGGAGGAGTTATGTCACTTTGATGCACTGCGAATGAGACTGTGGCTATGAGTTTGATCTGTGCATACTTCTTTTCTCCATAATTTCCAACTTTTCTGGACAAAGAAGTGAATATTTGACAAATGGGTCAATGTTTTGTTTCTTTGTTACACCCATTGGCTACTCTGTGCTGTCTTATCATAAGGGCGGCTGAAGATTTTGCAGTGACTAATGTGGTAGGTGCGGTGGACAAGTTCATATCGACTAGTGCAGATGATATTGGCACTTATCTATATTCTTTGTACCTCACATCAAATGTGATGAGCTATATGGAACGACAGTATATAAAATGTCTAAATACATAAATAAAATATGCTATTTTGCAGATCACTGGGAAACTGGCTGTGAGACTTTATTTTACACTTTCTTTCTGTTCATCACACGGAGCTAGATATGAATGTTTATATAAAGATAGAGTGCCTGGTTTCTCTCCGGTTCTATTGAAAGGTGGTGATTCTTGCTAATGTCTGGAATGATGATGGTCACTGGATGTCTTTGTTTCGATGTGAGTATTCTTCCTATGCGTGTCCTGTTCACCTCGGCGTCTAGACGACAATGCCTTTGGGCTGTCTGGACAACAGTCTCCTTTTAGAACCTGTTTGTTCTAATTACACAAGAGGTCCTTTAATCTGGCCCTAGGGTATGCTTCCTGCTGAACGGTGTGTGGATTCAGTGGGATAGTATAGTCCCTTGGAGTTTGGTAATGTGTGTCTTTGTGTTTGTTTGTCGGATTAATGTGTGTGTGAAAGATTTTCAAGCTTTGTGGTGGTTCTGTATTTGCTTTTTTAAGGGTATTTCATACTCTTGGTTGGGGTGCTTGTGCTGGGGAGCGCTCTCACTACTGGTTGAAAATTCTGGTATTAGCTATATCTTTCTTTTTACAGTACTATGGCTAATCTTAATATTTTTTGTTGAATAAATGGCATTCAATCGCCATGAAAGAGGAAAAAATTGTTTTCTTTTAAGAAAGTCTGTGCTCAGGTGGTTTTCTTTTAGGAGACTCTTCTATCATCATCTGAACATAAAAAAATTGAAAACAGACTGGGTAGTTCAAAAATTTTTTTTTCTGCTTATAACTACAGATGCAGAGGGTTTGCCATTTTAATGCACAAGCCCTTCCCATTTATCTCTGTTATTTCTCCCTTACTGAACATGTATAAACATTGTAAGGTGTCTGCTTCTTTTCCATTTGGTATGAACCATTCTCTCATTACCACCCTTCCTAAAAAGGGAAAGGACCCATTAGACCCTGGCTCCTACAGACCCATCTCTTTAATTAATGTGGATGTTGAAATATTGGCTTCCATTTTGGCTAGAAGATTGGGGACTATTTTCCCCGTCCTGATATCCAAAGATCAAACTGGATTTGTTAAAGGGAGACATAGGCTATGTAATATTCGCAAGCTCTTAGAAGCTATGTATTCCCCAAATCCTGATAATTGCCTGGGTATTGTGGTTAGTCTGGATGCAGATAAAGCCTTTGATAAAGTTCAATGGCAGTATATATTTTGGGTTTTGGAGAAGTATGGTATATCAGCTCACTTTCTCTCTTGGATTAAATTGCCCAGCTACGAGTGAATGGATGTGTCTCAGATAAGTTTCCGCTATTTAGTGGAACCAGACAGGGTTGTCCCCTATCTCCATTATTGTACTTTGATTATTGAACCTCTTGCGATAAAAATTAGGGAATCTCTGTCTATTTGTGGGCTTACACTCGGTGACAGTGATTGCCGAATTTGTTTGTATGCAGACAACCAGTGAGCCTGACTTCAGTGCCAGGAAAAATAGTGGAAACTATTCTAAAGATCAAAATCACAGAGCATATAGAAAGACATGGTTTAATGGAACACAGTCACCATGGATTTACCCAAGGGAAGTCTTGCCTCATAAATCTGCTTCATTTTTTTGAAGGGGTTAATAAACATGTGGATAAAGGTGAACTGGTAGATGTAGTGTATTTGGATTTTCAGAAGGCGTTAGACAAAGTCCCTCATGAGAGGCTTCTAAGAAAACTAAAAAGTCACGGGATAGGAGGCGATGTCCTTTCGTGGATTACAAACTGGTTAAAAGACAGGAAACGGAGAGTAGGATTAAATGGTCAATTTTCTCAGTGGAAAAGGGTAAACAGTGGAGTGCCTCAGGGATCTGTAGTTGGCCCGGTGCTGTTCAATATATTTATAAATGATCTGGAAAGGAAGACGACGAGTGAGGTTAACAAATTTGCAGATGATACAAAATTATTCAGAATAGTTAAATCACAAGCGGATTGTGATACATTGCAGGAGGACCTTTCAAGACTGGAAGATTGGGCATCCAAATGGCAGATGAAATTTAATGTGGGCAAGTGCAAGGTGTTGGATATAGGGAAAAATAACCCTTGCTGCAGTTACAGGATGTTAGATTCCATATTAGCAGCTACCACCCAGGAAAAAGATCTAGGAATCATAGTGGATAATATATTGAAATAGTCAGCTCAGTGTGCTGAGACAGTCAAAAAAGCAAACACAATGTTAGGAATTATTAGGAAGGAAATGGTGAATAAAACGGAAAATGTCAAAATGCCTCTGTTTTGCTCCATGGTGAGACTGCACCTTGAGTACTGTGTACAGTTCTGTTCAACGCATCTGAAAAAAGATATAGTTGCACTGGCGAAGATACAGAGAAGGGCGACCAAAATGATAAAGGGGATGGAACAGCTCCCCTGTGAGGAAAGGCTAAAGAAATTAGGGCTGTTCAGCTTGGAGAAGGGATGGCAGAGGGGGGATATGATAGAGGTTACCCCTAAGTCCAGATTAAGAGCCCCCTGACTCTGCCTTGTTTATACTAATAATTTCTCCGCTATCTCTAGCCTTTCCTTCCTTCCAGCAGTCTATGCTTCCAAGTTTAATTTCCCTGTTAAATGTAACTTTGTTTTTTCATGTTCAACCTATTGTTTTTGGTTACTGTACTTGGTTCAGTTCCCCAATTTGATGTAAACTGATCTGATATGGTCTCTACCATGAAGGTCGGTATAGAAAAGTGTTAGATAAATAAATAAATAAATAAATAAAAATCATATGAGGTCTTGAACAAGTAGATGTGAATTGATTATTTACATTTTTAGGTAATAGAAGTACTAGGGAGCACTCCATGAAGTTAACAAGTAGCACATTTAAGACTAATCGGAGCAAATTCTTTTTCACTAAATGCACAATTAAGCTTTGGAATTTGTTGCCAGAGGATGTGGTTAGTGCAGATAGTGTAGCTGGATTTAAAAAACTGTGGATAAGTTCTTGGAGGAGAAGTCCATTAACTGCTATTAATCAAGTTGACTTAGGGAATGGCTTCTGCTATTACTTGCATCAGTAGCATGGGATCTTCTTAGTGTTTGGAAATTTGCCAGGTACTTGTGACTTGGATTGGCCACTGTTGGAAACAGGATGCTGGGCTTGATGGACCCTTGGTCTGACTCAGCATGGCAATTTCTTTCTTATGTTTTTATTTTTGGGTAATCTGCAAAGTTCACTTTCTCATGTGTTTCAACTCCTTCATAGTTTTGGGCAGTTGGCTGGGTTAAAAATTAAACTTTCTAAATCTGAGGTGTTAACAATTCATGATACTATGAGATTACATTGGTCAGGTGAGTTTCCTTTAAGTTGGGCTGAAGGAAAAATTAAATATTTGGGGATTTGGGTGCAACAGGAGAAAGGTAGACTATATTCATATTAGTAGTACAATAGCGGAGATTGGTCTCGGTTTCAAGCCTGGAAGGATTTACCTCTCTCTTTATTGAAAAGGATTGCTTTATTTAAAATGATTCTTTTTTATATAAGCTCCAAATGGTACTGAGCTGGTTACATAATAGAGATATTACTGCTCTTAAATCTATGCTGAGTTGATTTTTTTGGAGTGGGAAAAAGGCGCATGTTAGTCTTTCCATGCTAACCAGACCTTGATGTTTTGTGGGGGTCTTAATCTTCCCAGTTTTCGATTTTTACAATCTGGCATGCCAATTACATTTTTTATGGGAATGGTACACCTCTTCTGATCAATTCTGCATTCCAAATTTGATTGCTTCTAAAGTATACTCTCTCTCACTTCTTGGCCTTCTTCATGTAGAAAACTCAGAACTGCCTGCAATTCTGCGGAGCTGCTGTTTATTTAGGCCGGTTTGGCTGGCTTGGCGCTATATACATAAATGGTGAGGATCTTCTCCTAATGTGTCTAGTTTTCTTCTCCTGCAGGGGAATATGTCTTTTGAACCGGGATTATTGGGTGGGGTTTTCAAAGAATGGAACATACAAGGTTCCACCATTTCAGCAAATGCAAGATCACTATAATTTACCCCGAACACAATTTTATGCTTTTCTTCAAGCCTGACACTATGTGCTGAGTCTCCAGAAGAATTCGGCGGACTTATTTCTTCCTACTGCATTGATTCCATGCTTTGTCTTTTAGGAGAGAACAAGAAGAACAAGTTATCTGTTTGGTACGAACTACGTTTGCAGAAGATGTCTAATGACTTTTTTCTAGCTTTAGCACAATATTGGTCTCACTCTTTGGGGTCTATAGTCACTATTTTACATATTCGACATTGTTTTGACTATACCTTTAGGTTATCTTTAGATGCTAAGTGTCAGGGAATGTTCTTTAAACTTTTGCATCACAGTTATGTTGACAATGTAAAGGCTTTTAAACTTGGTATCACTGCAAATGATATGTGCAATAGATGTAAAATAGAAAAAGGTTCCCTTATCCATGATGTTCTTCTATGCCACTTACCTTTTGCCTTCTGGGAGGTAGTTTTATTTATGATGGAAAAGAGAACCTCCTGGCAGCTGTCATTTGATGGTAGACTAATATGGGTGGGGTCCTCCCAGATTAATCTGCCCATTTCTAAAGGTTATCAAACATGTATTTTTTGTGGTGGTGTTAATGGCTTACTTCACCATTCTTAAGTATTGGATTCAACAAGAGGCTCCATCCTTGGACTTATGGAAGACTGTAAATGCCAAATGGATGCATATTGAAAGATTGGATGCCATATTTATACACGGGCTTTGTTTAAGGATTATCCTAGAGCATGGGCCAAATTCTTTGGTTTGTTACCTATTGACATGCAAGATAAATTTCGAGTATTGGATTTCAGTACTTATGTGGGGACCATAACCTGGATATATATTTATTGTTATATGATTTGGGTGATTTTGTGTCTATATGATCTATTATTTCATTGGAGTGGGTGTGTGAATGGATGTGTGTGATTGTCTCGTGTTTGTGTTCTGAAACGCTTGCATTACTTTCTGTTACTCTAAAGTGGTTGTGAGTACTCTGAATTATATGCTTATTAAGAATGTTTGTATATTGTTGTTTGGTTTTGCTCTGTACTCACAATGTATAATTACAGTTACAACCCCCCCCCCAGTAAAATGCCAAATCTATTGCCATAGTCCTGTGAATACTTGATGGTGTGTCCTAGAACATGAGATTGCTCCATTTAATTAAAAAAGAAGCAAAAAAAAAAACCTCTCCCTTCCCCCAGCAAAGCCAACAAGTAAGATAAACCATATTGCAATGCAGACTGAAAGCAAACAGGTTAGCGCACGTTCATGAACTTTTCTCCCTCCTCTTATGCGAGGTTTGGCTATGCCCTTTTGCTACAGCAGCATCATTGGGTTTTGTCATGCTGACATTAATGGTTACAAAGAACTGCCACAGGAAAAGGACCTGTCTGAAGCAACCTTCCTCATCAAAACTCATGCTGTCTGTATATTCAGACCTTTTTCCTAGATAACATCTTCTTCTCTGGAGTGACTTTTTCATTTAATGTGCCTTCTGTGATGCCACAGCCTATTTTTCCAACTTGGGAGATTAGGATTTGAACCTGCATCTTCAAACCAGGTACTCTGCCACTGAGCTAATGGAGCAACTGTTGTAGCTGAGCTAGCAGAAAAAGCCAAATTGCTCATACTCATCCCCTTATTAGTTTACTCTGTCACACAGTAAAATTCAAGTCTGAGACATTTCTCTAGGTCATTGTCAAAACAGCTAAGGACTGAGTCACTCCGGATGTTTTAAAATTTTCACTGGAGAAGGCACTATTAGAATTTGTAAACAAAGCTAATAAATAAAATAAAATGTATAAATATGTTTTACCAGCTTGTTTTC
This sequence comes from Rhinatrema bivittatum, assembly GCF_901001135.1. Lineage (NCBI taxonomy): Eukaryota > Metazoa > Chordata > Amphibia > Gymnophiona > Rhinatrematidae > Rhinatrema > Rhinatrema bivittatum. The sequence continues at coordinate 132,796,433 of NC_042619.1, read as the reverse complement.
CTTTTTCTCTCAATAAAGGTCTTGCTAAATTGTGAAGAGAAACAGCTTTGGATATTGGCCTAGAACAAAGACCATGTCAGAGTACGACTTATTTGCTATAGCTCTTGGGTACTGCCTTGGTTTGTTTAATTGTGGTCACCTTTGGCAATGCTAGACTCTGAATTCCCCTCAGATTTTACAGATAAGTGATTCTGTGATAAGTAGTCAGAGTGGGATTGTGTTCAAGAGCTTGCCTTGACAAGAGGATACATAGATTTTGTCTCAGGCACACTTGGAAAGACCCAGTTCTGACATGAGGATAGCTTGCTGCCTTCCTGACAGCCTCTTGAAAACTAGTAGGCATTGAGATTTATCTGTAAGGATGCAATGACTTTTTTTTTCTCTCCATGGCAACAGCTGGAAGTCAGAAAAATGCAAATTGTTTGATTTAATAACGTGCAGAAGTACGGCTGTTGCAGATTATCTTCCTGTAGGACGCACTAGGATATATAGTTTCTACCACTGACTTAGTGTTTTGGGTAATGCTAATGCAGCCATCCAGTTATGACTGGATTTAGATTGACTGGGTGCTGGAGGGGGCCCCCTTCCCTTAAAAAAAATGTAAAAACATACGTCTCTTGCAAATATATCACAATTCAGTGCTTCTTCTGTTTAAGACTTTCTTATCTAAGCTACACATAATGCCAAGCAATACCATTGAGTGCTGGTGCTTTCCTGCATTAAAAAAAATTCAAAACTCATTCTTTATCATGAGGGCAAGTTTCAAAGCAATCTAGCAGCGTTAAAATGGTTTAACCGTGCCTCGCCTGCCCTGTCCAAGTATTGTCCTCCTCAGTCTCGGCTCCTGGCACACATGCTATGGAAAACCACACGCGCCTTTAGCTGTACTGTGAGGAGGCGCTCCTGGAGCCTTGTTTAGGTGGAGGCAGGGAGGAAAATAGCAGTCGGACATGATCTTTTTTCACGGGGGAAAGCACGCGATGCGTGTGCGCTTTGCATTCATTTTCATATAGAAAGCGCTCTTGCGTGTTATGATTGGGTGAGGTCTATTTGAAAATGGCCCCCCAAGCCAAGTTTAAAAGTAGGGCTGTCGAATTAAAAATGAGCGGTCCATCTGAATATCGGGTTGCAAACAGCTGGTAGCAGGGAACCAGCCAGGTATGAATCTGTTTGCTCTTGAGCAGCTTGACCGATTATGCTTGAAGCTGCAACTCTTTCCTAATCGCCATCTTCAAAGCTTTAAACGCTTGTTGAACTGCAATAGCAAGAGCTGCAGCATTGGTAATGGTGGCACGGCCTAGGGATTTTACATTGGCTCTAGTTTAACCTTTTCTGTTTGTCTCCATGCGTCTGCTATATGCTTTTCTGTGTTGATTCTGCCCGCAACCTCCAGGGAAACTAAAGGAGCATGCTTGCTCCCAAATTGTGGACCCAACGTAAGAAGGTGCATTCAGCAGCATGCATAGTTTTACCATGTGTGTGTTTTCTGTGCACAAACTTTACTCCCAAGGCGTTTTGCGCCCCCAAAAAATGTGTGGGCAGACGTATATGCACTGCTTTACTCCCGCACTTACAACTTCCATGCTCGTGAAGGCATAAACTATTATCCCCCCCCAATGCAGATAGGTGCGCTGGCTTAACTCATGTTTTCTCAGCGATGGAAATCTTACTCCGTCTGAGGCAGAGTAAAATTTCCAGCAGTAGAAGGAAGAGTTCGGGTGCCAGAACCTTTAGTTGGTATTTTATGCTCAAGAAGCATTTTTTGTAAGCATAAATCATATTTTTCTGTGCATATATGATGGCGAAACCAAATGACAGTATACAAAACACGACATATATATATATATATATATATATATATATATGATTTGTGAGCATATATAATGTTTTTCTGCATGCTAAGCCTTTTCTTTGCGAACATTTTCTGGTTTGTGTGCATTTTTTTGAACTCCCTGTGCATTAGCATACTATTAGCTTATTGCATCAGGAGTTAAAAAAAGAATTGGCTTGTATGTTAAGAACTGTGTGTGAATTTCAGTGCGAAAGTTTTTTTTTTTTTTACTTTGCAAATAAGGCATACTCCCAGACGGGCAGTACAAAACCAACAATAAAGCATTAGAGCATGGTGATTTATGTTTAGACTCTCATTGATGAATCTGAGTCTCCAACTCTGATTGTTTGGTTTTCCTACTTTGTTGAGGTGACTCGCATCAGAAATAATTCTCCCCCGAACCACGGCTTTAAGAGCCTCCAAGCTCAATGTAGGGTCAAAGTCCATGGCTGGGTTGTGTCATGGATTAGATCCCTGAATTCCTTCTTACCCAGCAAAGAAGCATTAAGTCTCCATGACCTAAACGACCTCGAGATTTGATGAAATCCAAAGGAAACAGAGACAGCATGATGATTGGAAATCATACAGGAAAAAAATATCTGTCACAGCCATCACATATCTGGAGAGGGACCAAGGGCAGCAGTGAAGATCCAAGCCACAAGGCAACCTCCAACGAAGTTAGATAGGACATAAGGACATCTGGGTCAGTTCAAGGGTCCATCAAGCCCAGTATCCTGTTTCCAATAGTGACCTGGCAGGATCCCAAGGGGTAGATAGATTCCAAGCTGCTTACATCATTTTGTAGCAGGACGCAGAGCCGTGGTTAGGCAGGCTGAGGTCAGGACAGTCAGCATTCATACATGGGTGATAGTCAAACCAAGGTTAGTTCAGGCACATGCGAGAGTCAAGCCAATGTCAGGGTAAACAGCAAGCAATATGAGGTCAGGAACAAGGCTGAGTTATAAGGAGTAATCGGAGCAGGAACAGTGAAGAGACTCAGGAGCAGGGAGCAAGACCTGTTGCATGGAATGGGTCTCTCTCTCTCTCTCTCTCTCTCTCTCTCTCTCTCTCTCTCTCTCTCTCTCTCTCTCTCTCTCTCTCTCTCTCTCTCTCTCTCTCTCTCTCTCTCTCTCTCTCTCTCTCTCTCTCTCTCTCTCTCTCCTCTCTCTCTCTCTCTCTCTCTCTCTCTCTCTCTCTCTCTCTCTCTCTCTCTCTCTCTCTCTCTCTCTCTCTCTATCTATCTATATATCTATAAATATAATATAGGAGTAGTGCTGACATCATCAGTCAGCACCACAGGAAGTCAGGCTTATAATACCTGGAAGAAGTAGTGCACCCCAGAAAGAGTGGGATATAGAACAGAAACCAGATACCACCTTAACAGGCTGCAAGTTTCAGCAGTGGGATCTGGATTGTGAGGCAAGAGTCTATGGTATATTACAATATCAACATCCGACACCTTGGGAGCCAAAATAGGATCACACAAGAAAAAAAATCAATCTGAGTGTAGGATTGGTGTCCAGGAGAAAAAAAAGTATAATCGCTGCAAGATGGTTATCTCTCATGTCAAATATCATTAAGACAATTGGATAAATCCAGAAAGTGCCTACCAGTACTCGATCTATCTTTGTTCATATCCAAACAAAGATTCCAGTTACCCTCTATGCACAACCCAACAGTATTAAAGCCTAATAACACTTTTTGAAGCTCCTTATAGAATTCTGAAGGACCATTATTGGGACCATAGATATTTACCAGAGTTATGGTTTGATCAAATAAGATTGCTTCCAAAATAACGAAGTGACTCTTACGTTCACAATAGGAGCGATGAATCTGTAAAGGAAGATCTATGTCCAAAAATGCATACTCTACTTTTGGAGGAACATGAAGCTGCATATATCTTACCTACCAGGACCTTCACAATTTATCATGTTCACTGAAATGTGTATATGTTACTTTTAGGATTGCTACACTGGTTTTCTGATTTTTGAGTAACTGCAATATTCCTCTGGAGATGTTCTCTTCAGCCAAGCCAGGAAGTTCAATGTTTCTGCTTTGTCCAAGACAGATTTATTGTTAGCAGTTACCTTGAGTCTAACGGGAAAGAGGAGTGCATATGGCAGGCCTCGCATGGGCAAATCCTTTTTATCATCTTGAAAACCCGCCCATGTATTTTTTTTTATTATTTTTTTTTTTGTAGATTCTGGGAAAAGTCGGGAAAGAAAAGGATCTGATGATCATTGTAAAATATTTTCTTCTTAGAGCTAGCTTTCTCCATTACCTGGGCCTTATTGAGGAAGATATGGAATTTAACCATCACAGCTGTCTGGTGGCTGCCGGAGACCAGAAGCAGGGCAAAAGCACAGTTAGCCTGCTCGATCTTAACTAGTCCCAACTTAGCCCCCAAGCCCAGTGCCTCCGGGAAGCCATCTTGAGAAGAAACTCTCCAGATTATGGCCCTCCATAGCTTCTGGGAAGCCCACAAGTCGCATGTTCTTCGGTCTATCATGGCTCTCCATGTGGTCTAACGTTTCTGTGGTGTTCCAGATTCTCTTCTGCAAAGTATTGAGCTTTAGTCAGGTACCGGTAAGTGAAAACTCAAGCTCCTCCACACCATCCACGGTCTACAGTCTCAAATTTGGGTAGCATTTTCCTATATAGAGGAGATCAGTTGAGCAACCTTTTCAACCACAGTCCTTAATTTGTTATTAATATCAGAAGACAGTTTCTTGGAGAATGTTTCAAACATTTTCTGCTGCTGCTTTGTAGAATCTACGGGTGGCATTGGTGTAGGCCACTCTTCCTCCGAGCCTGAGTCTTCAGGCTGATTCACTATCCACTCTTGTTTTCTTAGTGGAGCACTGAGATTTACTTAGGTGCTCAGCCCTCAACTCTGGGAGGGATTTTGTGGACATCTCCGATGATGAGTTAGAATCAGATTCTAGCTTTTCTTCAAAAGCTTGATTTTTCAGAAAGCAGGTGCATGGTTACTAAGGCCTGTTTGGGTCCTTGTTGACTGTTAGTTACAGCAACTCTGATTTTCAAGAATATTTGTCAGCTTCTTCTTTACCTCAATTAATGATAGGTCAAGAGTGGTCAGAGTGACTGTGTACGATAGATCCCTGGGCCCCACAGAGAGGTTAGCTACCATGCATCAGTTTTATGAAAAATCAATAGTGATTGCCAAGATTCATAGTAATAATGCAGTAAGGTCCGTCAGAGTACAGTATTCTTGTGCTTCTTTGAATAAGATGAAAGCATCTCATCTCATAAGCACTGTTGCTTGAAAACCATCTGTCTGACAGCAATAATCTCTTCTTCATATGTCTCACTCCTAATCCCCATACCCTATGGTTCCTCCCTTCTCACTGACCTCCTTGGTTTGCTCTGCCCTTGCTTTCTGGACTCCCCTATGGCTAATTATTACCAGCACGGATTTTCTTTTCTTGGCCAGCCTGCCACTAATTTGCTTGTTCTGTTTGCTAAAGTAATGTGTCTTGATTAAAATTCAAATGAAAAGGTAAGAAAAGCAACAAACCCCCCCCCCCACTTCCCGAAAAAAAAGAAAAACCCTAGGAAAGGCAAACACTTTGGCAGGGCAGCAGGGGAGGATGTGTTAAATATATCAAAGAGGGTGATTGGAAAACAATGAGGGGAAAGGGGTTGCCATAGAGATAGGATTTAGGAAAATAATTGCCTTAAAGCTAAGGGCAAACATTTAATTCATGCAGTTAGGATCTCTATCATTGGTATGTCCTCCGCATGCCTCAGGTTCGTTTTTCTTTTGGTCGGGAGATCTTAATTTATTTTGATTCTTGGGCCAGGGAAACCCTTATCTCAGCTGATCATAGACCACAGTTCCTGCTTTTTTTCCATGGTGATTTTTCACAGGAACTACCTACAGGTGATCATGCCCTCGGATTGTCTCCTTTAACATCCAATTCTCTCTTCCCACTCTTTTTTTTTTTTTTTTTTTCTCCTGTTCTGGTTTTCCATAAACTGCTGTAAGATAGTGTTTAAAGCCAAAAATGCACTTGGTTTATTGCATGAAGGTGTGAGAGTAGATGGATTTGTTTAGAATTCTATAAGAGTGGGTGTGTTCTCTTCACGCTTATCTGGGCTGGTGCAAGAGTACTTGGTGCACCCTCTACCCCCCCATCATTCTTACTGGCGGCAGCTCCAGCACAGCGCTCCCTTCGTTGGCAGTATTGGCTTTCTCCCGCTGAGCCTCATGCTGGTGGGATTTTGCCACCTCCCAAATGTTGGCGCTCTAGGCGACTGCCTATTTATTTTATTTATTATTTTTATATCGAGATATCACACCGGTTTACATTCAGATACTGTAGGTATTTCTCTATCCCCAGAGGGCTTACAATCTAAGTTTTGTACCTGAGGCAATGGAGGGTAAAGTGACTTGCCCAAGGTCACAAGGAGCAACAGCAGGACTCAAACCGTGGTCTCCTGGTTCATAGTCCACTGCTCTAACCACTAGGCTACTCCTCCTTCCTAGTTTGCCTAATGGAAGCACTGGCCCTCCTTTGAGAGAGCCTCCAAACTAGCTTACATTGGCCGAATACCTATTTAACAATGTTTCTATTATAGAACTATAATTTCTCACCCACCCTCAGGTGGAATGTTTGGATGGCACAGAACCCTTATCAGCCTCAAATAATGGCCGGGGGGGGGGGGGGGGGGGGGGTTCTCCTTCAAAAGTACTTGGTCCTACTCTATGGCTAACAGCCATCTTGCTTTCCTCTATGGGCCCCTTGCTGTGCATGATCTGAGCTGCAGTACCAGAACTGGACATTGCACTTGTGTCTATGTATGGAATTGCAGAAAGAAAAGAGAGTTCTACAAAATAAACAATTGAAAGACAAGTTGGGGATCGAGATGATTCTGCGGGTGTCGTGTTATGGTATCTCATGGTAAAAACCCCTAAAAAATAAATAAAAGCTTCTTGTAATAATTATCAATATCTTTTAATTATTTATCCCACAGATGACTGGCATATACTTTTTGGAAAGGTAAAATCACAAGGCAAATACTTCTGTTCCTGGTTGTCAACCCTTAGAGAGTATCTGGGTGATTTGGCATTTGCACTCATGTTCTGCGGTACTGCAGCAGTCTTAGCTGTTGGCGGTTTTTGCTTTACAGTTGAAATGTTTTCTGATTGATACGAAACTCTGTGAAGCTTAGTTGAGAGCATCTTAACTGCTTTTTATTTTTCTTAGTAATAACAACTGGTGCTTTACCCACATGACTGGTGCCTTTGAAAGTAACTCCACCTCTATGCACAGGCAGCGGGACTCCCGTTTGACTGGTTGGCTGCATCCAGGGAACTACTTTTGCAAGGCTTCGTCCAGCCGAGGAGGACGGGCTTAACTTCCTGGGGTTTGGTGAGGACAAATAAATCCAAGCCTACTGTTAACATGGCTGGGCAAGAGCACTGCAGGAGAATCGGTAAAAATGAATAAAAAGAAAAAAGGAAAAAGCAATTGACAGCAGACGAGCCACTCGCTGTCCATTCAGCAAAGGAGATGGGAGGAAAAAAAAGTTCAAAAGAAAAGTTTAGTTTGAAAATAAGAGTCTATGCCAGAATTGAAAAGATTAGGAGCAACATGAAAAAAAAAACCCATATAGAAAAACCATAGTCTCCTTGTCCATGGTCAGGCCAGGCAGGGCTGGGATTTCCCCTAGCAAGAGTAGGCCAGAATTGGGGGCAGAGCTGGACTGGGTCTTCTGCCTATACCAGCCACTTCCCCCAAAGGTTTAGCCCTTGGGTTCTGGTGGCCGGCAGGACTTATCCAGAACTGGACAAGCTGAGTGTAGAAGCATGGCTGAAGCTGGAAGACGTCACAGGCTGGGAGCTGTGAGAAAACTTCAGAAAAAAAACAAAAAATCCTTCTGCTTCTCTCGCTTGCCTCCAGTCTACGTCTGGGGACCTGGCAGGACAATGTCCTTCTCTCGCTGTGCTAAGCTGAGGGCCTAACTTGGAGAGCACACTGAAAACACTCCTCCTTTGAAATCAAATCTACACTGTCACAAGGGCTCACTCCCAGCCTGTGGCCTGTGAGATCATCATCCATAGGCAGCTTCTGGTGGAGGGCCTACGCAGGAATGCGGTCTCCATTTAAGCTGATATAAATCCTAAGGGCTAGGAGCTATGGCTGATTAGTGGCTGAGCAAAGGTCTGGCCACACATATATCTGTACACGTACAGTGAGTATGTGCATACATTTACACATGTACAGAGGAAGATGATCCGGAGGCAGAGTTGGGATGGGCGTTGGATTTGCTTGCATACTTTTTAAGTGCAGATCTGTATGGGTTCTTTTTCTGATCCAATTTCCAAAGCAAAGTTTTCCCTTGGAAAACTGATGTAAAATCTGCAGATAAAAAGTACCCACCAACTTTTATCCTTCTCTCCCCCCCCATAATCTCATAATCTTAAAATTGGCTTCAGTAGTCAGATGCTATGTTTTTAAATGTTGAAAAGTAATCTATAGGAAGGAGTAGTTTACTGCTTCGAAAAAAAAACAACACTACAGAGCTGTTTCTGCCTTTTCTGATGTCTTTCTATTGGACTTTGCTTGGTCGATAGGCTCTTACTAATCGCTCCGTGGCCTCGCCTAGCTGTAATTTTCCTTGCTTGTTAATTATGGGTCTGCAGGAGACACACGAATAATTTTCCCCCCAGAAGGTTAGTGCATATCGCTCTTTACCATAACCAAATCATTCTCTCTTTCGGCCAGTTGCAGCCTGTTGGAATAAGAGCTGGTTCGCTTATCAGATCATCTCAGTAGATACTGTACATCTGAAATAGGATAATTAAGCCTGTGACTGACTCTGTCTTTCTGTCTTTTGTCTGTGATTGACACTGATCGCACTGTAATGAAATTGAACCACTCTCTGGGCCTATGCAGGCGTTTTCCCCCTCATCCCCCTCTCCTCCCAAAGTTTGGTTGCATAATTTTCTGAGCGGTACATACAGTGTCAGAGGCTCTGCTTTATTTTAGAGCTGCTAATTGTTAACATGTAATCCCAATCACACTGTCGTGCCTGCCTCTTAATGACAGCTTACAAATGGCTCAGCCTCAAAACTGAGTTTGAGCAGGTGCAAAGGCAGAGCAGTATCTGGAACTAATGCGTTGCTCTTTACCTCTTTTTATTGCAGCCTTCTCAGTGATTGCTTAATAAGACAAGTGCTTTTCTCTTTTCAAAAACCCAAATCTATTTTCCTGTGTGCATTTTCTAATATTACTTACTATATTACTGTAGCACAGCTAGCTAATTGTTACAGCAGTGTAACATTTCAAGAAGGCCTGGTGCTTAATTGCTCTAATGAATATTTTATTTGCAGGGCTAGAAGCCCAGAGGTAACCAGATTAGTCACTTGCGCTGTTAGTAAATGCTGTGCTCCTGCTGAGTGATTTTTTTTTTAAATTGAATTGATTAAATGTTGCACTGCAGATTATTATAAAAGTGTCCTTGGGAGTGATGATGAAGAAATGCATCTTCAGTCTCTTCAAGAGACTTTGTAGACTGCAGCAAGAAATGAGATGTTGAGTTGAATCGGGAAGGTGCATCCCGTTGCCTGATGGGCTCTTGGTAACCTGTTGGCTAGGTTCATCTTTTTTCACTGATGGTTCTGGGTCAAGCGGCTGGCATTCCTTTTACAGCCAACGGTCATTTCTTTGATCATCGGCTGGTGAAAATCAGTGACCAGGTCAGTTGTTGTGATTGTCATTGGCTACATGGCCACTGGATTTCTATCAAACTATTATTTTTCTAAGCAATTGACTCGGTAGCTTTGTCTTTCACTGGAAATGATCAGAGATATCTGTACTGTTGTAGAAGAGGCTACCATGTTAATGGAAGTGAGGTTCATCTAAAAGATTCTGTAAGTGGAAGCAGCAGCGATCCAACTGAGAACCTAAGATGAGACAGACTCTTCTTGCATTGGTTTCTGTAGCTCTTCAGGCCAACCATGCAGTTTCTTTTCAAATGCTTATGTCTGCAAATATGTTTGGAGGCAGTTTGCATGGCAGTAAATATATTTTGGCTTGAATTTCACTGTGAGGAGATGTTCATGCTTTAGCCAAACCTAACAATAGATAAATTTGAAGGGTTTAGTTGACACAGCGGTTTAATGTGCATTATTTCTGTGTTTCTAATCTATATAGGTATGTATGTGTATAAATAAGTTTTTGTATGTTGCAACAAGAAATAGTTTGATATTTTCACTATGAAAAAGAGCTGACTAGCTGGAATGAAGATGCAAAATGTAATTGAAGAATGTGTGCACTGATTTAAAAAATGTGGATGTGGCGTCCATAAAATTTCTTTTATTTTTTTGTAGAATGTTGCAATTTGTAGTTTATCCTTTTTATTTTTTTCTGATTTCATGTGTTAAACTCACAGCCGCTTGAATGAGCTAAAACAGTGCTCTTTTCCTTATCTAGCCATGTCATAAGACGTTTAAAACTGTCCTTGCATAGGACAAACTCTTCTGTTGTCCCCACACTGAATCTTCAGCATTTTGAAAGTCATTAATGACTCCAACAGAATGACTTGTAAGTGAAACTTTGTTATGCTTTCCTAGACCTACGAAATGATGACTGAAAGAAGCAGAGAGAGCTGCGTAAAGTTGTTTTTCTCTTTGCAGCTGAGCAAATTAACAAATTTCCTACTTCTCAGGTCTAGCCTTTGACTCCCTGTGCAATCAGTGTGGTACTCCCTCTCAGAGTGGAATCAGGATGTGATTCTAGCGACAGGAAATAGTTCCCTGAAGCTGCAGTGTTTCTCAGTCTCTTTTTCCCATCCAGAAGTTCATTTCAGATTTCTCATGAGAAGTAGTGCTTCGTGAACATTCTGCAGTTCTGGATACTGAGGCACATTCGCTAAATTATCCACTTAAAATACAATAATATTGAGCCGGCCTAGTGGCCGGTGTGATTCCCAGATCGGGTCTTGCGTATCTCGGGTAGGGCCTGGGGCTGGGGCTGCTGCAGGGGCAGTAGCGTTCACCTCTCTGGGGTGAAGGAGTGGTGGTGGCACCAGGTGCCTGGATTTAGAGCTCATGGTATGGCTGAGGCGGGTGCCATGCACCAGGGGTCCTACTGGAACCCTACAATCATGGGTCCTCAGTTAGGCTACTAGGTGTCACCATTGCACAGTGACTATGATTCCCTTTCCTGTCTCTGCAGTATCCCCCATTCCCAACTGACGTGGGTAACAGAAACCAGGCCCAGGAATCGAACAGCGGATGTACTGCATAGCCATTCACAGCACTGCTGCTGAGCCACCAAGATGGCTTCACACCTATATAACCACAAGTTTCCTCTTGTCGTCTTTCTATTTTCTCTTCTTTTACTTTCTCCCTCCTTTCTACCTCTCCATTCAGCATCGGTTGGGCCTTATTTTTTTCTAGACCTTGTTTTCTCTTTTTTTATTTCTGACCATTGCATTGCAATTTTCCCTGTTTCCTGCGTCTCTTGTTCCCGTTACTCTGATTTTAATTCCTGTTCACACACATGCCATGCTTTCTACAGCCTGGATAACTCCATATGTATTTACGCTGTTCTTCATTGCCTCCCAACGCTTTCTCCATTCCAATCTCTTGACAACTCTGCTGCAGTTTCTTTCCTAGCCTCTGTACTTTGGTTCTTTTACCGTGCTATTTATTTATTTAGCCAATTTCTATTCCGCTGATCTGGAAATCTTGGCGGATTACAGCTTCACATACATAGTTATACAAAAAATATAAACAGATTTATGAAATAAAATACCAAGAGTGTAACAATACAAACAACACCAAACTGAACAAATTTAGCATAATATCAGTAGGGAATTCAATCAGCCTTGGCGTGCTGAAAGAGAGAGGTTTTTAGGGGCTTTCTGAAGCAGGCAAAGTCTCCCTCAGCCCTAATCTCTAAGGGGAGGGAGTCCCAGAGTTCAGATCCAGCAGTTTGGAACAATCGTGCTCTGGAATCAGATAAACGGGCCACTTTGAGGGAAGGGATTTCCAGGAGATGCTGTTATGAAGATCGGAGAGCATGGGCAGGTTGGTATCTCTGAACTGATTCATGTCCAATCATCTTATCTCCATTCCATCCTTCTTCCCCTCCACCTTGGCTCTCAAATGAATTTCACTGACAGTACCACCACCTTCGCAAAGCTGAAGTCTATAACCTCTATGAATTGTTTTTGTTTTTTGTTTTTTTTAATTTTATATTTTGCCTTTCATGACGCATCAAAGCAGATTACATTCAGGTACTGTAGGTATTTCAGTATCCTTAGAGGATTTAGTGTACAGGGCTCATTCACTAAGCCACGGTATTTTCTCCCCGAAGGAAAAATACCACGGGAGTCGCAGTGCCAAGGTAAATGACCCTGCTGCTTTGTGACTCTTCCGGAATTTTCTCCCGCAGGAAAACACCGCAGCCTGCAAGGAAAAAATACTGTGGCAGTGAAAGCCCCCCAAACAATGTGTGATGGCAGTCCTGGGACTATAGGGCTGTCATTGCTTAAAGGGGCTGCTCGGCCCCAAGTAAGCCCGCACCAAAAGTAGTTAAAAAAAAACCCTAAAAAATAACCCCCTGGTGTCTATATAGACCCCCTCTCCTACCTTCACCCCCTGCTGCTTCTGGAGGTGGCCATTGTAGCCAAAAAACCCCCAAAACTGATAATCAGCGCAAGTCCCAGCCCAACTCCTCCAGTTTACTTAAAATAAAATCTGGCCCCAGGAGGATGGGGACCCCACCTCACACACAAAATGCTCCCTGGTGATCTAGTGGACCCCTTACCTCATATCCCCTACACTCAAACAGATCCCTGGTAATCTAGTGGAACCCCCCCCCCCCAGGTTAGCCCACCCTAGGAAGGACCAGGTTGACACAATTGACAGAATTTGGAATCACAGCGACAGTGTTTAATTGGTTTAATCTTTTTCTTTCTAACCAAAAATAGTTCCAAATGGATAGACACCCAGACAGGTGTCCCCCAAGGATCAACATTATCAGCAACACTATTCTATGTGTACTTAGCCCCTTTATGCTAACATTTGGATGCTTTTAGGCTTAAATTTCAGGATATATGAAGATGATATCCAGTTTTTATTCCCAATAAAAAAAAATGATTTAACTTCGGCCTTAAAGGAATTAGAAACGTATCTAAACACCATTCAGAAATGGCTATTCCATAATAGGCTTTCTTTAAATGTAGCCAGAATGGATATCATTCTTATATCTAGATGAACAATCCCTGAAAGTATTCCCAATTTAATTTTGAAAATCAAGAAATTGTAATTTCCTCAGTAGTGCATGATCTTGGGGGGGTTTGGCTAGATACCAGACCTTTGATGAAAGCACTTGAACACCATCTATTGAAAGCAAGATGCAATAAATTACAAAGTTTGAGAAGGTTTAAACCTTTTTTAGAAGTTGAAGATTTGTGATTGGTACTGCAAACAATGATCTTTGCAGGTTTAGACTTCTAAACGTTGTTCTTCCTAACGGTACCTACCAGTACGATTAGACCTTTGCTGTCGTTGCAGAACTCTGCAGTGAGAGTTCTCGCCGGGATGTGGAAATATGACCATATTACGCTTGAGTTAGCCAAACTGCATTGCCTCCCTGTTCAGCTTAGAGCACAATACAAAGTATTAACACTAATCCAAAATATCATTCTTAACACCGATACTCCTTGATTAGGTACAAATTGTTTGGGTAATTGCCAGGTTCTTGTGGCCTGGTTTGGCCTCTGTTGGAAACAGGATGCTGAGCTTGATGGACCCTTGATCTGACCCAGCATGGCAATTTCTTATGTTCTTAAGTTACACGCATATACACCTCAATGCTGTCTGCACTCAGCTAACAGAGGATTATTGGATGTTCCTACAATCCAACAGGCTTATTTGGGAGACGTGAAAGAACGTGCCATCTCGGTAGCTGGGCCAATATTGTGGAACACCAAGCATGAGAATTTGCGTCTACTAGCTGATGGGAAAGCATTTTAAAAAAGAATTAAAAATGTAATTTCAACAGGCAATTGAACACTTGACCTCGGGTAGCTAAAAAAGGAGTTGCGATATAACCTCAAACTGATACCTGTCCAGATTATGATAAATGTAAAGGATCTCATCTCCAGTATGTAACTAAGTTTAAGTCTCTTACTATATATGTTTTTACTGTAAACCATCATGGTCTGTGGAGTCTGTGGTATATAAATAATTGTAAATTAAAAAAAAAAAAATCCCCTGGGTCCAATTCCTTGCTTGAAAAAGTGTCATTGGTGGTCCAGTGGGCATTAGGGCTTGAATGACAGGACAGGAGCAGCTGGCAGGCAAGTTTCAGAGAGAGGATAGGCTGGAGCAGGAATAGGACAAGGAATCTTCACCTGTGCCGGCCACCTTCTCCTCTGGTTGAGCCCTTGGGTTCTGGTAGCCAGCAGGACTTGGATGGCTCAAGGGCATGGACTTAAAGGCATCCACAAGAGCAGGCTTAACTGCAGGAACACACACACAGTACAAGGTGCCCACAAGAGACAGACAAACAATACAAACAAACAAGCCAAGACAGGGAGAGACAGGACAAACAAGCAAAAAACAAACCAGAAGGCCAAAACTAAGGCAACAAACAAGATCGGAGCAAGAAGACCTCCTAACAGAGAAGGCCAAAATATAAAACTGGAAGAATGGAGGGGACAGAACAAGGAGTAAGGAGACTCCAAGTAGAGGCAATGGTGGTGAGCATGAGGAGGTTTTTAAAGGTGTGGCCGACTTGCTTTAGGGAGCCTGCAAGGCATAAGTCTGTGCAACTCAGACTGTGGTCTACTGAAGGCCCCTGCTGGAAGTAGGGCCACATAGCAGCCAGGATGCTCACAGTGGAGGCCCAGAGTGCCTTCTAGCCTCCACCTGACAGCAGCCATTTTCAAAAGTGGTGCTGCCCAGCCTTTGCCCCTGTCATGTGATAAGGATAAAGGCTGGGTTGCAGTTATTTTGCCATCAGACCCAGAGGCTACGGGGCACTCCAGGTCCTCACTGGACCACCAATATTTCTTTTTCAAACAAAGGGAGGATCCAGGGTGTAGAAGTCCACTAGATCAGCAGGGATCTATTTATGTGTAAAGGGATGGGGATCAACTAGACTACTATGGAGCATTGTGTGTGTGTGTATGAGAGGGATCCAGGGGGTGGGTTAGGGTGGTGGGTGGGGGTCTCAGTTTCCTGGAGCTGGATGTTTTTAGTAAAGAGGAATGGTTGAAGGCTGGAGGGCAGGGTTTGCACCGATCATCAAGGTTTTGCTTGCAGGGCTGGGGTTGTGTGGAATAGGGTGGGTTTGTGCAGACCCTGGAGGGTTTACTGCTTTTGGAAGGGAATTACCCCAATGCATTGGGACATGCATTAAAGTCCAGATGCACTCAGACAAAGTTAGCTACAACTGTTGAGTTGTAGCTAACTTCAGTTCAAACACTGCAGCTTGTAAATTTTTCAGCAATCCATCTTATTTATTTGATTAGCATAGTTTAGGGTATTAATGAGCTCATTAGCTTATTTTTAACATGCATGGTGCAGAGCTCATGTAACAAGACATTTCACATATCTCACGTTATCCCTACATTAGGTCTTTTACAGTGCAAAAAAAAACAAACTAATGAGGCCCAGAGTTTGTATCTGCTTTGATACTAACAAATATTCAGCAGGCCAGCAATTAGCAAAGTTATCTGGATAAATTTACCAAGACAATTTAGCCATCCTACTGAATATGAACGGATAGAGTTATACGGCTAAAACTACCTACATAATCAGTTCTATTCAGAATAGAACTGGTTAAGTAAAAACAAACAAAAAAAACCCTTTTAGGGCAGCAGGCTTGTTTCCCCTTAGCCCCCACATAAACTTAAAAATCATTCACCTAATCCCCCTTGCCCCCATCCTCCCAAAAGAGAGGAAACAATGTCTTTTCCATAGCTTCCTGAGTTGCCTCTCCCCCCCCGCCCCCATATTAAAACTTAAAGTTTTGGCCCTGTGCTCCCTCCTGCCCCCACCCCAGCTGGAATTCCCCCCAAAACTCCGAGGCCGGCTGGAGTGGTAGAGTTGTACTGCTCTTGTGCCGTCCAGCATTGTTCTAATAGCAGATGATATTCAACTCTACCTCCACTTTTGTCTTTTAGCATCCTTGTCTGTCTTTAGTTGCTTCTTGAATGCGTTCAAATCGTATAAGGTTGAACGTGTCAAAAACAGAAGTCCTTTTCTTCTTTGTAAAGCTTCACATTCCAGGGCCATCTATATGATTTCTTTCAATTGACACCACCCTGCTCCTCTTCTTAGAATGAGCTCGAGTGTGATCTTCAGTCCCTCTCCTTGTTATGGGTGCATCAAGGGTAGCAATGATGTGCTCCTTTGGGACCCAGCAGGTGTCTCTACGGGGCGGCCAGTAAAATGACTTCGCATATATGGCCAATCCGCCAGGAATCATCATAGACACAAGCTAAATACTGACCAGGTTGGAAGCTGGATACTTGAAGGGCAGGAAAATTTCACGTTCATGGTCTAGAACACTTGCCAGGTCGTTTTACTGGCCGCCCCGTAGAGACACCTGTTGGGTTCCAGAATGGCACCCATAACAATTTCATCAGGCAGACAGGATATTTATTCACAAGCCACTTTGTTACGCATTGGTGGGATATTCAAAAGCATGTGCAAGGCAGAAAAAAAAGACGAAGTGAATTTTTGTGAAATCTGCAGTTTAAGCAATTCTTGTATGTAGTGTCTTGACTTTTCTTGTTTTGTGCTTAAATAAAAGCTTAGAAACACAGGCTGGTATCTTCTCTGGCTGTCTGGAGTGGCCCATAGGCATTGGGGCTGTCAATTTTGCTGAATTGGCAGTGGCTCAGCCACCACGGACCAATGCAAGGTAACTAATCAGCATACAAAGTTTTGCACTGACTTTGATGACTAATTTATGAAAATATGTCTGAACAAATATGTTTCAAATGCTAAAAGAGTGGTAAGCACCATAAACTGAGCTGCATTGTAAAATTTCACATCTCCAGCTCATTTGCATGTTTTACATTTGGGTGCCAAAGATGGCTCTTTTTAACATAGTGAATTCAGACATGCAAATGATGCTTGTCTTTGGGACTATAATTCTGACCAAAGCAAGGCTGCGTCCAAGACGAAACAGGGTGATTTTTGTAGTAAAAAAGGTGCTCTTTCAAATGACATTAGAAAAAGAAAAAAAATTCCAAAACTACACAGTAGAGATATTTGCACCCAAACAATGGTGAAAATGTACATTAAAAGGTGACATCATGTCTTCATGTAACTATATCTTTGCTTCCAATTGGATGGCAAAACCTCCTAGTGCAAATCCTAGATGTACGACATGGGCCATAACTACTGATCAGTTATGGCCTGAATCGAAGTGTACATCAGGAGCAATGAGGAGTCAAAGTAGGCCTTAAATTTCTTTTGTAATATTTTCCACATACTTTGCTGACCCCCATAGTAAGAGAGGCAAGCTCTTGTTGTGTTCCAAACTTTGCACTGGGACTTACCACCAGGGGTTGTACTAATCCACAAAATTTCAGGCCCCTGAGAGGTGAGGTCGGTCTGCAGCACCTGGATATCATGGCCATTTTAGGTTGTGCGGGGCATGATACTCAGAGGTGACTTCAATTCAGCTGCCTCTAGCTCTCCAACCAATGGAGATCCAGATGAAACGTTTAGTACGGTTTTGTTTAAAACCCTACAGAACATCCATGCAAAATTTTATTCGATTTGGAGGAGGTTGAGCATGGACTCCTGGTTCACTTGATAGGGAATGACTTTTCTATAATAGTTTGCTCGCTGGTCTTCCAGATTCTTTAGTTTGTTCCCTTCAAATATTTTCTTGCTATTCACACATCTCTCCTTGTCCTTGTGCCTCTGAACTGACTCCCTCTCAGGTATTATCCATTCCAGTGGTTCTCAATCCAGTCCTTGGGATGTACTAAGCCCAAGGACTGGATTGAGAACCACAGGTTTCCAGGATATCCACAAGGAATATGCATGAGAGAGATTTGCATAAAGTGGAGGTAATACTTGCAAATCTTATCTCATGCATATCCTGAAAACCCAACTGGCTGAGTGTGTCCCAAGGACTGGATTTGAAGAAAAGGGTAAGAATATGCCATACTGGGTCAGACCAAAGATCAATCAAGTCCAGCATCCTATTTCCAACAGTGGCCAATCCAGGCTATAAGTACCTGGCAAGTACCCAAAAACTAAGTCTATCTCATACTACTGATACTAGTAATAGCAGTGGCTATTTTCTAAGTCATCTTGATTAATAGCAGATAATGGACTTCTCCAAGAACTTATCCAAACCTTTTTTAAATCCAGTTACACTAACTGCACTAACCACATCCCCTGGCAACAAATTCCAGAGTTTAATTGTACATTGAGTGAAAAAGAACTTTCTCCGATTAGTTTTAAATGTGCTACTTGCTAACTTCATAGAGTGCCCTCTAGTCCTTCTATTATCTGAAAGAGTAAGTAACCGATTCACATCTACTCATTCAAGACCTCTATCATATCCCCCCCTCAGCCATCTCTTCTCCAAGCTGAACATCCCCAACCTCTTCAGCCTGTCCTCATAGGGGAGCTGTTCCATCCCGTTTATCATTTTGGTCGCCCTTCTCTGTACCTCCTCCATCACAACTATATCTTTTTTGAGATGCGGCGACCTGAATTTTACACAGTATTCAAGGTGTGGTCTCACTATGGAGCGATACAGAGATACTGTTAGTGTAATGTCTCTGCATTGGGGTAACCTGCACAGAGCTGCAATTACAACACTGAACGACTTGCTGGGCAAACTGGATAGGCCCTTTGGGTCTTTATCTTTCATCATTTAATATGTTACTATCTTTGCTCCTATGGATTGAAAACCACTGGTCTATGCAAAGCTCTTACTTTTGCTTTCAAATGCATTCTCTCTCCATCTTTTTCTGTCGGCTTTCGTTTCTCATTAATGTCTTTTGTGATCTCTTCACTCTTCCACTTGTTTACTTCTTACTGTTCCATCTATCAAACTGCCTCTCAGTTTTGGGATCTTCCTCTCCTTACGCTATACTTTTGGAATAAGCCCTCACTAGGGCCTCCAGCATGTTCAGTCCTTGCCAGTTTTTGAAACTAAATTAGAATCTCATTTGTTTTGCATAGCTTTTCAGTAAACCCCTTTCTAGGGATCCTTTAATTTATGTATGGCATGCAGCCTTTGTCTGGGTGCCTTGGTTAAAGGTGCCAAATTAAAATTAAAACAAAAAAAGCTTCGTATTATCCCTTCTTACCTGATTCTGGCTAAAGAACCGTAATCCCATTGTTTTCCATTCTCAGCCATTTCCCTTCCCACATATATGTGTAATTGTAATTCAAGCTCTATATCGATCTTTTGTGTGTCAGAGACCAAATTGCAACTTGTTTAAACTCTACTTACTTCCTCTGCTGTGTTTAGTCTTCTAGGTGTGGCCTTAATGGGAACAGTTGGTCTTCTTTCCCTCAGGGCTGTTGGTGGTAATTTCACTTACTTTTTAACATACCAGTCTTTCAAAAATTAAGAGTGAATTCATATCCTTTTTGTGTTTACAAGGGCAGTTTACCGGTTTCTTGGGCAGGACAGCCGCTTAAGACTAATTTAGAATGCTTGGTTTTAAGATCAGTTAATGGCTCCCTGAAAAAGAAATAATGAATTAAAGCTCGTTAGGAAACCGGGTGTTGAATTCATTTTAAGTGAGCTTAGGAGACGGAGGGGCCGATGCAATAAAAGCATGTGGGTACTTGCCAGGTTCTTGTGGCCTGGATTGGCCACTGTTGGAAACAGGATGCTGGGCTTGATGGACCCTTGGTCTGACCCAGTATGGCATTTTCTTATGTTCTTATGGTAAAACGGGCACCCATGTTGAGCGCCTGTTTTCCTAACATGCGCATATTTACAGCCCCTGGGCGCCTGATGCAGTATGTAAATTAGTGGCTGCGCTAAAAAGGACTCGCAAGGGACAAATTATGCGTCCCTGGTGCTCTAAAGACATAGCTATCTACGGGCTAGGAAAACGGACGCTCAATACAAGCATCTGTTTTATCCTGCCACAAATAACTCACGTGCACAATATACACGCATGCCTGCAGCATGTATATTGTGTGTGAATATTGTGGGCCCACACATTTTTTTTTTTTTTTTATATCGAGCCCTTCTTTATTTTGTAAATTTCAATCCCCACAAGCAATGGATCTTAGTATCACAACGATACTAAGTAGGTGGAACCACTGACAGCAGGATTTTTTTTTCTTGAGCCCTTGGTTCACAGTATGACTTAATGCCAGCCCTGGAGCTGGCATTAAGTTTGCCGCATTAATGAATGTGCATTGGGCGCCAGGAATTTTCCTTCATTGGGACAATAGCTAATAGCCTCATCTACATGGAATTTGCATGTGATGAACACTATTGGCTACATGCTTATTTTGATGCATGTTTTGGACACACTAATCCTGTTACTGCATCGGAGTTATTCCAGCGCATCCAAAATGTGCGTCCACCTGTACGTTAAGCTGTGCGCTAGGCTGAGAATGCTATATTGCATCGTCCTGTGAAAGTGATCAAACCAGCTCTGAATGCAAGATCTCTTTTTAAAATCTCAAGTCAAATAATTTCTATCGTACCCCTAGATTCATCAAAATGCTATAATAATGCATGGATAACGTATCTTCTAAGAAAAAGGGACGTGTTTATGAAAATTTTAGAATTACCATACTACGTAGTAACATAGCACTTTGCATCGGTTTCGCAGAGAGAGAGAGCGAGCGAGCCTATCTATAAGGCCCTTATAGTAGTCAAGAACTATATTATCTCACCCTAGCTTGATGGTACCCTGTTATAGAGTCCATCAAGCTAGGGCGAGAGAACATTGTAGAAATGTCATCTTTGTGAGACTTTCCTCACTCCAAATGATGTCAAATCTTCATTGAGGTGTACTGTGCTGTTCGTACGTCTCACTCTGCATGTAAAACTGGCCCCTAAACCCTAGTGGAGGAGTAGCGTTGTGGTTAGAGCAATGGGCTACGAACCAGGAAACCAGCGTTCGAGTCCCACTGTCGCTCCTTGTGACGTTGGGCAAGTCACTTTATCCTCCATTGCCTCAGGTACAAAAAACTTAGATTATAAGCCCTCTGGGGATAGGGAAATACCTACAGTACCTGAATGTATTTATTTATTTATTTATTTATTTATTTAGCATTATATACTGAAATTCATGTAGCAGAGTTACAAATCAATTCGGTTTACATATTAACATTAACTTGCATGTAAGAATGCAATCCACTTTGAAGTGCTGAAAAAAGTGCGAAAGGTGGAATATAAATCTAAATAAAAAAAATCTAAATAAATAAACCACCACCAACACCTCGCCTCAAGCTATTAGCTGGCACTCCTATAGAGATATAAATACTTGACTACTATGAGGGCCTTATAGATAGGCCATAATGCATGTGATAATAATGCTAGTGCACGTTGCGAATCGCACTGTGCGATAGTATGCGTTATGCTATTGCATGGTTTTAATGCCAGAATTAACTGCATCTTTTTTCCTGACATTAAGCTGTATGATATGATCATAATGCATTTTGATGAATGACCCTGTTAGTTGGCTCACACAGGGGCCAATGTAATAAGACATGCTCATCTTACTGCGGGTTTAACTCTCATTTAAGCACAGGTTTTTGAGTGCTAAACTAACCCTGATATGTATTAGGGATTTTAGTGCTGGAAAAACCCATGTTATTAAATCCATGAGAAAGTTAGCGTATCTCTCAGTGTGATAGTGTCTGATGATCTGAAGGCGGCAAAGCAATGTGACAAAGCTATAGATAAAGCCAGAAGAATCTGGGCTGCATAGAGAGAGGAATAACCAGTAAGAAAAAAGAGGTGATAATGCCCTTGTACAGGTCCTTGGTGAGGCCTCCCCTGGAGTACTGCATTCAGTACTGGTACCCGTATCTCAAAAAAGATAAAGACTGGATAGAGGCGGTTCAAAGAAGAGCAACCAAATTGGTGAGGGGTCAGCATTGGAAGACTTATGTGGAGAGGTTGAAGGATCTGAATATGTATATCCTGGATGAGAGCAGGTAAGGGGAGATATGATACAGACCTTCAGATACCTGAAAGATTTTAATGATGCACAATCGTCAAACCTATTCTGTTGGAAAGAAATCAATAGAACTAGAGGTCATGAAATGAAACTCCAGGGAGGATGACTCAGAACCAATGTCAGGAAATATTTCTTAATGGAGAGGGTGATGAATGCCTGGAATGCCCTTCCAGAGGAGGTGGTGCAGACGAAACAGTGAAGGAATGCAAAGGGACTTGGGATAAACACTGTGGATCCCTAAAAGCTAGAGGATGGAATTAAAGAAAAGAATGCATGGGGGTAACTGGGGGTAACTTGCTGGTGTGGCAGTTGCTACCCTTAACAAATAACAGTATCAAGGCTTAATGCAACTCCATCATTGCTCTCTGCTTCACTGGCAGTGGGAAAAGGGGGAATTGGATTCAGACAGGGGCCCCGACTTTTACAGTTTGGGGAACAAATAAACATGGGGGTAACTTGCTGATACGGCTTTTACTACCCTTAATCATTAAGCCTGATACTTTTGATAAAGCTCCATCATTGCTCTCTGCTTCCTCGGAAGGGGTTAGGGAAAATTGGATTCGGACAGCATCTGAGGGCCCTAACTTTTATGGTCTGGGAAACTGATAAGCATGAAGGTAACCTGCACAATGCAGTAGATACTGGCATAAGCTTGCTGGGAAGACTGAGTAGATCGTTTGGTCTTTTCTGCCTTCATTTCTATGTTTCATACTAGCTAAACAGTAATAAGCCTCATTAGCTATTACCCTGTAGTGCATGGTGTGCTAAGGGGGAGGCTGCCTAGTGGTGTGATAAATTTAACTCCTGGTCAGAGGCAGGAGTTAAACCCTACAATAAAGAGGAGAGCACCCAGGAAGCCTGTGGATGATAGCATAGTGGAGCCCCCATGTCCTCCCTCTCTCTTTCTCCCTCTCCCTCCCCTTCCAAGAATGCAGAAACCCCTCCCTTTCACCTTAAAAAAAAAAGTCATTTGGGGTCAGTTCTCCCTCTCACCGACACCTTCACCTTAAGGGGAATATCTCCCCACCCTTGGAAACCTTCCAAAGGTCAGAGAAGACCCTGCCTCCTCTGGGTGGGCTGTTTCTGAAAGGACAGTCTTCTGAAAGTGGCTTAGAAACATAGAAACATAGAAATGACGGCAGAAGAAGACCAAACGGCCCATCCAGTCTGCCCAGCAAGCTACGCACTTTATCCATTTTTTTCCCCTTTTTTTTTCTCTCCACCTGTTACTATTGGCTTGGTCTTTCATTGACAGCTGACAGTGGAGGGCCCAATCAGCAGACCCCCTTTTGGGGGAATTGCCCTGGTGTTTAGAACTTTGTCTATCCCCATAAGCTTTGGACCACCTCCATCCTGTTTATATCCTTTTGAAGATGCGGTCTTCAGAATTGTACACAGTATTCCAAGTGAGGTCTCACTAAGGGCCTAGGTAGGAGCAATATCACCTCCCTTTTTCTGTTGACCATTTCTCTCCCTCTTTTGGGGGAATTACCCTGGTGCATCAGGACATGTGCTAAAGTCATGATGCACTCAAACAAAATTAGCTACAGCTATTGAGCTAACTTCATTTCAAATATTCACTCTTTCACTGACTGCCAATTGGTCCCTCTACAGTTAGCTGTCAGTGAATCCCTTTCACACTGGGACTTATCACCAGGGGTTGTACTAATCCACAAAATTTCAGGCCCCTGAGAGGTGTTGTTGGCCTGCAGCACCTAGACAAAATGGCCAGAATTCTGAAAGGGGATTGGTCCTTTCGCGGACATGTGACAGTGGAGGGACCAATCAGCTGCCAAAAAGAGAACACCCCAGCCGGAGGAGGTAAGGTCTAATTTGGCTGGGGTTTCCGAGTGGGGTGGAGGGGTGGTACTAGAGGTAGGGAGTTATTTCCTTTAGGGGGAGGAAGGCCTGACCCCAGACCCTGCTTGACTTTTTTTTAAGATGAGAGGCAGAGATTTCTACATTCTTGGGAGAGGAGGAAGCGAGAGAGGAGTTGTTGGCCTGACCATGCTATATCCACTCAGAGGGGTTAATGGCCATCCAGCCAATCAGGAGGTGGTGAACTTGTTTTTATTTTTATTTTTTGTGCAGATTGGTATACAAATAAACCAGGAGTAAAAAAAAACAACACATTTTTTTAAGTTAGTGTACTTTTTTTTTTTTTTTTACTCCTGGTCTATTTGTATGTCATTTAGTTTCCTGCAACTCATGGGGACTGCAAATTTTAATGAGCGTATGAAATAAAACCTGCACTAAAATCCAACTCTGATTTTAGCTCGGGCTTTATTACATCTGCCCCGCAGTGAGGCAGGATTCCCAATTTTTGATCGATAGATAGAAGTATGGCTTGCAAAATAACATTTATTGTTTACATTTAGGTGTGTCTCGCGATATTTGCATAAATTCTCCAGTAACTTGATTGTGTACCTTTACTAATGGTATTAAAAACACTTCTGATGTTCCCTGCATCAAGCGCTTGGCACAAGATTAGGGTTTGTCATATTAAGAGCCTTATTCTTAGGAAATGTTCATATATTTAGCTAAGGAAATCATTTAGTATTGACAGCTGATTGGACTAAGATGCACTTAGTTATCTTGCATTTGACATTAGGCTTTTATTCTCACTTATATTCTTCCCTCATTGAGTTAGCATATGTGGCTAACAATATTTTCTTTTCCATCTCATCATTTTCTGCGTTTAAGCCAAGTTGGACAAAGGTTTCCTTTAGTAATAAGAGCAGGATGCAACTCCATCGGCAGGCCTGAATTTATAGATGGATAGGAATTGGAACGGGGCGGGGCCAAGGCCTGGTGCGACCAGTGCAAGGTGATGTAGCCTGGAATGCTCTGATCGTCCATCCCAAGGCCCCACTAGTGTTCAGTCTCAGCTGCCCACCAGATCTGATTTGCACCATTGTCTCTGCTCTACTTCTTCAGGTCCGAGAAAAAAGGTGGCAGAATACTGTTCTTAGACTGTACCACCAGAAATGAAGCCCTAAGTAACAGACACAAAAAGGAATTGAATTAGCAAAAGTTTGAAACTTGTAAGGAATGACCTAGTAGCCAATTGAAGCTGTGACGATTGGCATTACTGCTCACAAGTTTCAAACTTGTGCTAATTCAACCCCTTTTTTGTGTCTGTTCTATGAGCTATAGAGTCTACGCCCTTTTTATGGATCCTAGAGTGACTGACTGGGTTAGAAACTGCTGAGCGGGAGGCAACTGAAGTTTTCTCTGAGGGAGGGGGTTGTTACTTGTGGTGTGCCTCAGGGATCGGCCTTTGGACTGGTTCTTACCAATGTTTTCTGTGAGTGACAGAACGGAAGGGTTGTCTGGAAAGGTTTGTCTTTTTGGCAGTGATAGTAAAATCTGTAAAAGGGTAGACAGCTAGGAAGGAGTGGGAAAACATGAGGAGGGATCTAGGAAAGCTCGAGGGATGGTCTAAGGTCTGGCAGCTAAGATTTATTGCTAAAAAATGCAGAGGAATGCATTTAGGAGGTAAAAACCCAAGGGAAAGGTACAGTGTTATATGTGAATTTCTTCCAAGCGCAAAGGAAGAGCAGGATCTGGGGGTAATTGTATGTGATGAACTTAAGGTGACCAAACAGGTGGATAAAGTGATGGTAAAAGCCAGAAAGATGCTTGGCTGCATAGGGAGAGAAATGGTCAACAGAAAAAGGGAGGTGTTATTGCTCCTGCCTTACTTGAAATATTGTGTACAATTCTGAAGACCACATCTTCAAAAGGATATAAACAGGATGGAGTTGGTCCAGAGGGTGGTCAGTGGTCTTCGTTCTAAAGCATATGGGGATAGACTTAAAGATCTAAACATGCATACCCTAGAGGAAAGGTGAGATAGGGGCCATGTGATAGAGACATTCAAATATTTTAATGGTTTTCATGCACAGGAAGTGAGCATTTTTCAATGAAAAGGAGGCTCTAGAATTGAGGCGTCATGTGATGAAGTTGAAAGGGGGTAGACTCAGGAATAATCTTAAGAAATATTTCTTTACAGAGAGGGTGGTGGATCCGTAAAACAACCTCCAAGTGAAAGTGGTGGAGACGAAAACCGTATCTGAATTCAAGAAAGCATGGGATAAATACAGGGGATCTCTAAGGAAGTGATGAGAATTATAGAACTAAGTGGGGCAGATGGGCAGACTGGATGGACCATATGGTCTTTTTCTGCCGTCATGTTTATCTATTTCTAAGTAGTAGACTCTGACCTGTTGCTTTCGGAGATGTTTACAGTGGCCAGTGTTGCAACACTAATCCACAGAAAACTATGCGCACATATATTGGAGATATGGTAGCATATGTGGTTGAATTGGCACATGTTTTGAAACCTGTGAATTGTAGCACAAGTCCTCAGAAGTAAAATAAATATTTCAATCTCTTACCTCATGCTTGGATCAATAAGAAGAGCTAGGCATACAGGTGCTGGGCTCCCATTGGGATATTGGAATATAAAACAGGGAAAGGAGGTTTGCAAGGGAATGGAAGTGGGAGAGTATTTTTGTTTTGTTATGTAATTCTCTCCTAGCACCACTTCCTTCCCACCTCCTCAGCTATGTCTGAGGATTTATATTGAAGGAGATTTAAATGAATCTATGCTGTCCATGCCATGAGTGCCATTTTGGTGCAGTAGCATCAAATAGGCAAGGATGAAGGTTCTGAATGGAGAAAACACCTGCACTCAGACATCCAGGCCTCTTCAGAGCTGACCTCTTATTTTAGTAATAGATTCAGGAGCTACAGTGACGAGCTACATAGCAGACTTTCCCCCCAGCATTTCATGTAGATCTGTTACCTGTTGGATGAGAAATATCCTTCCATGCAGGAGAGCATATCGCACTGACAATGCCAGGTGATCCGATATCTGCATTGCACTAAGTCCCATGCTGCTTGTCTTGCATAGTATGTATGTATGTATTTATTTATTTATTTGATGAGTTTTATATACCGTCATTCGGTGGAGCCATCATAACGGTTTACAAAGTGTGCATTTACTTAGTAGTTGATTAACAGTATAACAAAGTGAACATTTGACAGAAATTAAACAATTCAAGTCCAGAAAGTATTATTAAGTTGTATGAGAAGGGTGTGAAGGTTCTGGATGGAGCGAAGGAGTTGAGGTTGATAGATGAGAGTTCATTTGTGAGTTGGGATGATCAGACGTATGAGGGTCGGTGTAGAATTTGCGAAACATTAGTGTTTTTAGATCTTTTTTGAATGATTTTAGGTTGTGCTGTGTTCTTATATCTTTAGGTAGGGTATTCCATAGTTCAGGGGAGGCAATTGAAAAGGCTCTTTTTCTTGTTGTTACCAGATGAGCATAATTTGAGCGTAGGTTTCTTGGAGGGTTTTGAGGAATTATGTTTAAGGTGTGTAGACCTTGATGATGATCGTTGTTTAGAATTTTGTGAATGATGGTCATTGATTTGTATGTAATGCGTGCTTTAATTGGGAGCCA
Source organism: Rhinatrema bivittatum (assembly GCF_901001135.1). Taxonomy (NCBI): domain Eukaryota; kingdom Metazoa; phylum Chordata; class Amphibia; order Gymnophiona; family Rhinatrematidae; genus Rhinatrema; species Rhinatrema bivittatum. The sequence continues at coordinate 132,768,945 of NC_042619.1, read as the reverse complement.
GTGAAGTGAAGTTAGTATGGGTGTTAGGTGTTCCCTTTTTTTTGAGCTTGTTAGGACTCTGGCCGCTGAGTTCTGCAGAATTTGGAGTGGTCTAAGAGTTGAAAACGGTAATCCAATTAGTAAGGAGTTGCAATAGTCGAAGGTGGAGAAAACAAGTAGTTGTAGGACAGTTCTGAAATCAAAAGGGTTGAGAAATGGTTTTAGATGTCTTAGGGTCAGGAGTCTGTGATATCCTTCTTTAGTTTTGTTTGTTATGTGGTTCTTGAAAGAGAAGATTTGTCTTCTCTGTAGTGCAAGCGGTACCTTCCACATAATTCTAACAAAGTTATAAACAGAATTCCCCCCCCCCCCCAAAAAAAAATAAATAACCGAAACCCCAGTTACTCGCTGTGAATCCTTTTGTAGGCGGAAACTGGTATCCCCTGCAAACTGCAGGGTGTGCTTTGGTTGTTATATCTGTGATCATCTCTGATTTTTAGCTGGGTGCAGATAAACATCCAGATTTCTATTTAAGGAAGTAACTGGTAAAGTAATGGAAAACAACTAAAAATAGGAATGAGTAGCAGTTAACACATATTCATCTAAATGATCCCTAAGCAGGAAACTTCCTTCGGCGTGCGCTGCAAGGCTTGCTGCTCGAAAAAGTATTGTTTCAGCAGCTTGATTGCAGAATGAGTGCATCCTCTCTGTGCATTCTGAACAATTTGTGTTTCACAATGAATTGCTTCTCTTGAGGGTATGCTGGCATTTCAGGGGAAAGGAGAATACCCAATTTTTATAGGAGTCACAAACAAAAAAAGAGCTAGAACTTTGATTCCTAAAGACATTTGATTGGATATTCCGTACAAGGAGGTGCATTATGTATTCTTTCAAGAGGCATCCATAGAAAAGAAAGCAGAAAAGAAGATCTTGGTTTTTGTCTTCATTCAATTTTATCAGTATTTTTATAATTTGTTTTTCACTAACTGCATAGTTGAATTGCAGCAAAAGATTATTTTGTTCTAAAAGTAGCAGTAGTGCCTCCTCCTCCTCCTCTAACTCTTCTGGATTTCCCTTGTATGCCTCATTAAAATGGCATCTGAAATCTTGGGCCTGTGTAAAGAGTTGGAGGCGGGTGATCTGATACGTGCTTTTAGGATACTATATGGGATAATATCCTAACCCTCTGCACCAGGCTGTGCCTCGTGGTGTATGTTGTGGTTCAGTTGATGACTAGCAGAATAAAATAAAAAACTGTAAACCCTCTGCGGATAGGGAAAAATACCTACAGTACCTGAATGTAATCTACTTTGAAGTGCTGTGAAAAGTGGAATATAAAACAAAAGAAAAAAAGAAAAAGAAACAAAGCCACAGCGTCACAAAAGTTGACCTTTCTTGGCTAGAGCAGTATTTCTGATGATTGCGACTGCCTGCCCCGAATGGAGATACCCTACGGTCTTCCTTTTATATTTCAGCCAGGCCGGATACATTTTTGGAGTACAATATTTGGAGGTCTCCACAGGATCTGAGGGAAGGATCCAAAATATTTGCGTCCTGAAGGCCGGCACCTCTCAAATTAATTTTGTTGATGAATAGCAATGGGAATTGAGGACTTGTGTATGACAAATTGTTAAAAGCAGGACATCCATTGCAGTAGGTGGCGCTGCTGTTGCTGTTTATATTTGAGGGGTCCAGCTCTGTAGAGTAAATCTTTCCTTGAGGTACTGATTGTGCACTGGATTGCTGGTGCTAGGATACTTGGAATTATGACTGTACCTACTTAAAAAAAGAAAAAAAAAAGTATGTAAATGCAGTGCTTAACTTTAGTATGCTCTTAGTTTGATTTGATTTTTATTTTGATTATCATCACTATGAAAAAAGCCCTCCAAGAACACAGAAAAACACTTGAATGCCTATTTTAGTGAATTCTTTTTCTGATATTAAGGGCTTTATTCACTTAGGGGTAGATTTTAAAAGGTCCGTACGTGCGAACATGGATGCAGCTATTTTATAACATGCGTGCATCAGCGCAAGCATGTTATAAAATATGATTCCCGCGCGCACATGCGCGCCAGATTTAAATGTCTGCGCGTGTATGTTTGGGCGGGTGGCCTCCTCCACGCGTGGGAGGGGGGGGGGGGGGGATCAGACCTTTGCCTAGTTCCCTCCCAGTCCGTTCCAATAAAGGAACGGACTGGGAGGGACTTCCTTAACCCTAACGCTATCCTTCCTCTCTCTTCTCCTCGCTTCCCCAACCCCTAAACCTACCCTAGCTATCTCCAATTTTTTTGTTTTTATACTTACTGACACCGGGGCCTTGGCCAGGAGGCCGGGTCCCAACGCCTAGGCCTCGGCCCAGGCCTGGGAGCGCCTCTTCAGGTGTCCCCATCTTTCTTCGCCTCTAAAGCACAATGATGACTTCCGCTGGGGTTCTGCTGGAGTTAATTAACTCCGGCGCATTCACCTCACTGGATGGCACCATTTTGATGTACAGCAAAAGCCTTGACCTTGCATAGGCGGAGGCCGCAGTAGATTGCCACAGCCTCTGCCTACACAAGGCTGAGGCTGTAGCCTATCGACGCGGCCTTTGCCTGTGCAAGGCCGAGGCTCAGCCTAGTTCTAGGCCAGAGCCCAGACCAAGGTTCAATGCTGCGGCCCGGCCCAGAGGGCGGGTCCAGATGCCAAAATCTTGGCCGGAACCAGGCCCAATGCCATGACCCAACCTGGAGGCTGGGTCCTGATGCTTGGGCCTCGGCCTAGGCCCGACACCACCACCCAGACCGTAGGCCAGGTCCTGACACCGGGGCCTCAGCCCAGACCCAACCCCGATGCTGTGACTTGACCCAGAGGCCGGAATTAATTAACTCTGGTGCATTCACCCCAGCGGACGGTGCCATTTTTATGTACAGCAAAAGCCTCGGTCTTGTGTAGGCCTCAGCCTAGTCTGAGCCAGTGGATCCCCACCGGATGGGTAAGTGGGGGCTGGGGGTGGGGGGGGAATCCTGGCCCCGGTATTTTTTTGAGCGTATGGGAGGGAGGGGTTTTTTTTTTTGTTTTGTTTGGCCATTTTAGGATTTTTTTTAATTGGTTGATTTTTTTTTTTCACATCAATTAAACGAATCAAGCAATCCATAAACAAAAATTTGTGGGGAAAAATACCTCCCAAAAATGAACAAAAAAAAAAACCCCCCACATTTTTTTTCCTTGCACATCGCTACTGAATTGAACCGGTTATTCAGCACCTGCTAGATAGCCAGATATGTCTTACTTATCCAGATATTTAGCGCTAAATGTGCTTTGAATATGCCGGCTGACAATTTTACATGTAGATGATTGCGCCAAATGATTACATCTGAATTTCAGAGTGCTTCAACGTGATGTCTTCCTTTTTGTGAAGCAGACACACAGTCATTATATGTTCCATGGTCTGTTCTAGATGGTCACGGCTGCATATGAGAGAATCTTCAATTTTTCATTTGTATATCAAGTATCGGCATCTCTCATGGTTTGTGTGGATACAGCTTAGAGTTGCCCACAAGTAGTTTGGAATATCAAAGCCAGGTACCTATTGCATTGGGTGGATCATAAAATGGATGTTTGGGATTTCTTGTGAACTCCATTTTAGTTTTCCAAGCTTCATCAGGGTTAAAGATGGGCTGTTGAAGATTAAGCATAATGGGTTCAGAAAGAACTTGTGTAACTTTAAATGATGGTAACGGTGTGTCCTAAGACTTGAGAACATTGGTTTCTTTTTTTTAAAGCCTTTTCAACTTATACCTCTGTATCAGGTGTTAAGCACAGATGGAGATATGACAAGAATGCCCAACCATGTGTTTGAGTCCTGATTGGTTCTCTACACCCTGGCTCTACTGAGTAAAATGAATTTAGTAATGTAATCACCTAAATCAGTGGTTCTCAACCTTTTTTCTATCAGGACACACCTGAGAGATGATGCTCACATGCGTGACACACTGAACACATAAAGTACCCCAAAGAACACAGACAGACCTACCTTCACCTAATATAGAATAAAATACCACAAATTACAAATGTGGAAACAAAAACTAGAATGGAAACCCCAAAAAGCCCCTATGCATGCAGTGCAAAACTGGAGAACTAGGAACAGAAATATATTTCCTCCTACACTGAGTAGAGTTCAAAGAGAGAAGAAATGCATATGCTCAAAACTGACATATTATGGCTCTTGTACCCCCTCACTTCTCCCAACTACTCAATCGACCCTTTACATGTTCATATCCCTGTCCAACATTTCAGACACCCTCCACCCCTGCATCCTCTTCCCTGTGCTGCCTCTCTCCCCTGCTCAACTCTCCCTGTCCTTCCCTACCCAGCATACATCTGACCACCTCTTTCCCACCCCTTCCTGCTCAGTATCCCCTGACCTCCCCTCCCCAACAGCCCCCACACCTCCATTTCTCCCTCCAATTCCATCTCTTCTCCCTACCCAGCAGCCCCATCCTCTCCCGCCTCCAGCAAACCCAACCTCCTTTCCCTCAACCCTTCCTCCCAATCTTCCCACACCTTCCTGCCCAGCACATTTCCCCCTTCTCCTGGCTCCCAGCCAGCAGAAAAGCCTTCAGTCCAATCCAGAATCTCCCTCCCTCTTTACCAGCAGCAGATGAGGGCAAGAAGCATTGAGGAGAGGAAGAAGACGAGAAGGCAACGAAAGTTAGCAGTAGATTTATACAGCATGCACCTCTCTCCCTCTTGCTCCTGCTTTCACATCAAGGACCCATGGGTTGAAGATAGCATCAGCAGCCTCACTACCAGGCTCTGATCTGGGTGAAGGAGGAGGGAACAACCTCCCATTGGCCAGGAAGAGAAGGAAGCAAGAGCAGCTTCCTGTCATACCCACTAAAGGAGAAGTCAGCCAACCCCTGCCCAGACTGATGAGGAAAGAGCAGCCTTCTGCTGGCTCTGCACCTCCCAGGATCCCATGTATTCCTGACATACCTGTTGAGAAACACTGACCTAAATGTTACACCCTACATTAGGCTTGCAGTGGGCAACTTTCACAAGCAGGATCTCTATCAACTCATTCAGGTTTTACCAGTCAAGTATAAAATGTAGGTATTTGCTCTGTTATTGCATATATGGCTTAATTTTTTTGTTAGTATGAAAAACTTGCATTGGAGTAACACTGTATCATAAACTTTCTCCATTTCATTCATACGTTGGGTGATTCGTTTTTGGGTTCTACTTGTTACAACAAGTTTAAATAAATTTGGCATTTAAATTACTATACATAGAAATGACGGCAGAAGAAGACCAAACAGCCCATCCAGTCTGCCCAGCAAGTTTCCCACTTTTTTTTTTCTCATACTTATCTGTTACTCTTGGCTCTTAGTAACCTTTTGGTTCTATTTCCCTTCCACCCCCACCATTAATGTAGAGAGCAGTGTTGGAACTGCATCTAAGTGAAATATCTAGCTTAATTAGTTAGGGGTGGTAACCGCCGCAATAAGCAAGCTACACCCATGCTTATTTGTTTACCCAGACTATGTAATTCAGTACTTGTTGGTTGTTGTCTGTATATAGATCCACTTTTCTTCATTCCCCCTGCCGTTGAAGCAGAGAGTTATGCTGGATATGCATTGAAAGTAAAGTATCAGACTTTCTCCCCTGCTGTTGAAGCAGAGAGCTATGCTGAAAATGCAGAGAGCTATGCTGAATATGCATTGAAACATATTTCAACAGAGTTCAGAAATATAAGCTGAACTCTGGGTTGAAAACTGAGCCAGTTAAACCCAGCAAACAGCATATATCTGTTTGATAATGTCCTGGCAGGCTGCTGTGTCTGATAATGGTATCGCTTGCTGTCGTTCTTTCTCTGGTTGACCTAGCAGTGCTGGTCATCTCTTTCCATGTGAGCTGATGCCCATAACCGTTTGCAGTGAGGTGGAGCTGAAACCTGGCTCAGCTACCTCAGTTTATGTTCAGATTTCTTGAGTGTTCTCAGCTTGGAAAGTTTGGAGGGAGAGGGAACAACCCTTAAAAGGGATAGTCCTCTATTGCCCCAAGACCATGTGAGTCTATAAAGGGGCAATGCTTCCAAGTATCAGATTTTTTTCATATATATATATTTTTATATTTATTTATTTATTATTTTTATATACCGACATTCGATCTCAATCGAGATATCACACCGGTTTACATTCAGGTACTGTAGGTATTTTTCTATCCCCAGAGGGCTTACAATCTAAGTTTGTACCTGAGGCAATGGAGGGTAAAGTGACTTGCCCAAGGTCACAAGGAGCGACAGCAGGACTCGAACCCTGGTCTCCTGGTTCATAGTCCACTGCTCTAATCTCTCTCTCTCTCTCTATTTTTATATATATACAAGCCGTTAAGCCCGTTAAAACGGGCTACATCCCTCTGTCTCTCACCTCCCCCTCATTCTCTCTCCCCTCACTCTTCACCACCCCCTACCTCCCTCCCTCACCCACTCCTCCCCACCCTCCCTCTCCTCTCACTCAGTCCCTCCCTCCCACTCAGTCTCACTCACTCCCTCCCCCCTCTCTCCCACCCTCTCACTCACTCAGTCCCACTCACTCTCACTCAGTCCCACTCCCTCCGTCCTCTCCCTCAGTCCCACTCCCTCCCTCTCTCTCCCTCAATCCCACTCCCTCCCTCAGTCCCACTCACTCCCTCTCACTCAGTTCCCCCTCCCCCTCACTCAATCCCTCCCTCCCACTCAGTCCCTCCCTCTCACTCAGTCACTCCCTCCCCCCTCTCTCCCTCCCACTCACTCTCCCTCAGTCCCACTCCCTCCCTCTCTCTCCCAGTCCCACTCCCTCAGTCCCACTCCCTCTCACTCAGTCCCCCCTCTCCCTCTCACTCAGTCCCTCCCACTCAGTCCCTCCCTCTCACTCAGTCACTCCCTCCCACTCTCTCTCTCCGTCCCTCCCTCCCACTCAGTCCGTCCCTCCCTCTCTCTCTCTTCTCCCTCCCTAGCTACTGGCCGCTACCGCCGTCGCTCGCTACTGCCGCCGCCGCCCGCTACCACCGTCGCTGCCGCCGCCCGCTACCACCGTCACCGCCGCTCGCTACCGCCGTCGCCGCCCGCTGCCGGTACCGCCGCCGCTCGCTACTGCCACTGGACGCCGCCATTTCTTTTCTTTCTGACGCTGGCTCAGACCGACGTGCTCGCCCGCACATGCGCAGTAGAGCTGGTCTCTACTGCGCATTTGCGGCACGTCGGTCAAGCTTCGTTTATCTAGTAAGATATATATATAGGGGGTAAATGAACCGAACCAAATTGTTTTTTTTTTCAATAAACATTAAAATGAACTGAACACCACCTCCCCCCCCCCCCCCCCCCCGAATGCATCACCCTGCCCTTCCCCCAAAACCAAAAAACAAACCATTTGGGCTGCCATCCCCAGTAGTGCAATTGCTTTACTTGTAACCTACGTTCCTGTGATTCCTTTTTTTTCGCTGTGGTAGCAGTAGTCCTGGTGCTTGGCAGCGGTTGCCGCCTCAGTGGTCTTATGGATAAATCTGTCAAATGTTTTTGTGTCCAGCAACGAAACTGGCTTCTTTGTTCCTAGAAGAGCTATGGTCAAATCTGCGTAGCAGAAGTTTGCATAATATTGCCTGGACTGTTTAGCTATGTGGTGTCTAAAAAAAGAATGGAAAATGCAAGCCGTCCGTGAAAAAATATATTGCTTGTCACCACTTTTTCTCGAGCCTTGCCATTTGTGTGCTGCTGAGGTGTCTCACGGTGGGATTACTGGACTAACCCTGGCTCCATCAGAAGTGCTCCGTTGCTTCTTGCTCTGATGTTTTGTGCTCTCTGATCAGCTTAGCTAATATAAGTGAATTGATCTGACTCCACTCCCTTCAATGTTTGTTGATTTTTTTTTTTTTAAATAAATTCTTTTCTGCAGCTTCAACAGTCCCCACTTGCTTTAGAAAGCGAAGATGCATTGCTTAGCAACAGATAGCATGCTGGAAGAAAGGAAGCAATGCTAACCAATCTCCAAGGTAGTCCATATTCTAACCTGTTCAGCAAGAAGGCTATAATATCTATCTGTTTAGTTCTTTTGCATAGAAAAAAATACACAGTAAAAAAGATTTTTTTTTTTAGTCCATTACATCTGAAGTTGGTAAATTTGCTTTCAAAGATTCTTATGTGCATATTAGTTAAATGCACTTAATGCGCGCTGTAAGATTAACTGGAATGATCCCCCTAGGATATTCCAGTTTACAATATGCTTTGTTTCTTTTTGTCTCAACAACTGTCATCTTTCTTGCCCCTTACCCACCCATTCCACTCAGACTTCCTGGGCATTGCTGTCATGGGACACTGCATTCTCTGTTTTGTTGTAGAGCAGTGCTTGAATGGCTTAAGCAGAAAAGAACTCCAGCTTGATTGAATGTCATTGAAGCTAAATAGTAAAGAAAGAGAGAGTTGGAACTTCCAAGGAGGGGGGAGCCAATGGAAGTAGGTGCAATTAAGACAGAAAAGTAATCTTACACAACAGGCTAAATTGTATTCAAAGCTAGAAGACTCCTTAAAAGTTCAACGGCGGACATGCTTTGAAAAATCTATCGTTTTTGTTGAAACGCTTTTTTGTCTGAAGCTTACCACATGCAACCGGGTTGCTAGAAAACATCTGAAATAATAATTATCTGTTTCCTTAGAAGGAGCTTGCCTCTATGCTGTAGCAGGAGATATCCTTTGGAGGAAAGAGACGCAGTAGTTTACAATATGAATATACGCCGCACAGAACATTGTAAAGCATGAGCTGCAGAAAGACAAGGTCCGCAGGAAGAGTCGATTGATCTTCCCTGAAACTTTGACTTTATTTATTGGCTGCGACAGAATAGTCGCTTTGGCTGACATTGAAAAGCCGAGAGTTCTGTTCTACCTCTTTCAGTACTAAACTGTAATCCCCCTCTGTTTGTTAGGAATAGCATCTGGAATGTTTGCACTTTTGTTTCAACCTGTGATTTGTTCAAGGGTTATTTCTCTACTGGCCAATCCAGTCGCACAGTGAGACTTATTTTGTTTGCGTTCTCCTGATCACGCTCCTCGTCACACCTCCCGCTCCTCGACACACGTCCCCTGGTGGCCATGCCTGGTGAACAAATTCCCATGGTGGGTGACCACTTGAAGGGCAGGGATGGTAGACTCTTGTCCTGGGATAACGTTAATGGGCCTGATTTTCCCCAGTAACCAAAATAAGTAAATTAACTATGAATTGGAGTCGTCATACGTGAATTAGTCTCATAAGCACTCATTCCAGGAATCCTAAAATCCAAATCTGGTTGCAGCACCTGGGGACCAGCATTCAGCATCCATGAAAATGGGCATCTTCTTTCTTCGGGGTTCTGTCATGCAATCAAGGATACCTCTCACAGCTTTCAGGTTTTCTGCATATAGATCTGGACTTGAGCACATCCCTTTTCAGATGCATCGGACCAGCGCAGTAAAATTATACATGTGCATATTTAATGCAAATCTTTGTTTTTAGGCTTAGGGCATCTTAGAAACTGTTCTTGCTCTCCCTGCAGCGGTCTAGTTCCCTGCTGGGACCTGTTTGGACTGCTCTGCTCTGTAAGTAATTTCCACAGGAGTGGGTATTGATGTAGCCAAGAGCACAGCATCTGGAACTGTCCGTGAAAATGCAGAGCCAGATTAAAATTATTTATGAGTTTATAAAAAAAAAAATTACAGCTGAAAACTTTCTAGTGTTGTTTTACTGGGCAATACATATTCTAAAAAGGCATTCCTTAGGTTCCTTTTTCTTTTTTTCTAGCACAGACGATATGGAAGTGTAAGGCAGCCTTTCTCATTTTAAGTCACGACATGCTGATCACAATTCCGTAACTCTAGGGGGTGGGGATGCAGCGATAACACCTATTTTCCTTCTTATATGAGGTCATTAAGGGCTGAATTTTCAAAAGATGTAATCAGCTAGCTTTGTTAAACCTGCCCAATGTAAAATCTCCCACTTTTGGCTGACTAAATCTGTGTGCAGAAAATGCTGGATGCCGAGTGGATGGGAGGAAAGAGTGAGTCGTCTGGCCTACTCAACCTTGGATGACTTTGGGGGGGAGGCTTATATTTTTGAGATAGAGGAATGGGGATCAGGAGGAAGCATTGGCCCATCAGATTTGTTCCTCTTTTGGATGGAGGGCGAATGGCATTTGGCGGGGGTGGGAGGGTAGATGGGGGACTCTGGGAATGGAGGAGTAGCCTAGTGGTTAGAGCAGTGGGCTGTGAACCAGGGAAGCCAGGGTTCAAATCCTGCTGCAGCTCCATATGACCTTGGGCAAGTGACTTCTCCCTCCATTGCCTCAGTTACAAAACTTAGATTGTGAACCCTCCGGGGATAGGGAAGTACCTGCATGTAATCTGCTTGGAAGTGCCTGAAAGGTAGAACATAAATCGCATAAACAAATAGATAAAAATAAATAAATGCTGGCATTGAGTGCTGGGAAGGGATAAGTACTTGGGGGGGAGGGAGTGGATCTAATTTTGGTATCAGCTGCTGGGAGGGAAAGAGATGCAGATTGCTGCCTTGGTATTTTTCCCTAAAGCTCTTAGCCTGATGTTCAGCACTATCCTGCTAAATGGGTCATTTGCTAAGCTGCGTCGCAGATAAACTGTGGAATCTGAAATTTCTCTCCGTATCTTTTCCTCCACAAACCCTTTGAATTGCGGGTATAGTATTGAGTGATTTCCATGCAGACGCCTACAAGTCAGCTCATTAAGATGGAAGTGATGTGCAGACCGGTGACTTTCCTTAACGTTTACAAGCTGTGTTGCTTGATGAATGCCTAACTATACCTCGGAAGGTGTAGCTAACTGTTCCCAGAGAACATTGGGATGCTAATGCCTGTCTCTCTGCTTCTGGAGTCTTTCCTTAAAAGCTGCTGTGAGAACCCTCCAGAAGTAAAAGTGTTAAAAAAAAAAAAAATACTGCTGGCCCCAGCATCACCCGCAGTCCATATCCCTCCCCTTTTGTGTCCCCCATACCCTTGGGCCTCTAATCCCCTGACCACTTACTTAAAATCCTGGGTGGTTCAATGGGGCAAAAGTGTTTCTGAGGCTGACCGATAGCATTTTAACAATGATGCTGTGAAACGTGGAGTCCTAGGAGGCACTTAGGGCACTGCTGGACCACCAGGGATTTTAGGTCAAGCACTTGAAAGTTAGTGAATACCACGGTATCCTTCCCTCTGGGGCAAAGTCAGGTCGGCATCATTTTGAAAAAATGGCACCAACCAGGCCCAGGGCTAGGGGGCGCCCTGGGCTCTTTGACTGGTGGAAGTTTGTACTTTAGAGGGAGGGGGCCATTCACTAGAAACCAGTGCTTTTTTCATACTTGGAGGGTCTGGGGGGGGGGGAGGGAGAGGGGGTCAGGAGGGTTCCTTTATAGTCCACTGAGGTTTTTTATGGATGTTGGGGATTGGGTCTGAATATATGCCACATTTTGTTTTTGAGTGGGGGCATGGGGGTAACTTTGGCCATTATGGCCTACTTGGAGATTGGGGGGGGGATGGGGGCCATCATCTCATGACTACCTGTAAATTTTTTTTACATTTGGTTGTCACTGCTGCCTTGATTGGCGGCCCCAGGGTGAGCCGGGGGGGGGGGGGGGTTCACAGTTGACCCCCAGCACACATTTTTGGCTTATTGTTTTTAGGTAAGCATGGCCCTTTAAAGTGACGACAGCCCCGTACTTTGAGGTCTGCCATCGCGCATAAAGGGCTGATGCCGCGTTGTTATGCCCCTCAGTGTTTCACTACAAGACAAAACAATGCAATGATACTACCACGATGTTTTTTGAGGGAGAAGGGCCCACTATCGCGGCATCACTCTCCACCGTGAAAAGACATTGCGGCTTTGTGCATCAAGGTTTAAGTTTGACCTGGGGCCTGCCTTCTGCTTTTTAGGCTAGTTGGGGCTGGGGATGCTGCAGAAGTAGTGTTTACAGTCCCTGGGGGGGAGGGTGGAGGAGTGTCTGCCATCGCATTACATCCACCATACATCCAATGTATGTCCACCCAAGGGCAAGACCCAAGGTGGACATACATTGAGTTCTGGAAGAATACATAAGAACATAAGAAATTGCCATGCTGGGACAGACCAAGGGTCCATCAAGCCCAGCATCCTGTTTCCAACAGAGGCCAAACCAGGCCACAAGAACCTGGCAATTACCCAAACACTAAGAAGATTCCATGTTACTGATGCAATTAATAGCAGTGGCTATTCCCTAAGTATAATTGATTAATAGCCATTAATGGACTTCTCCTCCAAGAACTTATGCAAACCTTTTTTGAACCCAGCTACACTAACTGCACTAACCACATCCTCTGGCAACAAATTCCAGAGCTTTATTGTGCGTTGAGTGAAAAAGAATTTTCTCTGATTAGTCTTAAATGTGCTACTTGCTAACTTCATGGAATGCCCCCTAGTCCTTCTATTATTCGAAAGTGTAAATAACCGAGTCACATCTATTCGTTCAAGACCTCTCATGATCTTAAACACCTCTCATATCCCCCCTCAGCCGTCTCTTCTCAAAGCTGAACAGACCTAATCTCTTCAGCCTTTCCTCATAGGGGAGCTGTTCCATCCCCTTTATCATTTTGGTTGCCCTTCTCTGTATCTTCTCCAGTGCAGCTATATCTTTTTTGAGATGCGGCGACCAGAATTGTATACAGTATTCAAGGTGCAGTCTCACCATGGAGCGATACAGAGGCTGTGGCCTTTGACCATGGGCTAATGCTGGGTTACAAGGAGATGGGGGGGTGGGGGCAGAAGGGATTGAGTGGCTAGAAAATGGGAAAGAAAGACTGGCTGGTTTTGAATGAAGGCTAAGCAGAGACCAATTCTGATTGAAGTCCAAAAAGCAGGAAGAAACTGCAAGGCCCATATAAAAAAAAATGTCTGGACACATTTTATACACCTGAGTAAGAATGAGGTGCTCCTGCTGAAAACAACTAAAGGTTTTCAGCTTTTAAGTCCGGGGCAAAACTGTTGATTTAACTGCTACACAAGAAATCCAGGTTTGATTACTGAACCCGGACTACTGATCCTTGGACCTAGTGTTCATCCCAGTGAGAGAGGGCATCTGGCAGTTGATCTATAGTGACATCTACTGGCCATTAAAAGACAAAACTGGGCTGTGAAGGAGTTTTTGCTTCTTGGCCAAGATCAGATGTTGCAGTGACCAGGATGTCGAAGGGGAAGGTGGTGGATGATTAGGGAGAAGAAAACCCAGTCGCTTAAGGGCTTCCAGCGCTAGTTGCAGTGAGTAGCAGGAAGTTGCTGGGAAGCAAACAGAATGGCTAAAAAAAGAAAAGATAAATGCTATCAAGTCAGTTTTTACTTAGTAAAGCTAAACTGTAACCTTTCATCGCTTTTTGGTTAAGAAAACAGATTGAGAAATAGTATGCCTTTGTTTACTTATTTTGGTTTACTGACTTACAGGTTGATTCAGTACGGACACGCTAAAAATGCGCATCCGTTTTTGGCGCCTGCTCTTTCAATGTGCGCATAGCCCCTTCTCCTGGGTGTGCAATACAGCATGCAAATGAGGGGTCGCACTAAAAGGAGGCGCTAGGGACAATTGCGCGCCCCTAGCGACTCCTTGGCCCAGGAGAGGTGGCTGTGCACAGGTTAGGGAAACGGACGCTCGGAAAATTGAGCGTCCGTTTTCCTTACTTGACCTGCTGGCACACTTTAAAAAAAAATGTATTTTTTAACCTTTGGTTCCTCTGACTTAATATTGTGACGATATTAGGTTGGAGGATGTACAGAAAAGCAGCATTTTCTGCTTTTCTGTATACTTTTTCGGGCTGCTCAGAGCAGGTGTTAATTTCTGAGCATAAAATGTGTGGATCATGCGCACTTTTTTTTTTTTTACAGTTTCTGGGGCGAATGACTAATAGCCTCATCAACATGCATTTGCATGTGATGAGTGCTATTAGTTTCAGGGGGTTTGGACGCGCATTATGGATGTGCAAAACCCCTTATTGTTAACGGAGTTGTGGCCGAGCGTGCAAAATGCGCATCTAACCTGGGTTAAACAGTGCGCTCAGCTGAGTGCACTTTACAGTATTGGCCTGTTTGGATCCAAAGCATTTACAACTGATGACAATGATATGCAAATGAGGTGCGCATTAATGAAGCCCTTAATGTACATATGTTAAAGTACATTCATTAGTTAGGAAGTTAACATAAAACATTAACTACACTTCATTGAGTTATAGCTACATTTTTTGCATTAATGGGCAGGCATTACATTTTCATGTTAGTGTGCATTGGGTTTTGCTCTACTAATAGGTAATGGATTGTTTATCCTAATTCTTCTTCACATCACCTCACAAACTAGCTTTTGCATTAATCCAAGCTAGTGAATCCGCATTCATAGCATTGTTGCTGTTCACGCTCTTTGTACATTTCCCTTATGTATATGTCATGTAGCGCTATAGAAATGTTAAGTAGTAGTACTGTAGCACATTTACTTTTTTCTTTTTAAGTTGGTGGCCGTAACTATTATACAAAATGCACTCAATACAATAATAATGGTTTGTGGACATGGCGGATCGTGGTAGCATTGCTAATGAAATGAATGTGTAAAAGTGTCACAGAAAGGAAGTATGTCAGAGGTTTTTCCCCAACCAGACTGGGATTTCTGGGTAAATAATGTCTGGTGTGCAATTATAGTACTCCCAGTCATGTAGACACATCATGAATTTTACTGATGCACTGTAACACATGTTGAGTGCAGATTTTATCAATAGAAGAGCATGATCCAACCAAGATTAGGTTAGATTAGGGGGGTTCGATATTCAGATAGATTTTCTGGTTAAGTTCAGGATTTAGCTAGACAAACATGGGTTTTAAATTCCCTGCTGTTCTGAATGCCTCTGACTTATCCAGCTAACTGTTTAGCTAGATAACATTTAGCCAGCTAAGTTGAAGGTATTCCAGAGAGGATATTATTCAGAGTTGGCCAGATATTATTCAGCGTTAGCCAGATAAATCATCCAGCTAAGTCTGGTCGTGCCGAAGAGCACTCCTGAAGTTAGCTGGATACGTTTATCCGGCTAACTAGGACTTCATCTGGCTGTATTCGGGGGAGTGACTAATTGGCAGTGCTCTGCTGTATATCCATGGCAATTTATCCAGCTAACTCTGGCTAGATAAATTGTCTGCTCACCTTGCTGCTGAATATTGACCTCTAGAGAAGGGATAGGCAATTTTGGTCCTGGAATGCCACAAACAGGTCTGGTTTTCAGGATATCTACAATAAATATGTAAGAGGTATATTACATGCACTGCCTCAACTGTATGTAAATATATCTCATGCATATTCATTGTGGACATCCTGAAAACCAAACCTGTTTGTGGTACCTTAGGCCTGCAGTTGCCTATCCCTGCTCTAGATGTCTTAAGTAGAAAATATTTTTGGCCAGAACTTGATGGCAAGTGGCTGGTAAAATTACCATTGATAAATTATTTGTTCTTCAATATTGTCTTTGCTATTTCTTCTATATAGTAATGCAGCAACTGGACAAAGTACTAAAGCAATGTCTCTTGAGGAATGCATGCCTGACTCTCATCAGCGGGGGATATTTGTAGTGCAAGAATGATCCATAAATCAAACTGCTACAGTGGGCCAAGCAGCAATTTTGAAAGGCTAATTTTATGACTCTGCTGATAGAGTGCTGAAGTGGTGGCGAGGAGAAGATGACTAACTGCTACTAGTGATTGTAGAAACTACGCTAATCAAATTAAGACTTTTTTTCCAAATGTAACCCTGTCTAGGGACACCAAGCAGTATAGTAGAGATTTCTGGAGGTTTCCAGGTTCAGTAAGAAGGTATTTAGAAGATTCCAGCTTTCCAAGTTCAGTAAGAAGATGCTTAGAGGGTTCCTGCTCTCTAAAAGTTATCTAAAGGATAGCGAGTTCTGGTATTGCAGAGCTTGTGCAGGTTACAGGGTTGTGCATCATGTTAAGGAGGGGCAAAGGGGATTCAGGAGTTGGTGTTTGCAGATGGATGAGGTAATGGTTTTGAGATAAAGTAGTAATAATAGGAGCAGGGCCAGCGGAAGCACTAGGCGAGCTAGGCCTGGGTCTAGGGCATCGCCATTAGGGGGTGTGAGCCATTGGGGCTGTGAGTGGAGATTCGGCGGGCCCTGCGCTGCTCGTGGCCCAGAAAACTGAGAGTTAGGAGTTGGTGTCAGGGGCAAGGCAGAAAGTGCTAGGGCGCCTAATCCCCTTGCACTGGCCCTGAATAGGAAGCATATGCCCTCTAAAGGGGGATGGTTATTTGATGGAAGTTTATTTAGGTTCCATATTAGGAGTTACCACCCAGGAAAAAGATCTAGATGTCATAGTGGATAACACATTGAAATCGTTGGCTCAGTGAGCTGCGTTGGTCAAAAAAGCAAACAGAATGATAGGCATTATTAGGAAGGGAATGTCGAATAAAATGGTGGATGTCATAATGCCTCTGTATCACTCCATGGTGAGACCTCATCTTGAATACTTTGTGCAGTTCTGGTTGCTGCATCTCCAAAAAGATATAATTGCACTGGAGAAAGTACAGAGAAGGGCAACCAAAATGAATAAAGGGAATGAAATGGCTCCCCTATGAGGAAAGGTTAAAGAGGTGAGAGCTGTTCAGCTTGTAGAAGAGATGGCTGAGGGTCGGATATGATAGAAGGCTACAAAATCATGAAAGGACTTGAACAGGTAAATGTGAATCTGTTATTTACTCTTTTGGGTAATACAAGGACTAGGAGGCACTCTGTGAAGTTAGCAAGTAGCTCATTTTAAAACAAATCAATGATAATTCTTTTTCACCAAATGCATAATTAAGCTCTTGAATTCATTGTCAGAGGATGTGGTTTCGGCAGTTAGTTTTGCTGGGTTTAAAAAAGGTTTGGGTAAGTTCCTAGAGCAGAAGTCCATAAACTGCTGTTAATCAATAAGATTAGTAGCTTGGGATCTATCCATTTAATGTTTGGGTACTTGCCAGGTACTTGTGACTTGGTTGGCCACTGTTGGACACAGGATACTGGGCTTGAAGGACCCTTGGTCTGACCCAGTATGGCATATCTTATGTTCTTATGTTGCAGGCGTCTTAGGAGGAGAAGAAGGGAGTTATTAGGAATGTAAGGGCTCCTGAATTATAAGAGTTTCTTAAACTTTGAAATGTGACACAGAATCCTACAGCCATCTAGAAGGAGGAACTCTAAAGTCAAAGGGTACTGGCCTTGCTGGGGAAGCTACAGGAAAGAAGATTTGAACCCTGTTACCCTGAAAGCCTTGGGGCTAACTTGGATTTTGTGAAATTCCATCTTCAAAGAAAGCTATTTGAAGGAGGAAATTTCTGCTGATCTTGTTTGAATTTTAGACTGTATCTTGTGACCCGATTGAAGATTTTTCCCTGTGAAGAAAGTGTTTACATTTGGATTTACAATAAAATTATCTTATTTGAGACCAACAATTGGTGTGGACATTGGACTTTGTTATTTTTGGTAAGTCTTCCCTTGGGCCTCCCAGAGACTGCTCTGGTCCCCACTGGCAATCCCTGGAGGACCTTGGTTGTTCCCAGAGCTGCAATAGTGCAAATAACCCCTTCTGCAGCCTCCAAAAGTGACCCCCAAGGAAAAGGGGGTTATTTAAGTGGCGCCCGAACAAAGACCCAAAGGGAAGTGAAGAAATTGAGACCAAACCCAGTTCCAAAGGTTGGTTTAAACGATTTCCAGATTTTTCCGTTTTTATTCACTATTTGTCTGCTTTTGAACACTTCCTGTGGAATTTTCAAGATGGATGCCATTCCCAAGGGAGACTTATCTGTGAAGTCATACGTGAATCTGGCATGCTTGCATCCATAGACCACTGGAGTTGAGTGGAGGATCTTTATCAACTCAGCAATGTGCTACAAAACAGTATGCAAAGGAGTGCCTGAGACCTGGCACCATCTTGGATTCAAGTTGACAGCAAGGTTCATTGTGGACTTTTGCAGCCCAGGGTATCTGACTTGGAATAGAGTGAGAAGACTGCGCTATCTTCGATGAGTGTCTACTACCAACTGAACAACCGGGTACTGCTGGGCATCACTGATGGCATATCGGTGGCTAAGATGGAATGTTCCCAGTGCTGCCACATTCAGGAGCCCAGGCCTGTGGTGCTACAGTGATCTCTATGCTCCGATCATCTTTACTATCAGGAACAGCACACAGCAATGGTTCTACCATCAGCCTTCAAAATGCTGTCTGGTCTTACTGCTCATCTGTCTGTTCCACCTGGCACTACACCAAAAGATACCCTTGGTGGAGGGGCGATGGGATCGGGAAAGCCAGGTTCACCTCCTGCTATGGAGCAAGGAAGCCAAAGCAACCAGAATACTCAATTGAGAGTGTGAGTACCATAAATCCCCAGACCACCAGCAGCGGCTGCCCTTGGCAACTACTGCTCAAGGGGGGGAGGCCCAAAATGAACGAGTAAAGTAGGGCTGGAGGCAATTGGGTGAAGAATGGATCCATAGGCAAAGATTTTGGGCATGGTGGGAATTACTCCGTCCCGTTATTTGCCATAATAAAGGCAAACCCCAGGGAGAGGTCCGGGAGACCCCCATATCGGGGCCTATGCTAATTGGGTTGGCCCCGTCCACCGGAGATAAATATAGTTGAGGACGGGACTTGGCTAAGTTGCATGAAGAACCCCTGGATCCTGCCAAGGGAGCCAGCACCTACATGGGCTGAGCATGTGGCAGCATGGGAGGCACGTAGTGTGCTTGTATCAGATGTGTCAATGATAATTATTTTTAGACTACATGAATGTAATTATAAAAAAGAGGAAAAGACCTCAGGACTGGTATTTCTCTGAATTGGATAATCAGAATGTAAACCAATTGGTACAATCATAGGTCAAAAAAACTCTTTTATATTTTATTGAAAACTTCTTTTTAATATATTTTTTGATTTTCTTAAAAAAGTGTAAGACACATCTAGAACCAAAAAATTCCTTTGGCAAATCAGCAATTCCAAAATTCTAAAATTGCTGGTATCAATATGAATTGGTACCGCTATGTTTTCAAATCAATCGGCACCGCTATATGTCTTGCATTTAATTGAATAGTCTAAAAAATTGCCCGGTGAAAAGTTATTTTAGGCACCTAGACAGGTTGCCAGAAATCTGTTTAGCATTCACATATAACAATTTTGTTGGCATGAAAACAATTGCCTAACCAGCATCAAGTGTACTTATCTCAGTGTAAAACTTTCTTCTTTTAGATTTGGACACTGAGGATAAGCCTGTATGCGCCAAGACACCGAAAAACGCCGACGTTGGCAACGTTTTGCAGTAAGCTGCGTCAGGGCAGTAATGTGTCTGGGAAAACCTTTAGACAATGAAAATATTACATCAATGTCAGGCAATTATGATGATTTTATATTCCTATACAAGTTAAAAAGAATTTTTTGTTACTTACGATTGCTATCACGGCATATATTTTACTGGTGGGTCCTTAAGCTTATTGATTGAATACTTGTATCAGATGTGACTTTGGTAGGCAGCAGTTGTATCTGCACCATTAAGAAAGATGATCATGCTGGGTTACCTAAGTTGGAGGCTGTACAAGGTTACGTAGACTTGGTGGTGGGAACATTAGTGGAGCAAGCGTCCACATCTGGGATCTCCCCAAGCCGGTCTATCACCAGTCCTGATTGGGATCAGCAGTCGCATGCTAGTGAGTATTGGGGTGAACGAGGTGGGAGTAGGCATCAGGGATTGATGATGCCCCTCCTTGTCCCTGAGATAGATCTCTTGTCCATGCCTGTCACCGATGCCATGTTGAATGATCCTTGGGTGGCCCTGGGTTGCCCAGTCTGAAGAAGATTGACAAATTGGTCTAGAGAAGAGCAATGGGTATGGAGGATGGTATCAGAGTTCTGGAGTTTATTCTTATTCTTACGTACCACTCACTATTATGAGTATCGTTGATATCAAAAGAGAGGAGTATGTGGCTGATGAGATTATATTATATCACATCAACGGAAGGCTTGCTATAGGGGCCTCACATGTGACCACCCGATGATACAAGATACAAACAAAGCACAATTCAAGCAATAGAAAATCGGGTGCTGCATCAAGAAACATGCCATGGAGCCAGCTGGATGATTGCAGTCTTACTCTGTGACACAAATTGTGCTGGTGGGGGGTTTACCATGCAGATCCCTGATCGAGCTTGGTACAGCCCTTAATCTGAAGCTGCCCCAGTTTAAGTAACTACTGTTGAACACTGACTGTTCTCTTGCCTTTACAAGCTGGGGTTTCACATAGCCCAGTTGACCGGAAGGAACATTTCTTTGTGTATGTGTGTTTGTGATTTTTTGCGGGAGCTGAGACTCAGTCAATATATAAATTAGCTGCTGCTGTGACCAGAGGGGATCCTTTGGACATTTCTTTCATTGGGGAAGTTTCTCCGAAGTTGATTGACCAGCATAGGAGCCTGTGACCCAGAAGGCCAGAAATCCACCTATTATGGACATTTGAATACTACTTCATATGGTTATTTTACATTACTGATGTCAAAAAGATACATTGTTGGTACTGTCCTAAGTTTAAGGATGGTTGTTCATGAGTTTTCTGTTTAAATAAAGCTTGGAAAACCTGGAAAAAATAATTACAAAATTTGAAAAAAATGTTCCAAATGTCTGACCTTTGTCTCCTTGGTTTATGATCTCATTTTTTTTTTTTTTTTACTAACCTGTGTTTCCTTCACAGGTATCCACATTAATCATTACTTAGAGTGGTGTGGAGCCAGTACTAATATATGGTATTCTCTCAGTGTGCGAAAGTACTGAGGATTGCTAACACCTTCTTCCCTCGGGTCAGTGTAATGAAGCTCTACTTTGGATGTTCCCTGTCAGTTTCTCCAGGACTCATGGATGTTGACTCTTGGTCCATGATGTGGTCAAGGGATTTCTACCGTGGTTACCTGCTGAGTCCAGAAGGATTAGTAGAAGATCTTGATCCATTTGACTACCAATTGTGGATTTTTATAGTTGCACCCTTAATTCCCAGGTGGTGATGGTGTGTTCCGGTCACATGAGGCAGGGGTTAAGTAATAACCATGATAGTGTTATCTATGCTTCTAGTTTTGGGATTCCTCTCAAAGCAGGTAGTAATGTTACTGTAAGACTTGTGCTAAAAGTTATATGTCAGTTTCCTTGGACAGGGGAAAATATGTGCTGATGTGTGATTTATTTAAGGGGTCTATGTTTTAATAACCTTTAGCATTCTAGGTGCTGCATTTTTCCACTTGGCCATAGGTGCCAAATGGCCGGGCTACGGCTCTGCCCACTGGCAATCCTTGGAAGACCTTGATTGTTCCTAGAGCTGCAGTAGTGCAATAACCCCCTTCTGCAGCCTTCAAAGGTGACCCCCTGAGGAAAAGAGGGGTTACACTAATAAATAATGGTGTTCCCTTGGGACCTTGGCACAGAGTTCTAGAAGCTGTACTGAAAAACCTGAGCCATTGCAGGTTGTTGTCCCTTTTTTGTGGACTAATGGCACAATTATCCAAAGCTTTCAAGATCGGGTAGGACCTTTTTTTTTTTTTTTTTCAGTTCTCCGTGATGTCACCACAACCTGCGCAGAGCATTTAATAAAATCTTTCAAATTAAAAAAACCCCAAAATGAGCAACAGAGGGATTCATTAATAAAATCCACTCTATATACATTGCATGTTGCAGGGCTTTTGCATCTTATATGTGGAGCTGCTGTTCTGACCAAGCTTTTACAAAGATGAAGGTCCTGCAAGGTCACATCTGAATGTGATGAAGTTTATAATTACTAATGTACTCCTAGGAGGTGTTGATGTTTGACTGCGTGTCCTGTCATTTCTGCTCAGGTGTAAGATCTCAGGGAGTCATATGGCAGAGAAATAAAACCTACGCACTTGCCATTATAGACCTATGAAGGGTTCTAGTTTGCTTTAAATAAACTACAGTATATACAATATGGTGACTATATAAAAACTGTCTTATCTCCTTTTAAGTTGCAGAATGCAGGAGATGTCCTTTTATTTTTTTTTTACGCAACACCTAACAGAGAAAGGTATACAAAGATTTATTGTTGGCTCGCTCGGCAGATATGACGTTTGAATACACATACATGCAGCAACTCCTAGTTGTTAAACTGTGACATGCTTACTTTGCCTGTGGCAGTTGTTTATTGAGGTAAGAATATGCAACAGAGTCGGTTTATAGTGGCAAGAATGTTTTTGGACCTTGTCTATTGACTATATGTGATGCTTTGTGTCGGGTCGATACAGTAAGGCCGCATTAGAAAGAGTGCGGCAGTGCCGGGCGCACCCTCGTTTGCCCCACACACTGTTCTGATCACATACCGCTCGATACTCTATTTAAATTGCTTGCAAATGCAAGCCGCGTATGCAAAGCGTTAGGGGAAGCGTTAGGCCCGCGCAACCCATTTTACTGTATAGGCGCTTAATACAGCGCCTATACAGTATCCTGGGTGCGCTGGTACCACCGGGACCTGCGCGGGGGGGGGGGGGGGAAGGAACGCTGCAAGCCGGATGGAGCCCTAGCTGTTGTACTGCTGTTGCCGAGCCAGGAGAACCGGGACCTGCGCGGGGGGGACCGCTGCGAGCCGCTTTCGCCGCCGGCTGCCCCCTCCGGAGGGCGGCAGAGAAGCGAAGGGGCTGAAAAGCAACAAAAGGTAAGAAAACAACAGAAAGTAATGTCGAGTCGCTTCGGGAGGAGGGGATTTTAGGTTTTTAGAGGTTTCCTTTTGGGTGAAAGTTTGCCGTCTACCATTACCCCTGCCTCTAAAGCAGGGGTAAGGGTAGGCGGTAAGTTAGCAGGTTAAACGAGGGGCAAAATGGCAGGGTAAAATAGTGATAGTCGGGGGCGCGCGTTACTGTATGGGAGGGAATAGCTAATTCGATCGTTTACATCTGATATACATGCCGCGTGCGGAAGGGGTTACCCAGGGATTTAAAGAGGCGGTAAGGATGGATTAAAGGGGATAGTGTATCGCAGGAAGGGCTAACGCGGCCGGAAAGTGAGTAGAAAGCGGGTTAGGAGCGGGGTAACCGCGGCTCCACTTTACTGTATCGAGGGGAATTTCAATCTTTATTGTGAACATTTAATATTTTAAAAAAGGTAGCTGTCTTCATTTGGCATTCTGCAGTTTGTTTTAACCCCCATTCTTTAAATTTCTTTTTTTTTAATAAACCGTATAGATCCAGGGCTTAATTTGTGAGGGAATGGCCTGGAACACATTTGTGGCATTTCTTTTCAGCCTTAAGAGGCAGAGCAGCAGGGGTCTTCTGCTCCACCCCCTCCCCTTCAGGCAGCCAGTAGGGAAGAGGAGGAGGTGTGCCCGGAGCATATAGAGAAGAGAATAGCCACTCTCTTCCTTAATCTATCTCCTCCCTTCTTGCTTCTCCTTCCCCACCTCTTCTGGAGTATTGCAGGGAATAAAAGGGGAAGGGGGTGATACCGAAGCAGGCACTGCAAAGAACAGACATAAAAAGGGTTTAAATTAGCACAAGTTTGGACATTGTGAGCAGGAGTACCAATTGTAAAGGCTTCAACCCTGGCCTTGATGAATGGCACTACTGCTCATAACTTTCAAACTTATGCTAATGCAACCCTTTTTTGTGTCCTTTACCAAGGGCTTAGTTTCTGCCAGAACTACCCAGAAACGGCATTCTGCCACCTTTTTTCTGGGACCCAAGAAAGGGGAGCAGAGCAAGCAGTGTATATCAGTTCTGGTTCCCATGAGCCAGAAGACTAGAACCAGCAGGGACTGTGAGATGTGAGTGAGATGATCACAATTGGGGCAGTCCAAGGGGGTGGAGAATGTATTGAGTGGTGTCTATCTTAAAAGCAGTGCTCCTTAAAAGAGATGCTGATTCCTTGCAGTATTTCTGTATTAGCCTCAGGTGTGTCTCCTAATAATTATCACACCTATCTGTGGTTGCTACCTTCATCATATTTGATTCTATGCCAAAGATCTCCAAACTACATTTCCCAGCAATCCTGTGCATCCTCTTCCTTCTGGCTTTGCAAACCCCCTAGCCAACTCATGTTTGCTTTTTCTTTCTGTCCTAAAGTAATGTCCTTCCTGGAATCCCTTTAGAGCTCCGTCTGTCTTCTGGACAATCTAACTGTTCTGTCCCTTCAGGTGGCTGCTGCCCATCTGAAACCCACGTTTAATCACAGTATGAAACAAATTATACTTTTTCTTGGATATAAAAATGACTTAGATTCTTTTCATTGTTAAAGTATATGGTGCAGTTCTAATTGCCACATTAGTCCTGGAGAAGACCAGGTTGTGTGATACCTTTTAAAGGCTGAACTAAAAAAAACATTGTAGTACATGAGTTTTGAGGCCAAACAGGTCCTTTCTTCAGATGTGTGAAGCTGTTAATAGTTGTTCAGTTTACAGAGCCTATGAACAACTAGGCATTCTGATGATAGTGTAGGATTAAGGTTCAGCAAATGAGTTGGAGGTCAGGGTGGATTGGCCTATCGAGGGAATGGTCATTTTGTGGTGGACTGTGTAGCAGTGGGGCTGGCTGGTGTGATGCAGGAGGCCAGTCAATGCAGCCGTAGCAGCAGTGTTTTGTTCCATCTGAGCCCACTGGCTTAAAGGCACAGGGGTTCATGGGCCAACAATGATTGCAATGCCACTGCCCCATGAATCTCTGCACCTTTAAGGGGGCAGACTCGACAAGGTGCATCATTGTTGCTTGCTGAAAGAGGTGCTGCACTAGTGGCCCCAGCAGTAAGGTGAGGGGTGGGGTAGGCTGAGACACTGATGGGGGGGGGGGGGGAGTGCTTTTCTTTCAGATTCTTGGGCCTTTCTCTTACATAGCAGTCCTGATTCTGAGTGGTGGCAATGATGGCATTCTCTCTGCGGCTCTGTACCAGGCCCTTATTGCCCACCCTTGATCCAAGGAGTTGCATATGGGATCTGCGAGCGTCACAGGCAAAAGCAGGGAGTAAATAATCTTCAGACAGGACCCCTCTCCTCCCAGGAGTGTGCTTGCTAGCCAAGCCCAAAATTCATGCAGTAGGAGAGGCACTTGAATGGCCTATTATAGTTTTGTATGCGCACTGAATGAAGATTGTCTGCCACCCTGAGCCGTGCAAGTGCGGTTTGTTCTGCCTGGTTTAGGGAGTGTCTGAAGATGACAAACAGCCAGGATTGAAGTCTCAAATAGCTGTAGGAAGGGGAATCCCTGTCCTGGCCCCCAAACTCTGGTATGATAGGGGAAAGGAAGGAAGGGAGGGACAACAACTAGGGTTAGAAGGACCAGGCAAGAGAGACTGGGGAGACCTCTCTCTCCTGGACCAACATTTTGCTGCACTCTGCCCCTGATGGAGGTGATATCTTTTTATTGGACTAACTTAGTTAGTTGGCTGGTAGTAAGGCATGATGGTGCAATTTCACAATCAAAAAGAAAAGAAAAAGATTTATTTGTGTAATGATGTGTGCTTCAGAAATCCCTCTCTGCATCTCCCCCTGGTGTGATGAGACAAGATGCTCTCAGCTACTCTAGGTGTAGGAGAGTGGTGCTGGTGGAGGCAGGTCACATGGTCTAATCATTAGCATTGCTGACGGAAGACACCGAGGAGCAGCTGAGTTAGTCGCTTGCTCGCTGAAAGAAATGTTGCCATGGTGGAGATGGGGGCAATAGCACATCATCTTATTTATTACCTATCGGGCACCACTGATCTTTATACGTTATTGACTAGCTTTGGAGAGCTGTGCTCCATTTATCAAGTCAGTGAAGAAGGAGTGCAGTTTCACTGGGTTTAAATAATACTAGATGAGCAGGGCATGAGGTTGGCTGCCTATGCAAGCAAGTTAGAGGCTGCATTACAGTAGTGAGATACTAGTGTCAGATTAGGAAAGGGATGTTGGTGGGGGTTTTATAGAAACAAGGAGGGCTTCATAGCTGCAGGGAAGACCTGTGTCTGATCATTTAAGTCTCTTTCTGTTTGTGAGGCAGTGTTTGTCATCTTTGGGTAGTTTCTGAAGTTCATTACATAAATTATACAGCAGGGCCCGAAAAATTTCTGGATGCCAGATTACTATAGCGACCAGAGATTTTGCTTTAACGCCCAAGTTTTTTGAATCCTGCTCTAGGTACTTCTGCGTTTGCTGCTGGAACCGCTATTTCTTTCCAGTTGGAGCCTGTACCTGTACCTCCGCTATGCAGTTCTCAGTGAGTGCAAAAGTACAGGTGGTGGATCCGCTTAGCAACAATAATCATAATGTAATAAAATTTGATGTAACCACTGAAGGGCAAACACTAAGGAAAACTACTGCAGTAGTATTTAACCATATAAAAGGAGACTATAATAAAATGAAACTTGTTAGAAAAAACGGAAAGAAGCCAATAGTAACAGGTGGGAGAGAGAGAGAAAAAGGGAAAAAAAATGGATAAAGTGCGTAGCTTGCTGGGCAGACTCGATGGGCCATTTGGTCTTCTTCTGCCGTCATTTCTATGTTTCTATGTTTCAATTCACAAGGTTAAAAACTTGCAGAAGGCATGGACACTGTTTAAAATTACCTTTCTTGAGGCCCAGCCAAAATGTATTCCATGTATTAAAAAAAGTTGAAGGAAAACCAAATGACCGCTGGCAATTAAAGCCAAAAGGGCATCGTCAAAAAATGGAAAACAGATCCAAATGAGGAAATTAGGGAAAATTAAAGCACTGGCAAGTTAGATATAAAAAAGTAATTAAGAAGGCTAAGAGATAATTTGAAAAAAAGCTTGCCATAGAGGTAAAAACAAGCAGTAAAATCGTTTTCAAGTACATTTGAAGCAAAAAGCCCGTGAGGGAGTTAGTTGGGCTGCTAGATGACCGAGGGGTAAAAGGGATAATCAGGGAGAAGAAGGAAATAGCAGAAAATTAAACTAATTCTTAGCCTTTGTCTTTACTGAGAAGGATATCTGGATAAGAAATAAGAACGTGCCATACTGGGTCAGACCAAGAGTCCATCAAGCCCAGCATCCTGTTTCCAACAGTGGCCAATCCAGGCCATTAGAACCTGGCAAGTACCCAAAAACTAAATCTATCCCATGTTACTGTTGCTAGTAATAGCAGTGGCTATTTTCTAAGTCAGCTTAATTAATTGCAGGTAATGGACTTCTCCTCCAAGAACGTATCCAAACAGCCAGCTACACTAACTGCACTAACCACATCCTCTGGCAACAAATTCCATATCCACATTTGAATCATTTTTTTGATGGTGATGACTCTGAGTGATTAGATGGAATCATTGTGAAACTGGAGGACTTAATAACTCAGATTGACAAACTAAAGAACAAATCACTGGGTCCAGATGGTATTCATCCCAGAGTTCTGAAGGAACTAAAAAATGAAATTGTAGGCCTGTTTCTGGTGATTTTCAACCTATCATTTAAAATAGCTATGGCACCAGAAGACTGGACAGTGGCTAATGTGACACTGATTTTTAAAAAGGGCTCAGAGGTGAACCTGATTCAGTGTGGAGCAAAATGGTCAAAGCTATTAAAAATAAAATTGCTGACCTCATAAATAGACATGATTTAATGGAGGAGAGTCAATATGGCTTTTGCAAAGGGAAGTCTTGCTTTACAATTTACTAGATTTTTTTTTGAGGTTGTAAATAAACCTTCAGACAAAGGTTAGCTGGTTGATATAGTGTATTTGGATTTTCAGAAAGCGTTTGATAAAGTCGACTCCTCAGGAAATTGGGAGATCATGGGATCGGAAGCAGTGTCCTATTGTGGATTGGTAATTGAATAAAAGACAGGAAACAGAGAGTAGACTAAATGGTCAGTTTTCTGAAGGAGAAAGATAGTTAGTGGAGTGCCCCAGAGGACTGTTTTGGACCTGTGCTATTTAGCATATTCATAAATGATTTCGAGAGAGGATTGACAAGAGAGGTGACCACATTTGCAGATGACACAAAATTGTTTTGAGTCATTAAAATGGCATCGGATTGTGAAGAACAGCAGAAGGACGTTGTGAGACTAGGAGACTGGGCTTCTAAATGGAAATGCAATTTAATGTGGACAAGTGCAAAGTAATGCATATATGGAAAAATAATCCCAACTACAGGTACACAAAACTGGATTCCTTGTTAAGAGTCACCACCCAGGAAAAGGATCTTGGGGTCCTTGTGGACAATACCTTGAAATCTTGGGCTCAATATGCGGCATTGGTCAATGTTAGGAATTATTTGGAAAGGAATGGAGAACACAACTGTGAATATCACAATACCCTTGTATAGATCTATAGTGCAACCACACCTTGAGTAATGTGTGCAGTTCTGGTCATTCCATCTCAAAAAAGACACTGTGGACCTAGAAAAAGTACAGAGAAGGGTGACAAAAATGATAAAGTTTAATGGAAAAGTTCCCTTATGGAGAAAGGATAAAAGAGCTTGCAAAAGAGATGACTGAGAAGGGATATGATTGCAAGTTATAAAATCTTGAATGGAGCTGAGCAAGTAAATAGGGAACAGTCATTTACCCTTTCAAACAACACCAGGAGTAGGGCACACGTCATGAAACTAGCTACCCTCAGATTTAAAATAAATCATAAGTATTTTTTCACTCAGCACGCAATCAAGCTATGGAATCTGTCTTCAGAGGATGTGGTCAAAGCAACTAACATAGTTTAGATTCAAAAGAGGATTAAACAAATTCCTGAAGAAAACGTTTCTAAACAGTTATTAGCCAGGTAGTCTTGGGAAAGCCCTTTATCCTTGGGAATTTGCCAGGTACTTGTGACCCGGAATGGTCACTGTCAGAAACGCAAATGCTGGGCTCGATTGACCTTGCTCTGACCCAACACGGCACTTCTTATGTTCCTATGAGTTTGAGCCGTGAGAGCTGTGTGGTGCAGGTGCAGGCCCCAGCCAGAAAGGAACTATTTCCAATGGCAGCAAGTAGAAGGTGAGAGGGAGGGTGAGCTGCAGTAGTCTGGAGATGTGACTGGCTTGAACCAGCTGGGGGTGGGGGAACTGAAATTGGCTAGTTGGTTGGGTGAAGAGGGGGATGACTGACTGTGTGGGTAAGGGGACAAAGGCATGAGTTGCCTGGCTGGGAGGAGGCTGGTGGGAGGTTGAAACTACTGGGGCCAATGGGAGTTGAGAGACAGATTATCGAGGGCAAGGGGTTTTGAGAGAAGGAAACTGATGAGGATGAGGCAGGGAGGCTGAGAGAGGGAAGACTGCTGGGGACAGTGGAAGGATGAGAGAATGATACTGCTGAGGATAGGATGTGGAGATAGAGAAAGAGAAAAGGAGACTGGGAGGAACCCAGGCACACTGCTGACAATATGCTTATGGTGGGTGGCCTGATTTACTAAATGTTTTTCCCTCATAGGCACAGAATGGAAAAGCAGCCTTAGTAAACCAGGCTGTACAGGAGCTTTGGCAGACCTCAGAGAGGTGTTCCCTATAATTTAGGAGCCAGCAGCTAAGAACTCTGTCAACATTTTCCCTCCATCCCCAGTCGGAGACGAAGAAGTGGTTGAGAGAACTCTCAGCCTCTGGCTCTTAAGTTTTTTGGACTGGCTCCTTCATCAAAAGAAAATTTGTCAAGGATTGTTGTTCAGCTTGTTCTTATGGTTCTGCACTCTGTCTAAGCTGTATAGTCCTTCCTGATCTAAGAATTAAAAAAAAAAAAATCTCTTTCTCTCTGAAAAAACAAGGAAAAAAATCTTTAATAGTCAGAATCTCGACATAGTAAGGAGCTTTTTATTTAGCTTTTATTTTTGATCTTTCTGCTCCTAAGATATCGTTATGCTTTTTTCTCGCCTGTGTGGTGGGAAGGGTGCAGATCTTGGCTCTATCCTTGGCTGGTTGTGCTTCCTCAAAACTAGATGCAGTCCCCCCTTAGCATGTCTCAGAGAAACAGCTGAGCTGATGGTGACCAAAAGCATATATCTGGGAATTTCTGCATTCTGGTCTCCCTGAGCTAGGCATGGGTGAACAGGAGTGGGGGGAGGGGGAGGCAAGGAATGTGCACATTGTCTCTTCCTGCTCCCCCCTCCCCCATCCAATCTGACTCAGTATGGGAAGGAGTTTTGAGGGGGTTTTGCACACAAACTCCCCTGCTCCTCCAAATCAGGTTGGTGTTAATTGGGGAGAGATGATAAGGAAGGGAACGCACACTTAGCTGGAAGTGGATAAGATGTTAGGAAACTCTCCCTCCCCTTCCCGAGCTTGGTGTAGATTAGCCAGGAAGGGATGCATGGAATTCCTCTTCCCCCTCCCACACACAGACACAGATATATACTCCCCCCCCCCCCCAACCCACCCCAGCAGTCTGCTCCTTCCTTCTGCCAAGCCCAACCCTCTCACCTCTTCAGCTGCTTCGTGAACACAGAAAACTCTCTCCTTCGGCTTCTGGCCCATGTAGGCCATCACGGCCGCCACCTTCTCCTCCTTCCGGCCTGTGTGAGACAATGACGCACCTGCGCCTCCTCCTTCCAGCCTACGTGGGCCAATGGCAATACCAGGGACTTTCTGGTGTTTCCTTGGAGACCCGGAAATTTATGAAAGTTTTTGGAGTCTGCAAGTAAAACTCGATATGTTGAAATGATTAAAATACATAAAAATAAAAAAAAATAAACTTGTACATACCCAGATATGTGCATATACCATACCAGTGAAAGTTATTTTTTGAGCCCGCTGTAGAGAAAGATTTGAAAACTAGTTGCTGGCACTGTTGGTCTAACCCAAAGCATTTTTGATAACCTTTCAGGCTGATGCAATACTGTGCATCCATAACCCTAGATGCAAAACGAGGGTTAGAGTGTGCAAAATGTGTGTCCAATCGAGGGGGTAGCTAGTGGTAGCCTAGTAGTTCGAGCAGCAAGCTATGGACCAGGGTTCAAATCCCGCTGTCGCTCCTTGTGACCTTGGGCAAGTCACTTTACCCTCCACTGCCTCAGGTACAAACTTAGATTGTAAGCCCTCTGGGGATAGGGAAATACCTACAGTACCTGAATGTAATCCACTTTGAAGCACTAAAAAAAGTGCAAAAAGCAGAATATAAATCTAAAAAAAATAAAATAAATATTAGCTATTTCCCCCTGATGCAAAAAAAATAAAATAAAATTTAAACTACTCTGAAAAATTAACACCTACCCCAGAGCAGGTGTTAATCATTGAGGGACCCTCAAAATTTATAGAAAAGCAGAAAATACTGCTTTTCTGTAGTTCCTCCAACTTTATATCGTGGCGATATAAATTTGGAGGAACTGAAAAAGGAGAACAGTTAAAATGTTTTTAAAAAAAATGTACCAGCAGTCAATTTAGGGAAACGGATGCTCAGTTAACGAGCGTCCATTTTCCTAACCCGTTGCTGTGCACTGATTAGGTAAACAGAATCTAAATTTAGTGTCTGTTTCCCTCACCCGCTGACAGCCACCTGTCCTGGGTGCCTGATGCCAAGGAGGCGCTAGGGATGCAAAGTGTTAAGAGAGAGGACCCTCAACCATGAGCGCCCGTTTAACTTGTGACAATATTGCATCGGCCTGTTTGAGAGGTAGAAGAATGTTTCAATTTGGTGGATGCATGATACTAAAATAAGGTTCTGAAACTTCTTAGGAGGAGAAAGTAACTTTTCAAAAAAGGGTTTCTTTATGATTTAGGGTGTATTATGCTCCAAGAATATTCTTTTCCCTCCCCAGCTGTCGCCACATTTATGGCGAGTTCGAGCCACAGGCGCCAAGCTGAGGAGCCAGGGTCAGGAGGAAAAGTGGCTGTCCAAGGCCATTAAGAGCAGTGGCAACTTAGAATGGGGCCAGGAAGAACAGTGGCTGCCAGTCTGGACAAGCGGCAAACCTTTGTATGATTTTCTCTGACACCGCTGGCCTTTCTCTATAGTAAGAATGGGGAAGAGTCCCAGTAATGTGATAGGATGTTGAAAATTATTAATTATTTTTAATCTGTATTTATTTTCTCTGTAATATTTATGAAATGCATTTTTAATCTTATATATATATATATAAATTTATATTGTTCTGTATTGCTTTTTATGAATCAAATTTTATGATATGTAATTTTTCTTTAGCTGTTGTA
Source organism: Rhinatrema bivittatum (assembly GCF_901001135.1). Classification (NCBI taxonomy): domain Eukaryota; kingdom Metazoa; phylum Chordata; class Amphibia; order Gymnophiona; family Rhinatrematidae; genus Rhinatrema; species Rhinatrema bivittatum. The sequence continues at coordinate 132,736,844 of NC_042619.1, read as the reverse complement.
AACCACATAGGACGAGCCATAAGGCTTGTTTAGGTGGAATATGACTATTAGAATAGACTGGAATATCTTGGAACTTTTGAGTTGTGGTCACCCTGATATTCAGATTAACAAAGTAAGTGTATGTACTATGTATGTGAGGGTGTGGGGTGTGGATGGGGGTGGGAAAGGGTGTGCATCATCCATTTGTGACCCCACCAACAACATTCTTTCTGTCTCATAAACATGCACACGTTCTCCCTCTCTCTCCCCCCCCCCCCCCTCTAGGGATGACCCCAGCACTCTCCCCTTTATTCCCAAGCCTGACCTATACACTCTTCCCATTCCCTGACCTCAGCATGCTCCCCTTTTCTAGGCATGGGCACACCTAGCAGAGGAAAACCCTCTGCTTCTTATTACAACCCTTCCCCTCCCCTCCCAGGCAGCTTGCAGGGAACGGGGATGAGAGGTGAGGTTGGAGTGTGGACTGAACAGAGCAAGAAAAAGCTATGCTGTCCCTTCATCCAGTCCCTCCGTTCCTCTTGTTATTCTCCTCACTCAGCCAACCTGCAAGGAACAGGAGGAGAGGATCTGGCAACAGAGATGTCCCGGGAGTCTCTGGATGCCCAGAGATTTCAATGAAATCCATGAGTATTCAGGTCAAACCTTGAGAGTTCCCAGATAAAATGAGCAGGAGGGGGTGAGCACGTGCCAAGTTGCAGAGAAGGCAGAAAGAGGGGAGGAATACTGACAGGGAGGGGAAATATTGAATGAAAAATAAAGAAAGAAGCTAAAAAAAAAAAAAAAGTAAAATAAGCAAAAATAAAAAAATTTAAAGCATTTGCCCCACTTTGCTCCTAAGAATTTTGACTGCTGCTCGAGTTAGCCTGCGGTCATAGCGCCCTGTCTGGCCCTGGGTAGAAGCCCCAATTCTTCATGGAGTAAATCATTTTTTTATTTGGAGTTATTTTTTTTGCCTGAGAGTGTATTACATTGGTACGCTAGAGAGAGTTTCAAATTTAGGGGGTCATTTATCAAAATGCGATAAGGCATTTTCGCATGCATTAAGGGCTTATCGCATGCGAAAAGCCCCGTTAACGCTTGCGATAGGCCTTTAACGCATGCGAAAACGTGTTTAACGCATGCGATCGCACCATATCGTATGGTGCGATGCAAATTCAGAAAATAAGAGGAGTTAGGGGCGGAGAGTGGGCTGGGTTTAGCCTGTCTGCAAAGAGCTATTGCACAGCCGTAACGCTGATTTTAACTACACCTCTTTGGATTGTGTTAGCTGCTGTGACTGTGCGGTAAGGTTTCATCGCCATTTGCGATGTCTCCTGTAAGTCCTATTTTAGGTGAATTGATGGGGGGAGGGGGAGAGAGAGAGAGACTGGCCATAATATTATGGCCCATAGGTAGGTATTTGTATCCCTATGGTAGGCCCACCTAGTAACTCGAAGTGGGGTTTAGGTAAGAGTGTAGGGGGTTAGGGGCCACTTTGACATTCTACGTGACACCTACGAACAGAACAGGGGTCTCTTGTGAAGATTTGCTGGCCTTCGGAGTGAGGAAACTCACTCCAAGATGAGATTTGGGCAATGTTCTCTCAACCTAGCTTGATGGTAACATAGGGATACAAATACCTACCTATGGGAAGGACATTATGGCCAGTCTCTCTCTCTGACCATTAACAATGGTCCCCTGGTGGTTGAATGAAGGAAATACAACAGGTCTGGCACTTATCGCAGAATCTGAAATGGTATCGCAATTTGCGCTAACTTAGCTCTTTGCACAGGTAATTAGCGCAAATTGCGATAAATGCTATATTAGCATAAAACACGCCCCTTTTGCTATCGCATGCGGTACTTACCGCATTTTGATAAATCCACCCCTTAGCTAGCTTTCACTCTGTTAGTAGCAAGAGAGCTGGATTGAAAAAATACTGCTTTTGTGTCTTCCCTTCATTTCATCTGATGATTTAAAAGTAGAAAAAAGTATCTTTTTCTTTCCTTCTTGCCCTGTTCTCCCCACCCATTAAACATTTTATTTTAAGACGTGATTGTTCCAAGGGTCGCTGAGCCCCTACTGTGCTATGAGACATTAGTCTAGTTGGTTTACTCTGGTGAACTTTCCATTCTGTCATGCTGACCTTGTTTGCTAATGCTCCACCTTGAGCTTCTCATGTGCATTGTGTGGATTACTATTGGAGACTGCAGCTCAAGTTTAGGAAGGGGGAAGGCCTACAGAAAGTGCTTGATCTTCGTAAAAGCAAAAGAGTTCTAGATGGGCATGGATGCCCCTGATGTAGTGAACGTTGTCTTCCTGTCTTATTTCTAGTGGAAAAGGCACTTCATAATTTTATTTTCCTTTGTTGATATGTAGCAATTGTGTGCCAAATTAATAGAATAAATCTGCTCTGTATTGGATTATGCCCTGAACTCCATAAATCATGAACGTCCCATTAGTCTTCGTAGTCTAAGGCAGGGCAGTGGTTTATAGCATAGACTACAAATCCCATCTTTTTCTGCTCAACTGACTATGTGGCCTTGAACAACTTGTAATTAACATTTTTCTTTGCTTTCCCTAATCTTTCCTTTGTCCCTGTCAGCTCCATGGCATTTATATAATAGCATACCAAAGACTTTCCTGTACAGCTCATATGAAGAGTAAGCTCCATCTGTGTACAGTAAGCAGTGGTGAACATATTTAGGTAATCTTGAAGGACGTGTGTCCGGCGACAAACACTGAAGAATAAGTCAGGTACCAAGGTTTTCAGGGTCTTACCCAAAAGATGATGACTTCTTGTTGCAAACTGCATGTTGTCCCAGAGCTGCAAACGGGTGCTGGCTCTTCTGCTGCTACTGCACGTTCTCCTTTCTGCAGGTCTCTGGAAAGGCTTGGAAAACATGCAGTTGCTGCATGGTCTGCCCTCTCTTGCATATGTTCTTCTCCATACAGTAGGCCTCATTTGATCACGTTGCTCTTTGAACTGCCAGCTTGCACGTGCGGGGTGGTTCAAGCATTGCCTTATTGGCCGGTCCTCATCGGCCCTTCTGGACGGGTCCTCGCATTCCAGACCTGTCTGTGTGTCCAGCTGTAGTCAGTCCTTCCCTTTACCTGGTTATCCAAAGGACTTAATTCTATTCATGTTTCCTTTAAAGAGGATACAACGTCAACATTTTTTGTGATAGCAGTTCCTTGCTGAACTGAAATTTCTTTTCCACTTTTTATATTTCTGATTTCCTAATATTTGAGCAGCAGTGGTGCTTTTGAACTCATTTACTGTTTTTCCTGTGAACTGCCATTTTAGTTTTTGAATTTTCGGTTGCAAGGGTTTTTGGGTAAGAAAAGAAGTGCTAAGTACTGTGAGAAGTTCTGTAGATGCCCTGCACTCTGTTTTGTCTACAGATTTCAGCCCTATGCTGTCACTTCAAAAGTGCATTGTTAGCTTATCGCTGTCACTGTCACAAAAGTAACTTACCAATGACGTTTTTAATTGATACAGGCTGAGTGTTCCTGTTTGCCATACTGCAGAGTAAACAAACTTTAGTTCTTGGTGCAATATTATCCTTTGTTTCTAATTCACAAGGGATTTATAACAGCTTGCTTGCAACAAATGCAGATCTTTCTACAGTATAAGTTTCCTGGAAAAAAATCTTAAAAGCAGAAACCTTAAACAAGTTCTTCTGTATACATGGAGCAATGTACCTAAGACAGGAGACAGGAAGATAATTGTGAAATGATCAAAACTTCTTTTAAAGAGTAGGAAGTACTTAAAGCACTTATGAGAGTAGATAAGGCAATTTGACATAATGGGATTCACCCCCAGAATCCTGAAAGCTTAAAGAAGTGTTGACTGCACCCTTCACAACTTTGTTCAATTTGTCTCAAAAGACCAGGGATAATTGTAAGGGATCAGAGGTGAGCAGCTATATCTCTATAACCACAAGAATGGGCAGGAGGAGGAGGCAGGTAACGACAGACCTGTCAGAATCACTTTCAGGCCGATTCAGTAAAAGTCACGGGAGAGAGCGGGTGAGCGCACAGGCCACTCTCCTGTGCACGCGATTCAGGGGGGAAGAACATGCAAATTAGGGCCCACGATAAAAAGAGGCGCTAGGGACACTAGCGCGTCCCTAGCGCCTCCTTTTTGACAGGAGCGGTGGCTGTCAGCGGCTTTGACAGCCGATGCTCAATTTTTCCAGCGTCGGTTCTTGAGCCAGCTGACAGCCACGGGTTTGGAAAGCTGACGCCGGCTAAATTGAGCGTCCATCTTCTGACCCACAGGCCACCGGCCGATTAAAATTTTTTTTTTCTAATTGTGGGGCCTCCGACTTAATATCGCTGCTTTTCTGTACACTTCCCCGGTGCCGGCCGAAATTCACACGTGTGGCTTGGCTGCACATTTTACTTTCTGTATCGCACGGAAATAACTAATAGGGCCATCAACATGCATTTGCATGTTGCGGGCGCTATTAGTTGTTTCGGGGGGGGGGGGGGTTGGATGCGCGTTTTCGACGCACTATTACCCCTTACTGTATAAGGGGTAAAGCTAGCGCCTCAAAAACGCACTACCGTTTGGTAGTGGATCAGGTTGTGGAAGCCCTAGACTGGTACAGTACTTTAAAGTGAGTATATTACTGGACCCTAGGTTACATGGTTTCACAAAGAGAAGATTTTATTAAAATACTTGTAGATCAAGTTTTGCAGTGAATGTAGCCTACTTGGACTTCAGTAAGGCCTTTTACACTGTGCTTACATAGAAGATGGGTAAGGACACAGTTAAGCAACACAGCTAAGAGAGTAGAGCTCAAAAGAGTTTACTCTGGGGAAGATAAAGGGACCAGCGGAGGCTGGCTCTTTTCAGTAGAAGATTTGTAGCAGGGTAGCGATACTAGGAGGGGTACAAAAACCAAGTAAGGAAAGAACTGCAGAGGAATTCTTTTGAAATCAATTAATTTTTATTGGAGAAACATTTCACAAAATAAATTTTGAGTTCTGACAAATACCACCGTTCTCCTATCTATTTTTAACCCTCTCCTAAACCCGCCCACCCAACTTTCAGGAGAAAACTTGTGATGTTTATCTACCTATCTTCAGATATGGACCTTCATTCATATCTCCACAACGCCAAGGAAATATTCTTCTTTAAACTTTAAAATTTTTTCCCAAGCTTTCTGAAAACTTGCAGTTTTCTCCTGAAATTTGGCAATCATAAGATGCATAAAAAATTAAAACAATGAAAACCTTCCCAAAATAAAATTCTATATCTTCAATCAAAAGGAAGGTTTTCATTGTTTTGATTTATAAGTTTTCCTACCCTGGACTTCTTCATTGTACGTTTGTAAAAAAAAAATAAAAAAATTAAATCCATCCATTCCCTAAACAAATCATTATGAATAATCTTTCAATTTCTCAAGACTCTTATGGCCAAACAACACGCAGTTCTTCATTGATAGTGTCCAGACTGAGGGAAATTTCCTGTAGCATCAACACCCAATAAAATCCAACACGGCTGTCTAGGACACTGAGATTCCACCTCCTGATCCACAAAATCCAAAAACCCGTTGCCAAAACTTTGGTATAGGAGGGCATTGCCAAATCATCTGAGAAAAGGTGCCCTGCCCTCCTGTTGACAATTTCTTCAGCAAAGCCAGGCATTAATCTTGTGTATTTTGCAAAGATGATCTTGGTTCAAACAAATTGTGTATAGAAATTTGTGGAGAATTACTCTGGTATCTTAATCTCTTAAGTGGTTTTTTTTTTTTTTTCCCCACACAATACAGACTTCCCCCAAGCTCCATCTGAAAAGGGAACAATAAGCTCTTTTTCCAATTTTACTTTTAAACTATTTAAATTAATCGGCACAACATCCCTCAAAATAGCATACCCTCGAGTGGCATTAGTCTGAGACATCTTCTCATAGGATGGAAATGTATCCCTTTCACTTTTCCTCCAAATCTACCCAGACAATAGGCCTCATTGTCTCAAACAGTTCCTAAGTTGCAAATAATTGTAAGAATGGGTTTTATGTAGCTCAGACTCCGTTTGAAACTCCAAAAATCATTTCAGGACCTTTTGTTGAAAAAGCTGAGGTATATTAAGGATGCTTAATTGATCCCACTCTCTAAATGAGAGTGGGATCAATTAAGCGCCTACCCAAAGGTAGGCGCTAATTTTCTGTACATGGCGATATTAAGTCAGAGGTCCCAAAAGTTAAAAATAATTAAAAATAAATAAAAAAAAAAAAAGTAAAATCGGCTCGCAGGTTGAAAACCGGACGCTCAATTTTGCCGGCGTCCGGTTTCCGAACCCGTGGCTGTCAGCGGGTTTGAGAACCGACGCCGGCAAAATTGAGCGTCGGCTGTCAAACTCGCCGAAAGCCGCCGCTCCTGTCAAAAAAGAGGTGCTAGGGACGCGCTAAGTGTCCCTAGCGCCTCTTTTTACCGCGGGCTCTCATTTAAATATTGAATCACGCGCACAGGAGAGCGGGCGCTCATCCGCTGTCCCGCGACTTTTACTGAATCAGCCTGTTAGTCTGATAAGTGTATGACTGCTATTCGCTTACTTGAGAACTTTTGAGTTCTGCTCACCCTGAGATTTGTGTGGATTGGGGGGACGGGCACAGCCATTTTAATAGCCTGGTGCCTGAACTCAAAACAACAACCCAACCTATGGAAAATATTACAACAGATTTCACTACATCTGTTATTGGAAAACAGAACAAGCTAGACTGCTGTGGAAACTACTCGTGACCCAAGAGAAGCTACACACTTGTAGAATCCCTCAACTGGGTAACACATGCAAGATATGGATCTTCACCTAATAGAAAATAAGTAACCACAAATTAGAAAATATGCAGATTCAAGCCCCAAATTCCTACTCTCCAAATTTTCCAACCAATCTCAGAGTTCTGCCACTCAATCCCACAGGCCCTGCTTGCATCCTCCCCCACCCAATCCAAAATCTCCAGTGCCCCCTTCCACACACTCTCCTCCATTCAAAATCCCAGGTCCTGCTCCTCTCCCTTTCGAAGTTTCCGCTCAGTTCCCCAATTGTCTCCATGCCAACCAACCTAATCCCAGAGTCCCATGCACTCTCTCTTTCCAACCATCTTTTTCGACCCCCACAAATCCCAGAGTTTCTGCTCTGCTACTCAATCACAGCCCAGACCCTGCTCACCCCGCCCCAATCCCTGAATCCCACACTCCCTTCCCCAGGCCTCTCCATCTCCCCTTGTCCCTACTCTCCCCTCTCCACCTGAGGCCACTCTCGTCTCTTTCCCTCCCTCCCTCCCTCTCATACAGTGTGTCAGTGAATTGATTTTACATCACCGCTCACAATTAGTGCTGTACTGGAGTGAACCAGTGTCGGAATCACTTGCTTTGTCCACTCTTTCAGGCTCCAGCAGCCATTAAGTGGGACCTGGCAATGTGTTGCTCTCTCTCTTCTCCTCCTACACTGCACTGAGTGACCAGCACTGCACAAATGATTAATGTGCTGCATGTGCAGTTACCGCAGCTGTGCCTGGCTTTGGGCCCTCCTTCAGTGAAGGCTGTCCATGCTCTCATCCACTGCAAATGCTGGGTTGGTAAGTGCCCTTTGGGAACATTGAATCCTAGAGTCAGCAGGAAATGGCGCTAATGTGCGCTGAGGTGAGGAGCTCAGGCAAAACCTGCCGAGGAAGCAAACTCCGATGCTGCGGTGGTGCCCTTTAGCCTCTCAGCGAGTCAGCGCAGCACCCGGAGATTTGAGCATCCTGTCCAGAGACCTGGAAATGTGTGTAAATATCTGGAGTCTCCGGGCTAAATCCGGAAAGTTCCCGGGTATGGCTATTCGGCTACCCTAAAGTTAACCGGATAATCATATTCAACTAACTATAATATAGCTGAGTGAATTCAGTGGTGCAGCCATGTCGATGAATTTCTTAGCCAAGTTAGCCGGATAAGTTTATCCGGCTAACTTATGCAGCCAAATAGCGGCTGAATATTGGGCCCAATAGAAAATAGCCACTGCTATTACTAGCAATGGTAACATGGAATAGACTTAGTTTTTGGGTACTTGCCAGCTTCTTATGGCCTGGATTGGCCACTGTTGGAAACAGGAGGCTGGGCTTGATGGACCCTTGCTCTGACCCAGTATGGCATGTTCTTATATTCTTATGTTGTGGCGATGACCTTCCCCCTACCTTCAAAGGCCAAAAGCCCCACAGACAGAAGATGGTTCCTCCCAGCCCATCTCTACCCCTCTTCCAAATACAAAAAAGAAATCAGTGGTATCTAGTGTCCTCCTCTAACCCCAAAAAAGATTTCTGCGGTGGTCTGAGGGGGACTAACTCCCTAATCCCCTTATGTTGAAAAAGAGTGCACGATAGGTCACATGGGGGGACCGGGGCACCTCCTAGCTCCAGGGCCTGGTCAGTACCATTATGAAAAATGGTGTCGACTTGACCTTTCCCCTGTCACATGACAGAAGTAAGGTTGGAGGTGGGAGGGACACTAGACACCAGAGATTTTTTTATTTATTTTAAAGGGGTAGGGATGGGTTGGGGGATGCTATCTACTGTCTGAGGCATTTGGCTTTTGAAGAGGGGACAAAGGAAAGGGCAGTCACTCCACCTCCTCTGGGGAGGGGCTGGGTGGGGCCAGGGCCACCTCGGTAGGCAGTGGGGTGGGGAAGGCAAGGATCGATGTCGACCCCTGAGGTGTGGGGTTTTTTTTTTTTCATTTTGAGGGAGTGTGTACATCGGGCACCTTAGCCCTTTAAATTTTCCGAGGGAGCATCCGGGACCTGTGTCAATGTTTCAGTGCTCCCTCGGAAAATTTATCTACACCTCTCTCAAATGTGATAAAATAACACAGCTGATTTTTTTCCAAGTCAGCCATGTTATTTTTTTAGCATTGGATTGCCTATCCTTTGTGTGCACTAGACAATTTTATGCATGCAAAGCAACTTATTTCCATAAAGGGTGGAAATCTTTGATTATATTGTGCAATAATATCATGATATGACGATATTGCACGACAAACAGCATTAAACACTCCTGCAATATCGCCATATCATGGCTTAGTAAATCTAGCTCTTTAATTGCTAATGGTTCAGTAACCATTGCAAATAGCAGTGATGATGAGGAACACCCCTGGCGGGTTCCTAAAAGTTTAGGATGCTGTTGTGTTTGCCATAATCTTCACAGTTGGTTCCCTCTAAATTGTAATCCAACTGAGAATTATATTGGAGAATGCAATTTTTTCCATAATTCTAAGTAGGAATGAATATTCTACTTTGTCGAAAGCTTTCTCGGCATCCAAGGATAGGAGACCAGTATCCCTTTGTGACATTCTTTTCTCCCCATATCAAATGTGACCCTCTCTGAATACGATCTGTAGATGATCTACCTACAATAAGGCCCAACTGATCTAGATGAATGTTCTTTCTAATTACATTTTGGAGACTCTGCTATTATTTTTGATAGGATTTTTACATCCACTTTAAGGAGGAAATGGGTCTATAGCTAGAACATTCCATTTCCCTTCTCTAGGGATAAGTGTTGTAATAGTTTGATTTGTTAGTTCTGGAGCTAGAATATCTATAAACTCTTCATAATTTTGAAATACCATCCTCCCATGGGGACTTAAATATTTGGCATGCTTTTAATGATCTTCCATACATCAAACTCCTCAAAAGGAGCCGTAAAGTGAGCACTCTGCTCAAGGGAAATATTTGGAAAATGTACATTCTCATAAAATCTTTCAAATCTCTCTTCAGAATCCACATTTTATGAAAATATTGAGAAAAGGTCTCAATAATCTGCTCAGGATCAGTTTTCTTTTATTTCAAGTTATTAGTGATTACTGGAATAATCCTGCCCTTCTCCTGAGCTTTTAACCTGATAGACAAGCATTTTATAGGATTCATTATACCTTTTGTGTGGAAAGCTACATATTCCATTTTCTTTGCATAAGTTTTGTTTAGTTCATATTTCAGCTGAATTAGTTTAGTGAAGTGGGCTTGAGATGGGAATCTAAAATAGATTTGTTCACTTTCTTTTGTTTCACTTGTTAAGTTTAAAATATCTCCTTTATCTTTCTGTGATATAGCTGAGGCTTAAGAAATTAATACCCCACGTACGACTGCTTTATCTGCTTCCCAAATGGTCTATATGCTACAGTCTTTTTATACCTTTTTCTTTAAAATAATTACCCAGAGCTTGAGTTACTGTGCTACACACTCTTGATATTTTTATTAAATTGGTATGAAAATGCCCTCTTCAGGTAGTAGGGCGGCAGAAACTGAAGCATGATCTGAAATTTCCCCTTCAATTTTAATTCCCTCCGCATTTTTCAGAATAGAATCAGATACCATAAGATACCATCTTATCTTATCAGATACCATCTCGAAAAAAGATTTATGCATCCCTAAGAAAAGGTATATTTCTTCTACTGGGTGATGCATCCTCCATATATCATTCAAACATAACATAGGCATTTCGTCTGTTAATATACTTCTTGAAATATGATGTCATTGTAACCTGACCAGATTTGTCAATACAAAGGTCTAACACCAGGTTAAAGTTCCCAGCCATAGTAATGCTCTTACAGTTACTGTGTTTTAAGCATCCTAAGCAAGTTTCTCATGAGGTTTAATTAATCTGAGATGGGACCATAGTTGGAAAGAAGAACACAGAGTTCTTCCAACAGATGTCTCAAAATGGCTACCGACCTTCCTTCTGTATCTGAAAATACTTGCCGAAACTGACAAATCGTACCACGCCTATTTAATATTACAGAACGTTTTTTCTTCACCAAGAACAAGGGGAGCTGCTATACATCTGTGTCATCCACTGGTGCCTCAGTTGTTCCATTCTAGCAATGTTAAATACATTTCCTGGAGCAAAACTATATACGCTGCTAAAGAATTTAAGCGTTCAAAATTTTTGTTCACTTTATAGGACTGTTAATTCCATTCACACTCTAGGAGATTATTCTATATTTTTGCGAATTCATTATATATTTTGGGTTTTGTCATATAGTACTGTTTCCAAGAGCTTCATAATCTGATATAAGGAAAAGATGAGGTAAAATCCCAACTTGGTAACAAGTTTAAATGCCCTTTTCCCTAGACTGGTTCTCCCAGCCTTCTTCCCCTCCCTTCCCATAAATCCTCCCACTCAATTCCTTGGAATCCACTCATTCCATGCAAATTTTTTAAAATACATTCTCTCCCCCCCCCCCACCCGAATCTTAGCATTAGATCCCTCTTCCCCTCCCCTTGAGCAGAACCCATACAACTCCTGGAGATTATCAGATATCCAAATATCTGATGCATTTTAGAGCTAACATTTGTGTCCCCCGAGTCATTTCACAAATCAAAAACCTTAAAATATATATTCCCGTTCACTTGCCAATATGCAACAATAAACCATTCATTTAGGTATGTCACATCCAAACTAACATTCACATCTTTTTTCTATTACCATTTAACCTGCAATCTTCAGATCACCTCTTAAATGTCAATCAAGCACACATTTTGTATGGGAATTGTTCATAAAGTAGAACACCCAGAGATTTTTTGTCTCTCATCCATGGGTGCTAGAGGCTGTTTTCTGTGGCTTTAGAACTAACGTTTTTACAGTTTCTCCTAGAATCATTCGAATTTTACACACATGCGTTTGTAAATTTACTTTAAAATTAATTGCAACTGGATTAAATTCCCAGACATATGATCCCTTTCCTGTATCAGTAAGGATTTAATCTCCCAGAATTCTTCTCTATGGTGCAGAATGCTTCTTGTCAATCTGGAAGACAAAAATCTTATTTTCTCGCCAAAGAATGACTCTGGCTGCAGGCTACCTTTTCTCAGTTCTCCCATTGTAGAAACCTGACTATCATTTGGTGTGGCCATTGATCGACCACCAGTTTAGGACCTAAGGCCTGGTGAACTCTTTCAGCTTCAAATAAGGCAGAGTCCTTAACAGCTAAAGGCTCTTCCAGGAGGTCCTTTACAAATGCCTTCCATGTCACTGCTCTCTGTACCTTCTGTAACTCTAAGAATCCTGATGATGTTCCTTTGGGATTTGATCTACAGATCCATAACTTGTTCCATCGCTTTTTTTTTTTTGTGTTCAATTCTGGATGCTCTTGCAGTTTTTGTCTTTTCCAGGGCCTAAATTGGCTCATCCAGTCCATCTATACTGTTATGCATTACTTGAATTTAAATTTTAACCTCAGAGGTTTATTTTTTAATTTCTTTGACGTTTGCCATGATTCCAGATAACAGATCTCTCAGTGATCTCCGTTTTAAGGTCTTCCTCCAGTGTAGCTTCATCCGAAGAAGCAGCACTGCTTTCCTCCTCTGAGGCAGAGATTGACAGCTTGGTCTACATCATCTTTTGGCCTGCATTTTTTGTGCCAGCTTCTGCTATGGGTCCTTTTCCCACAGGTTTTTACTTCCAAGAGAAAACTAATTTCTTGAGAAATCATGAATGGGATAATTGTATAATATACAAGTCAGCAGGAGAAAACTTTCATTTTGGCGTACCTCTCAGTTCAAGTATCCAAATTGCTTTAGGGCAAGTGTTGTTGATTCAGGTTGTCTCAGTCACAGTTGTGAACCCTTTGTGCTGTGGCATGGTTGACACAGTCTAGTACCTACTAAGCTCACGCTGACAGCAGATCTGCCCTGGGCTGGGACTAAACTGGACCTTCACCTATACCAGCCCTTTTTCTCGCAGGTTGAGCCCTTGGGTTCCAGGGGCTGGCAGGACTTAGGCGATAGTCCCTGAGGGTGATTAGAGAGAGAATGTCCAGAGAAGGGCTGAGGTCACGGCAAGTAGTGATCAGACAGAAACAGAGTACAGGGTCAGGGCAGGCAGAGAGCAAGGAGCAGTCAGTGTTCATAGCAAGAGTCAATACCAGGTGGCAGACAAGAGCGTGGTTTGAGTCCAAAGCAGAGGTCAGTACCAGTGGCATGCAAGAGAGTGGTCTGAGTCTAGATCCGTGGCAGAGGTCAATATCTAACAGGCAAGAGGAGGCCCAGGAAGATATGAAGCTGGGCTGGAGGAGACAAGGCAGGATCTGGAACTAGCAACACGCACTGGTGTTTTAGGGCTTGGTGTAATATTTGCAGTGTTGCCTATTTATAGATAGGGTTGTTACTGTTTGAGTCCTGGCAATTAGTGCGGTTTTGGTATAGGAGCATTACTATATTGTAATTGCAATTCAGTTTACTTGTGGCTTTTTGTGAGCCAAGCCCACACCCTATAGGCATAACAACAGGCCTAATACCATATGGGTTCCAAGTGTAAGAGATCATTCCTTATCCAAGGCAGGTTTTGTAATCTCTCTGCATTCAACTCCACTTTCCTGGGTAACTGAGATTGTAAGCCCTCTGGGGATAGAGAAATACCTACAGTACTTGAATGTAAACCGGTGTGATATCTCGAATGAGATCGAATGTCGGTATATAAAAATAATAAAGAAATAATAAAGAAATAGTTTACATTCAGCACTCCTCCCATCCACTTTTAACCACAAGGTCCCACAATAATTCAAACAGTCACCAACACCAGTGTCTGGCTGTTACCCGAACATCCAGCTTTCTAGGTTCCCGTGGCCTTTCTAGATGGCTCCCCACATCATCAACCTGCTTCACAGATTCAGTCAACATGAAGAGTGTGTAGATCCCTGGAATAATCTAGCAGCAGAGATGGTAATAGCTACAGCTATTACAAAATAATGGCATGCTTGAAACAGATACAAGGGGACGTGGTAAGGACAAGGGAGGGGAGAGATGGGTAAAGTAATGTGAAGGTCCCTGTCCTGATCTGGTCCTGGGCTCATGGGGCTTACATGGCTCATGGCCAAGGACAGACCCTGTGATGATCTAGGGTTCCTGCACAGGAGGAAGAAGTCTCCCTTTCAAGACCCTTAGGATTTCTCCTCTCAGGGGCTCACCAGCCCAGTAACAGGCACAAAATACACCACATGGACTCCCAAGCTGTTAATCAAAATAAAAGTTTTTTTTTTAATGGCATTGTTGGCAGGTAAAACAAAGTCCAAAATCACGCTACATCAATGGCTAGTGCATCAAACTGCAACACAACGTCCAAGCACATCTTAGGGCGGTCTGTGAAAGGAAAATATCGGTAGCTGGTCCTATTTTATGGAACACCATGTCAGAGGCATTTCGAACTCTGGTTGCTGTAATAATATTTAAAAAAGCACTACAAACTTGGCTTTTGAATCAAGTCATTGGAAAATAATGAGCCCTGTGGGAGGAATGACGAGAGAGGTTGATCGATTTAAATTTATCTAAAATGTAGTGCTGTAAATAAGTCTCAATAGAGAAGAGGCTTGGTTGGGTCAGAGATCGAAGGTTGGTTGAAAAATATGGAAATGTACATCGGTTGTTTTTATGCTTTATGCTGGTTATACCCAATTATGTATATTTTATTGTAAGCCACCACAATCTGTGGGGTGTGCAGCTAAGAAATGCTTTCATATAAATAAATTTGTTATTTACAGCAGCAATACAACTGCCCTCCCAAAACAGATCAGCTCTTGGATCTTCCTGCTTTTGAGGACAGCTCTCCTCTTATATCTTGGCAATATTTTCTGCTTTTCTGTAAACTTTTGGGGCTCCTCAATAATTAACAGCTGCTCTGGGGCAAGCATTAACTTTTGAGAGTAAAAATGTGTGCATCGGGCACATATTTTTTTTGCACCGGGTAATAGCTAATAGCCTCATCAACATGAATACACATGTGATGTTACGTGCTCGATTGGATGTGCTAAACTCCGTTTTGCATCAGGGGTTATGGATGCACGTCCAAAACGTGTTGAGCTGTGTGCTGGCCGCAGCGCATGGTATTGTATCGACCTGAAAGTGACAGTACAGCTGTGTTGAACTCTAGGGCTAGGTGACAAGATTGACTACAGAGCATCAGTAGAGTTTTGATAGGTTCTTTGATAATATTAAGGGGAAGTGGCAGGATGTCTAGTAGAGCAGCAATATGGCTTGACTATACTTCCTAGATAACAGGACAAGATTGACCTCCTGCAGGCAGCAATCCTTCTATAGCTGCTAAGTTCCTTTTAGTGCAGAGGGTGGTAATGGCAAGGAAGAGTGATAACAAGAGCCAGGGTAGTGCAGACAGGAGCCCCTCAGCAATCTAGATGGGCCTGATAGTTCTTATCTGCTGCTGTTTACTGTGGAAGCTACTCAATCTCCCCCCCCCCCCCCCCCCCAGCATTTCAACCTAAGTATGGGTTATAGGTGCTTATTAAGGGAGAAGGAGGGGTGATTTAGTGGTTACTGCACTAGGCTGAGATTCAGAAGAAATCCTGGGAAGTGAGTTTAAAATTCTATACTCTGCGACCTTAAGCAAGTCACTTTATCTCCCTATACCTCTGGGACTCAGCTCAAAACAAGGCATTTGCCTTAATCTGCTTTTCCCAACCAGCAAAGTTTAAAAAGAAATGAATACTAAAAAGCCTTGCTTGTTATTAATAAACCCTTCCATTTGCAGCTTAGAAAGCACTGTTCCAGTTCTCTTTTAATGATTTGATTCTGGTGTATCCCCACCCCAGAGAGCTTACCACACTCCGGTGGGGTCATAAAAGAATTCAGGCTCTTAGGGGCTGATATCACTCTGGCTAGTTCTCTTCTCACTATCTTCCCAGGAGGTGGATCCTTTTTATGGGGGCGGGGAAAGAGTTAAGTTTCAGGGCCTCATGTGCTAAGAGTGACATTCCTTCTGCGTTCCCTGTGAGAGGGGTACATGTCCTCGCCGTGTGCTGTAGGTGCCAAAGAAACACTCTGGAGTCACTGGTTTAGTGTCCCAAAATTAAAGTCTTTACTGTTGAAAACACTGAAGTTTGGTACAACAAACTTAACCTTCAGCACCACAGAATTTATTTTGTATTACAGTCTCTTTCACTCTGCCTGTGCATGGTTCTCTTATACCAGGGGCAAGAAAACATCCAACCTCCAGGCCCTGGAAAAGTGAAGTTCCTTGATGGACAGGAAAACCGCCTCCAGGACTGGTAAAAAGGTTTAAACAGTAAACACTGTCTCTGCACAGAGAGTTCAATTCTCTCTCTCCCCAGGGGCGAAAACTTTGTTTTGGGTGTCAATGGTTTTAACTTGTTCTTACTCACAGTTAGCAGTTCTCAGTGCATAAAAAATATCAAGAGTGGCACGTTGATCTCAACTGGATGTCACTACCACCTGTAGACACAGGATTGATGGAATGCAAATTGTGTCGTTTTGAGTCCAGATGCGTATGAATATTCTCACTCCAGGTAATAAAGTTCATCAGCGGACATTTGCTGAATAATATCCATTCTTAACTGGTTTCATGGCGAGATACAAAATGTTAACCAAGGCTATGTTCACAGTTCCTGTGTCTCAGTTCATTGTGAGATGCAGACAAGTGTCTGATATGGAAGAACAGTCACAGCTTCTTCTCTTCTGTGTGAATCACAGTCTCATCTGACGTTGCCAAGATCATCATGTGGCTGAAGACTCTCATCTTTGTGTTGCTTGTCCTCTGTGTGGATAGCAGCAGGCCTCAGTTCACTTATGCACATCCTTGCTTAGGATCACGGGCATTTGCCTTACAAGTCTTCTGGAAATCATTGGAGGTTTACCTCACTTCCAGTTGTATTTGTGTCCTTTTTCTGTGGTCCTACTCCTGGCTCTTCTTCAATGAAAACTGAAAAGAAATATTTGTTAAGCAATTCTGCTTTTTCCTCATCAGCCTCTGCGTATTCCTCTTCTTCACTCAGTCTTGCAATGCCACTTCATTCTGTCACTAAACAAATCTAAATAAAAGTCTTATCCCCCTGTTGCTATTATTCTTTCATTTGCTTCTTTGATTTCCTGACTACTTTCCCAGCTTCTGTTTGCTTTTTCAGATATCGTCTGTCTTCCTCATACTTTTATCTGGGGTAGTTTATGAAACTAACCTTTTTGTTCCTTTCTTTTTTTGTTACTTCTTTAAAAAACAATAGCAGTCTCTTTTCCCTCTTACCTTTATTTCCTACCAAAAATATTAGTTGCCCTTACAATATCTCCATTTAGTTTTGCCCATGCTCTTCTACTTCCTCTAGATTTTCCCATCTAGTTAATGAGTCCTTCTGGTACTTCCCTATTTTAATAAAGCTCCTTTTTCCTTAAGTCTAGGATTATCCCTTTTGAATGAACCATGACCCTACTGTGCTCTAATGCAGAATTACACTTACACCAGCCAGTGATCATCCATTAGGACATCAGAAACACTCTTCCCATTAGAAAGCACCAGAGGATACTGGGCTGCATAGATAAAGGCATAACCAGCAGGAAAAAGGAGATGATAATGCCCCTGCAGAGATCATTGGTGAGGCCTCGCCTGGAGTACTTTGTTCAGTTCTGGAGGCCACATTTCGAGATGAGTTAGAAGTAGTCCAGAGAAAGGCAACCAACATGGTGTAGCATCCAGTGGCATAGCCACGGGTGGGCAGCTGCCTACCCAACTTAGACCCAGGCCCACCCAACTGGCACCGGAACTGCAAGGCTGTCACGGGATCCCATCCCCGCGACAGCGAACAGGAGGACCCATGCCTGGTGCACCATCACGGCACATATGGGGAAGCAGTGCTGCGGCCGTATGGCCGACCGATCTTCCTGTTGGGGGGGGGGAGGGGAGCGGAAGCGCCATGCACAGCTTCTGCTTCCTTTCCCCAAAGCAGGAAGATCAGCTGGCATCTCCTGCTGCCACCGGCCTCCTGATATCTTCCGGCCATACGGCCCGCCGAACTTCCTGTTTGGGGGGGAGCGGAAGCGCAGTGCACAACTTCCGCTTCCTCCTCCCCCCAAGCAGGAAGATTGGCAGGCCATACGGCCCGACACCCGAAGATAGCAGGAGGCCCGGTGGCAGCAGGAGAGGCCAGCTGATCTTCCTGTTTTGGGGGGAGGAAACGGAAGCTGTACACGTGCTTGAATGTGTATGTGTGGATGAGAATGGGAGTCTGAGTGTGTGTGTGTGGGTGAAAATTGGAGCCTGGGTTTGTGTGTGGGTGAGAATGGGAGTCTGGGTTTGTGTGGGTGGGTGTGAATGGAAGCTTGAATATGTGGGTGAGAATGGGAGCTTGAATATGTGTATGTGTGGGTGAGACTGGGAGCATGGGTTTGTGGGTGAGAATGGGAGTCTGGGTTTATGTGTGTGGTGAGAATGGGTGCCTGGATGTGCATCTGTGTGTGCATAAGAATATAAGCCTGGGGAGGGGTGAGAAAGTGAGAGCTTGTATGTATGTCTGCAGAGAATGTGAGCTTGTGTGTGTGGGGGGGAGAGCATATGAGAGTGAAGAGCGTGAGTGTGTGAGGGGGGAGTCTGTGAGAGAAAGCGTGTATGTGTGTGTGTGTGTGTGTGTGTAAGGGAAGAAGACAGTAATAGAAGAAAGACACTGAAAAAGAATTAGGAAATGAGCGACATGGGAAAAAGAGACCAGGGCCAACTGATTAGAAAAATACAAAGATCAGACAACAAAGGTAAAAAAAAATTATTTTGAGATGTTAGCAATTTAAATATAAGCAACACAACCACTCTCTCAAAATTTATGAACAGGTAGTAGCCGTGTATAAAATCGTAATAATAAGGCTAAAGTACCACAAATCACCGTGAATTATGTTTGTTTGTTTCATTAAGTAGACCTCATACTTAAGCATAGATGTGAATGCTATTCTGCATAACGTTTTACACCAGTAATATAATCATGGGTCAGAAAAGGATTTTATATGCTCAGTGAGTCCAAAGTGAAAAGAATTCAAAGTTGATGTAGCATGACATTTCCCATTGTATTCATTGTTGCAGAATTTCTTAACTCATTATAGTATTGACAACATTCAATTTCTTAAGATAATGTAGCTACTTAGCTTTTTTTGCATGTGAAGAAACACCTGAGAGTTAAAGATGTTACAAGGCTCGAGGTGTACTAGTCCGACACGGACCCTGTTTCGGCGTCTGCCTTCATCAAGGAGCCGAATGTATGTGAGATGATTTTCGTGGCATTTTCACCAACATGGAAGTAATGCGTTTCCTCACATTCCTACATTATCTTAAGAAATTGAATGTTGTCATTACTATGATGCGTTAAGAAATTCTGCAGTAATGAATACAATGAGAAATGACATGCTACATCAACTTTGAATTCTTTTCACTTTGGACTCACTAAGCATATAAAATTCATTGCTGACCCATGATTATATTACTGGTGTAAAACGTTATGCTGAATAGCATTCACATCAACGCCTATGTATGAGGTCTACTTAATGATACAAAAAAACGTAATTCATTGTGATTTGTTTTGTTGATAATCTTTTGTACTTTAGCCTTATTATTACGAGCAATTTAAATATGTCATCTTTGGGAATGTGTATTTCTTATATTTTTGTATTTTGCTCTTTCTTAAGTATTCCACTGTTCAGAAATTTTAGTTTCTCAGGCTTTCTATTTTGGTTTTATCTGCATGTTTCTGTTTCTAATTTATAGTCTCTTATTGCTATATTAGGTAAGGGTCGGTCTCAGTTTTGCCTATGTGTGACAGAAATGCAGTATTTCTGCTAGTGTGTAGTTTCTCTGTAATAGTAGTCCAGCTTGTTCTGTTATTCCCGTAGGTGATGTATTAATGTTCTAGGGCCTGGTATAGTATTTGCATTGCTACTTTTTCATAAGGTTACTGTTATTTGAATCCTGAGAGTCAGTGCTGTGACTGTATGGCAAGGTTCTAGATGCCTCTTTCTTTGCAAGAGTTTGTGTTACTTCACAAAATAGCAGTGGAGGGTTATTTTTTGCTGAGGTGACACCAGAATTTGAATTTTTTTTTCATGTTAGTTGTAATGTGAATTGCCCTAGCTCTGTGCTGCACCTGTTCTGATGATTAATTATATTTTATTGCATTTATGAAGATTTCTGTTTTTCTGCAAAGATGGTTCATGAAAGAATACATTAATTTTTGTTTTATTACATGATTGGATCTGATTGTTTTCTATACTTGTGCATTTATAAACTGCAATAAATATAAAATAAATTCTGATTAATAAGGAATTTTTAATGCTGGTAAGTGCTAGAAATAATTGAAGTAAATTATTTTAAAGTTTCATACATGATGCATAATGGCTGTTGCAAATTACTTAGAAAGCCATTCTAGGGTGCAGTATATGGCATTATTTATCAGTAAAAAAACAACTAGTAGACCTGCATGCCTACAGCCCACCCATGTTAACCTTGTGCCCACCCAAAAAATCAATTCTGGCTACGCCACTGGTAGCATCTGCATTGAAAAATAGATGAAATGAGACTTGAGGACCTAAATAATGTATGCTCTAGCGGAGAGGTGAGACAGGGGAGATACAGACTTTTAAATACCTTAAAGGTATTAAAAATGCACAGGAATCAAACCTTTTCCAATGGAAAGGAAGCTGTTGGACTAAGGGTCATGATATGGTGCTTTAAGGGGGTAGACTCGGGAACAATGTTAAGAAATACTTTTTCACAGTTGGATGGTGGATGCCTAGAATATCCTTCCAGAAGGTGTGATGAGGACAAAAATGGTAATGGAATTCAAAAGGGCATGGGATAAACACAGAGCATCTCTAATGACTGGAGAAAGGAAATAAAAAACCGAGATAACCAGTGGTAGTTTTGGTGTAATATTTCTGCGTAGGATAACCTGCATAGAGTGGCAGTTACAACAGAAGGCACAAAGGGCAGCCTGCAGGAAGCAGCAGTTACAACCCTAAACACCTTGCTGGGCAGACTACAGGGACTTCTTTGGGTCTTTATCTGTCATCATATGTTCAATTTGACCCCATTTGGTGCTCATAAAATGACAGAGTGACCAATGCCACTCATGTTATTGATCATGATTTTATCATGTATGTAAGTTGTACCGTGCTAAGATTTGTGGATTAGTGGACTATAAAATTTTAAACTATAAATAAAATACATGCCTTTTTGAGAGCTAAACACCAATCTTTGTGGGTTCAAAAAACAAGTGTGGTTGAGCAAATGGTGTAGTGGACTTGGCACAGAGGCAAGGCTTGTATTCCTCAAGCTGGATAGGGAACTAAAAACCAAAATACTTTGTTCTTCTTTGTGACCCATCTGACTGCACTCCATTAAATCCAAAATTTTCAACTCCACTCTTCTGTCACTGAAAGATGACTCTTTCAAACCCACACCTTGGGATACAGAAGAGTCTCACTCCAAAGGGGTATATTCAACAAAGAAAAATGTGTATTTCCAAAATTTCAGGGGTTTTCCTGCAGTCAGACAGTGCCGGCACAACCGGATGTGCATGCTGTGCATTTGCACAGGGCAGCACACCCAGAGGGTGGCAGTAGAAGCCAGGAGATTCATAGCAATCTTATCCTCGTTCTCATTCTCATCCTCATCCTCCTGAGTCCTGCATTTCCTGTGCACTGAAGAGCAGAGCTTGAGGCTATTAGTAGAAGTGCAGAATCACTGTTGAAAAATGACTGGAGAGCATGCCTCGTCCTCTCCCTCCCTCTTCCCCTCCCTCCCACTTCACTGAAGCCATCATTTTTTTTTAAGATTAGATTTCCCTGAGCCTCCCCAAAGCCATGGATGTTGCAGCTAGCAGAAGCGCGCGGAGTGGCATCGCGGAGCACCTCTAAGTAGCTTGTTTTGATCTAGCCAGTTCCTACTCTGTGCCACTGACTTTGGCAGACAAGAGCTAAAGGGGCTGCATCAACAGGGTCGACAGAATTGCCTTTAGGCCTATTTAAGCTAGTAGGAGGGCTTGTCCTGCAGAGGAACCAGTTGGAAGGGGGGGGTAGCAGGAGCAGCTGCAGAAGTTTTGAGCAAGGTGGGGAGCCCTGTAAAAAGAGAAACAGAAGCAGTGGTGTGTGTGTGTGTTTGTGTAAATGGGAGCCTGCCTAAGTTGTGTGTGTATGTTTTTGTGAACAGGAGCCTTCCCAGGTGGTGTGTGTTTGTGTGAATGGGAGCCAGCTTGGGTTGTATGTGTGTGTTTGTGTGAATTGGAGCCTGCCTGGCTTGTGTGTTTGAGTGAATGGGAGCTTTCCTGGACTGTGTGTATGTGTTTGTGTGAATGGGAGCTTGCCTGGGTTTTGTGTTTGTGTGCAGGTCCCCAGAGGCAGGCAGAGCTCCAGAGTCTCAATGTGTGGATGAGATGATGGTGCAGGGAGGAGAAATTCAGTTTTGTAAGGACCTGGGGAACCTTTTGGGGAAGGTGGAGACTTTTCCAAAAGGATGGGCTCCGCCTTAACCAGAGTGGAACCAGGCTGCTGGCACTAACTTTTAAAATGGAGATAAAACAGCTTTTAAACTAGAACAAGTGAGAAAGCCGACAGTCACTCAGCAGTATATGGTTTGGAGGAATGTATCTCTGAAGGATACTAATGAAACCGGAGAGTTAGGGCATCCTAACAGAGAGGTTCCAATAAAAGCAAATGTAGTCCATGTGCCTAATTGTAAAAAATCACCTGAGCTAAAGAATTCCAAATTATCCCTACCCTTTATGTCCGGGAGGGTATAGAGTCCAACAGGATAAAGATCATACAAGAGACTAAATGCTCAGTAGAATATATATGTGTAGAAATCAGGGATGCTAACCAATTTGGCAGTACAGTAATAATGGGAGATTTCAATTACCCAGAAATCCAACGAAGCAACAACCTGCACTTTTGGCAAGTACTAGAAACCACAATAGTGCAAGGAAATGTCTGGGTTCCACCACAAATTTTGAAAAATATATATTTATTTCACAACATTAAATTGGCAACTCCACTTTAAAACAGCAAGCATCTTATGAGAGTCCCTCGACACGGTCCCGCCTTCCTGTCTCTTTAAATGCCTGCCGCCTATGAGAGCGTTCGCGCTCCTTGGTGAAATTTGTAATGCCATTATAAAAGATTACATTGAAGTCTACGGTCCCTCCCGACGCAGCCATGGCGAAACACGGGACTGTGTCGGGGGACTCTCATAAGATGCTTGCTGTTTGAAAATGGAGTTGCCAATTTAATGTTGTGAAGTAAATATATATTTTTCAAAATTTGTGGTGGAACCCAGACATTTCCTTGCACTATTGTGGTTTCTAGTAGATCTCAATTACCCCAATATTGACAGGGTAAATGTAACATCAGGATATGCTACAGAGATAAAGTTCCTGGATGGAATAAATGACTGCTTCATGGAGGATTTGGTGAGAGAGGTAATGGTGGTGGGGCCACTTTGCAATAGTGATCATAACATGATCAAATTTGAACTAATAACTGGAAGGGGACAATAAGTAAATCTACAGCTCTAACACTAAATTTTCAAAAGGGAAACTTTGATAAAATGAGGAAAATAGAAAATAACTAAAAGGTGCAACTGCAAAGGCTAAAAGTGCTCAAGAGGCGTGGATATTGTTTAAAATTACAATCTTAGAAGCGCAGTTCAGATATTTTCCATGCAGAAAGAAAGGTAGAAGGAAGGCAAAACGATTACTAATATGGTTAAAATGTGAAGTGAAAGAGGCTATTTTAGCCAAAAAAAAAAATCCTTAAAAAATTTGCAGAAAGATCCATCTGAAGAAAATAGGAAAAAGCATAAGCATTGTCAAGTTAAGTGTAAAACATTGATAAGGCAGGCTAAGAGAGAATTTGAAATGAAGTTGGCCGTAGAGGCAAAATCTCATAATAAAAACTTTTTAAAATATATCCAAAGCAAGAAAATTGTGAGGGAGTCGGTTGGACCGTTAAATGACCGAGGGGTTAAAGGGGCTCATAGGAAAGATAAGGCCATTGCAGAAAGACTAAGGGGTAGATTTTCAAAGGGTTACACGCATAAGATATGCATGTAACCCCTGAAAAGCTGTCGCTGCGCACGCCGAGCCTATCTTGCATAAGCTCGGCGACACGCGTATGTCCCGGGGCTTTGAAAAAGGGGCAGGAAGGTTGCGGGTCTGGGGGCATGATGGCAGTCCGTGGGCGGGTCCGGGGGTGTGGCGGAGGTTCGGGGGCAGTCCGGGGGGCAGTTCCGAGTCCACCGGCACAGTGGCCTGTGCCAGGGGATGGCAAGCCGGCGCACACCTCGGGCAGGCGTAACTTCGGAAACAAAAGGGAAGGGGGGGGGATTTAGTTAGGGCTGGGGGGTGGGCTAGATAGGGGAAGAGAGGGGAAGGTGGGGGGGATCGCAAAAAAAGTTCCCTCCAAGGCTGCTCCGATTTCGGAGCGGCCTTGGAGGGAACGGGGAAAGCCATCGGGGCTCCCCTTGGGCATGCAAGGTGCACAAGTGTGCACCCCCTTGCGCGCGCCGACCCTGGATTTTATAACACGCAGCTGCGCGCGCATGTTATAAAATCGGGCGTAGATTTGTTCGCGCCGGGTTGCGTGAACAAATCTACACCCGCGCATAAGTTTAAAAATCTGGCCTTAAATGAATTCTGTGCTTCTGTGATTACTAATGAGGATGTTGGGGAGATACTGGTTCTGGAGTTGGTTTTCAAGGGTGATAAGTTAGATGAACTGAACCAAGGCACTGTAAACTTGGAAGATGTAGTAGGCCAGATTGACAGACTAAAGAGTAGCAAATCACTTGGACCAGATGGTATGCATCCCAGGGTTCTGTACTAAAAAATGAAATTTCAGAACTATTAGTTAAAATTTGTAACCTATCATTAAAATCATCCATTGTACCTGAAGCCTGGAGGGTGGCCAATGTAACCCCCAATATTTAAAAAGGGCTCCAGGGGCGATCCGGGAAACTATAGACCAGTGAGCCTGACTTCAGTGCCAGGAAAAATAGTGGAAACTATTCTCAAGATCAAAATCATAGAGGATATAGAAAGACATGGTTTAATGGAACAGAGTCAACATGGATTTACCCAAGGTAAGGCTTACCTCACAAATCTGCTTCATTTTTTGAAGGGGTTAATAATCATGTGGATAAAGGTGAACCAGTAGATATAGTGTTTTTGGATTTTCAGAAGGCTTTTGACAGAATCCCTCATGAGAGGCTTCTAAAAAAACGAAACCATCATGGGATAGGAGGAGATGTCCTTTCATGGATTACAAACTGGTTAAAATACAGGATTAAATGGTCAATTTTTTCAGTGGAAAAGTGTAAACAGTGGAGTTCCTCAGGGATCTGTACTTTGACCGGTGCTGTTCAATATATTTATAAATGATCTGGAAAGGAATACGATGAGTGAGGTTATAAAATTTGCAGATGATACAAAATTATTCATAGTTAAATCACAAGCGTATTGTGACAAATTGCAGGAAGACCTTGTGAGACTGGAAGATTGGACATCCAAATGGCAGATGAAATTTAATGTGGACAAGTGCAAGGTGTTGCATATAGGGAAAAATAACCCTTGCTGTAGTTACACGATGTTAGGTTCCATATTAGGAGCTACCACCCAGGAAAAAGATCTAGGCATCATAGTGGATAATACATTGAAATCGTCGGCTCAGAATGTTAGGAATTATTAGGAAGGGAATGGTGAATAAAACGGAAAATGTCATAATGCCTGTGTATCGCTCCATGGTGAGACTGCACCTTGAATACTGTGTACAATTCTGGTCACCGTATCTCAAAAAGATCTAGTTGCACTGGAGAAAGTACAGAGAAGGGCAACCAAAATGATAAAGGGGATGGAACAGCTGCCCTATGAGGAAAGGCTGAAGAGGTTAGAGCTGTTCAGCTTGGAGAATTTATGTTTTTTAACAAAATGTGCTTTGAAAAGGGCTTTTCTTCCACAATGTGCAAAGTCTTTAACAACAATATATGTGCATACTGTATATTGTGTATATATTCAAATAAAAACTCATAAAGCTCACACAGCGCTGGTCTTTCCAAGTTTCCCAGGAGGCAGTAAAGATTCACTTGTCCTTCCATATGTAGTCCTACTGGACTGAGTAGACCAGCTGTCTTCCAAGGAGCTGTGAGGGCTTCTCCCTGGCAGAAGACGACCCTTTCCTGCTCTGAACACTGCCTTATATTAACCTCAAGGAAGCTCTCCCTCATACCATTATTTAAAAGAATATACCAAATCCCTGTGCCACAAAGACCTAAAAGCAGAAGTTATGTGACACCCCTGAACATTTTCCAAGGACAAATTTATAGTGACTAGGACCTAATTTAGGGTCCCCAATATGGCCCCCTCCAGTGTGGGTTCCATTAACAACTGACGGAACAATTCTCCTTGCACAGAATCCAGGATCTCCCTGCTTCTAGCAGACACTGCAGCTGAAGTGTCCCAGTCCACATTTAGCTGGTTGAAATCAACTAGCAATAGCCATTTCTTTGCCTGCATTGCAGGTCTGCATATGGCACTAATCTAAATGGATGTTCTATTCCCATTTTTTCAGATTAACCATCAGTGCCTCTTTACCTCGTAAACCCTGCAATTCTGTTGCTTTATTAATTTTTTATATGAAACACCACTCCTCTCTCATTTTAATTGATTTGTATGCCGCTTTTCACACCTTTTTCAGCGCTTCAAAGTGGAATACATTCAGGTATGGAGGTATTTCCCTATCCCCAGAGGGCTTACAATCTAACAGGCCACTCTCCTGTGCGCGCAATTCGGTATTTAAATGAGGGCCCTACCTTTGGGTAGGCGCTAATTTCTGAAAGTAAAATGTGCAGCTTGGCTGCACATTTTACTTAGTGAATTGCACATGAATAACTAATAGGGCCATCAACATGCACGTTGGACGCGCTGTTACCCCTTACTGAATAAGGGGGTAAAGCTAGCGCGTCCCAACGCGGGTTAACAGTGCGCTCCGTATTGGCCTGTAAGTTTGTACCTGAGACAATAGAGGGTAAAGTGACTTGCCCAAGGTCACAAGGACTTGAACCCTGGTCTCCTGGTTTGTAATCCACCGCTCTAACCACTAGGCTACTCCTCCCTTGCTGCTCTGTCCTTCCTAAGTAGATTGTAGCTTGGTATATCTATATCCTAGTCATGGTCTTCCTTGTGCCTCGTCTCCGTGACAGCCACTACATTCAAGTCAGCCACTTCCATGACGGCCTCTAGATCAGGGACTTTATTTCCCATATACAGGTCGATACAGTAAAGTGTGCTCCATCAGAGCGCACTGTCAGCCTGCTCTGGACGCGTGTTTTCCCTTACCCCTTATTCAGTAAGGGGAGGAAAACACGCGGCCCACCCGCGGCACCTAATAGCGCCCTCAACATGCAAATGCATGTTGATGGCCCTATTAGGTATGCGCGCGCGATTCAGTAAGTAAAATGTGCAGCCAAGCCGCACATTTTACTCTAAGAAATTAGCGCCGACCCAAAGGTCGGCGCTAATTTCTTCCGGCGCCAGGAAAGTGCACAGAAAAGCAGTAAAAACTGCTTTTCTGTGCACCCTCCGACTTAATATCATGGCGATATTAAGTCGGAGGTCCCCAAAAGTAAAAAAAAGTAAAAAAAAAAAAAAAATAAATAAAATTTGAATTCGGCCCGCGGCTGTCGGGCCGAAAACCGGACGCTCAATTTTGCCGGCATCTGGTTTCCGAGCCCGTGGCTGTCAGCGGGCTCGAGAACCGACGCCGGCAAAATTGAGCGTCGGCTGTCAAACCCGCTGACAGCCGCCGCTCCTGACAAAAAGGAGGCACTAGGGACGCGCTAGTGTCCCTAGCGCCTCCTTTTCCCCGTTTTTCCCGCGTCACCTCATTTAAATACTGAATCGCCCGCACCGGCGAGGGGCCGGTGCGCGCACCAGGAGAGCGGGCGTTCATCCGCTCTCCCACGGTCTTACAGTATCGACCTGATAGTCAGGCCGGTGCTATACCATGCTCTGACTGCAGCGCATGGCTCAACCCACGATTGGATGTGTGTTTTGGGGGTTAGCGAGTCCAAAACACACCTGCCCGGAGCAGGGGTTACTTTTGGAGGAGCCCAAAAAGTGTACAGAAAAGCTGAAAATACTGCTTTTCTGTACTTCCTCCAACTTAATATCGTGGCGATATTAAGTCAGAGGAACAAGAAAATTATGTCCTGAAAAAAAAAAAGGAAAAAAAAAAAGGTGCTGGGGGTCAGGTTAGGAAAAGGGATGTTCAATTAATGAGCGTCCATTTTCCTAACCTGCATTTTGCATTGGATGCCCCGGAGAGGTGGATCGGCGCGCGTTAAGGGGGCGGGCACTCAATCATGAGTGCACGCCGATATAGCATGGGCCTGTATAAGCATTAATTTACCTAGCTTTCCAGATGTTGCCGCTTTTGTCCCATTTCTATACAAGTATTTAATATTTTACCTACCTGCAGGCTTATTACTTACCCAAGGGCTTTTCTCATCCAGCCCCGATAACCCTGCTTTATAAAAATTTCGTTTTTTCCTCTGGACTAGAACTGTGTGCTAATCGTAAAACAAAAATGTGAAATGTGTCATGAAAGAGCACCAAAATCTTAAAAGTTTATGGCCAGGTTTGAATCGCGTTCGTCGATGCTTGTGTATGCTGAAAATTAAAATCTGTGGCTGTGTTGGGAAAAAGCAGTGATAATTAGTTAGCGCTGGTACTGGGAGTGTGAGAATGGCTGGCTGTCACTGTGATGGTTAGTTTAGCATGACATAATGGCTTACTTTCACTCCCTCTGCCACATGGAATATTGTGCCAGGCAAGATAACTTATACTTCATTTTAGCGCTGTACATGCAACGTTTTGATTCTGGGAAGAGAAATGCTGATTCTCTGGAAGAGTAGCTAAAAAGACTGTTTAGTTCCCTTTGAAGCAGCAGTCTGATTAAATGGAGGGCAGGATATCTGTCCCTCGGAAATGCCTTTTGCTACAATCGGGAGCCGTAGCACACCAGGTTTAAAGCTTGAAGGCTGAGAAGAATAAACACATTTTAGGTGGCAGCAGGGCTTAATTTGTGAGAGAACAATGGCCTAGAACACAGTTCCGCCACTTCTGTTCAGATCTAAGAGGCAGAGCAGCCAGGGGTGTTCTGCTCTGGCCCCTGCCCCCTCAGGCAGCCTGCAGGGAAGGAGGAGAGTTGGGGAGAGGGTTTGGCTGGAGCAGAGAAAACAGAGAACAGGCACTCTGCTCCCTAAACTTGCCCGTTCCCTCTTGTTCTGAAGGGGAGATAATCGAAGCAGATACTGCAGTGCAAAGAGCAAGTACAAAAGAGGTTGGATTAGCAGAAGTTTGAAACTTTTATGAGTATCGATCTTGCTCTTGATGATCAGTGCTACAGTCACAAGTTTCAAACTTGTGATAACTCAACCTCTTTTTTTTTTTTTTTGTTTCTGTTACCCAGGACTTAATTTCTGGCAAAACAATCCAGAATGGCCTTGTGCCACCTTTTTCTCTCCCCCCCCCTTATTCAAGGAGGTGGAGCAGAGTCAGAGTTCAGGCTCCCCCTGCAGAAATGGAGTAGAGCTGGTTGGCGGCATGGCTCATTCCTGGTGCCCCAGAGGAAGCGGAGGAGAGTAAGACGGAGCTGTTTACCCTGAGACAGGAGCAGCCGCCTGGCCTGATTGTTAGGCAGTTTGCTGGCACAGCTGAGGAGGCCATGAGGGAGAATAGCCAAAGTCAGCGAGAGACAGGCCGGGGCGTGAAAGCCCGTTAGCTCCGCTGCTTCTGGGTAATGATTGCATATATGTGTGTGAGCGTTTAGGAGGGAGTTCACACCCGGCCCTGAGCCCTCCCCCTCACACAGGCCACATTCCCTCCCCCCCCAGCTCCATTATCCCATTACCTTTTTTGTCTACAGATTAAGCCCTGAGCAGCAGTCAAAGTTGAGGGATTTCGTTTTTGTGAGTCACCATAAAATATCAGAAAATGTCATGTTTTTCTATGACTTTAAAAAGTCGTAAACTAACAAAGTATATAACCATGTACGTTCATATGTAAGGGAGTTCATGATGCAGGTGTGAATTACCCTTCAATGCTTCTTTATAAAATCACAAACAAAAATAGAGATGCCAGCAGGAGTGTGGTCCAGCCAATAAGCACTTCTGGCATGCGTGAACTATTTAGTCAGCTGATTCTTCAAGCCTCGATCTAACGCGTTGCAGTCTGGGTGTCTGGTCTCCGATATTCACTGCAGGTTTCAGAGTGTCGTGCTTCCGAACCATCCCATGCCGTGAGCTTAGAATCCAATAAGCGCCATCATGAAAACAGCTCTACACGTTTAGTCCACTCTAACATTTATTTATGTATTTATTTATTTTTAATTTCTTATATACCGGTGATCCTGTATACAATACATATCGCACCGGTTTACATGGAACTAAACAATCACCTCATGGGTGAAATACATTAAAACAAGTTAACAGGAAAACCTTTTGGGGACGTTCATAAACATGCTAAACTGTAACAGGGAATAAACTAAGGAACATATGTACAGTGGTAAAGATATCGATTATCGCTTCATCAGGTTTTTAGCTCTCAGGGAAGGCTTGGGAGAATAGCCATGTCTTTAGCTTCTTTTTAAATGTCAGAAGGCAGGGTTCTTGGCGGAGGTCCGGTGGGAGCTGGTTCCAGAGAGGGGGACCTGCGGTGGACAGAGCTCGTTTCCTTAGAAGTGTTTTAGCCGGCTGTGTGTGAAGCATGTTCTGGTATGTACTTCTGATCGGTCTCTTGGAAGTGTGCTGCTGCAGTTGAAAAGATAAGTTGAGGGGGGAAATGTTGTGAAGAGCCTTGTGAATCATCATGAAGGATTTAAATTGTATCCTGAATTTTATAGGCAGCCAGTGCAGGTTCTGGAGGATAGGGGTAATGTGATCCCTGTTTTTGGAGTTGGTGAGGATTCTGGCTGTCGCATTCAGGACCATCTGAAGTGGTTTGATGGTGTTGGTGGGCAGGCCCAGAAGGAGAGAGTTGCAATAATCCAGTTTAGGGAGAATGATAGATTGAAGTACCAGACGGAAGTCTCGGAAGTGAAGAAGTGGTTTTAGTTTTTTCAAGACTTGCAATTTAAAGAAGCAATCTCTGGTTGTATTGTTTACGAACTTGCTAAAGTTGAGTTGGTTATCTACAAGCACACCAAGGTCTCTTACTTGTGGAGAGTGGTCGATTGAAGTGGACGAGTAACATAGTAACATATCTATGCGATGTTGGCAGAAGCCATACTGCATTTGGGTGGATAAAGAAGGTCTTTTTTTTTTTTTTTTTGCAAATGACTTAGATTTGCAAGAGGGCGGACCCTTCAAGGGAATGGAAATGAGAAGAAAGGGTGTATGCTCAGAGATCATACCCACATGCTAGTGTGCAAATATGTGCTTTGTGCCGCTGTGTGCTTCTCGACTCATCAGGTGCCACTTGTACTTCTTCCCCTCGACTCCCCCCTCCCCCCTCTTCTTCTTTAACACTGTGTCATTCTGCTTGTGTATCAGGACATGTAGGTTTCGGCTCTCCCGGTTCCCTTTATTCAAATGACACCGCACCCATTGTTAATTGTTTCACTGCTTAGCCTTGTCCCTGTGCCTGCCGCCATTGTCTGTGTACAACTGCCGACTTCCCATTCTCCGCAGGGAGCTAATACTGTGTGCTGTATAGAGACTTTTGCACCCTGCAGTTCTGCAAATGCACTGGTGACCCTCTCTTTATACTCTCCATGCGCATGTATTTCTTATGACTCTTTGGCTGTGCAGGTGCAGTGGACACTTCCCCGTATTTAGTCTCCGCTTACCATGCTTCTGCCTTCTGCTTTTCATGCCATGTATTTTGCACTGACACAGTCTGCGAGTACTGGTAACATCACCTGTTTTGCACTTTGATCTGTCTTTGTTCCTTTCCCCATCTCGTCAACTCCTTTTTAGCGGGGCCGGTTTTTGGGGTGGATGAGCTGTCACCCAGGGCACCATCAGCTGAGGGGGTGCTCTGACCGCAGGGACGGAGGAGGAGAGGCCCAGCATGGCCAGAGTGGATCCGGTCCCACCATGGCCAAAGGGAGCAATCGCGTGGTTGAAGACACACCTGGCCTGGCTAAAGGGGCTGAGAAGGAGAGGCCCAGCCTGGCCACAGCAGATCTCATCTCCCCCCCCCGCAGCCGAAGGGAGCAATCTCGTGGCCATGGTGGATCTCATCCCGCCAGAGCCTAAGAGAAAACCAGGGGAGTGCTATCAGTTGAGGGGTGGGGGTACTTTTTGTCCTAAAACTGGCCCTGCTTTTTGGGCATCCTTTACTAAGTAAACGTAAAGCATTCTGGGTGTGGAGGTTGTGTCGGTCGTCGGTGCACCTGTCTGTCTGTCTGTGATCCTCTCTGTGTGTGAAAATGGCTGGGTGGATTGTCCTCAGACTTGAGTGAGTGGGGGGGTGCCATCATGGAGGACCTCTCCTGGCAAAGGCTGTTTGTGGAAACAGGGGTTGCCACATCAAGGGATGATTTGGGTGGCAGGCAATTGCTAGTGGGGTGGGGGGCAGTAGAGATGTGCCGGAGAGCAGTGGGACCGCAGCCTGAAGAGGATGCCATGCCTGTGGAAAATACCCTGCAGGGGCTGACCCTCACGGCAATCTCCAACGAGAGCCACCTGCACATCCTGATTGCAGGACAACAGGCTGTGTGGTGAGTGGACTCTGGTGCACAGCCGTAAGGGACAGAGAAGTAGGATGCAAAAAAAAGGAAAAGAGCAGGATACTGCTGGCAGTGAAGACAAAGTCCGATGAATACAGAACACCATGGACACCCTCTGTCCACCCCATGACAGTAGAGACCTGCCCTTCTGCCCTGGTCACACGCCGCAGCGATGCTGCCAGTGCCATGGGTGCTACACAGCCTTTCCTGCTTGCCCACACTGTCTTCGTTAATGTGCTGATAGCACAGCCAGGAGCTGCTAGCACTGAAACAGCAGAGGGATTCAGCCTAGGGGAGCGTAGCTCTCACAGCGCATGTGGCGCTCGGCACTGGTCCCAACACACTGCTAGCCGTAACTGCCTAGAACGTGAAAGGCTTTTGAAAATTCAGTCCTAAGTGCACATTACCTTTCCATCTCCCACTGCCTTTCTTTTTCATGTAAATGCACAATAAATCTTTAAGTTTTATAGATATGAATACCCTCAGGATAGTGTTTCTATAAACACTTCAGATTTCCCTTGTGAATGAAAGCCAAATGTCTATAAACTGTTAACAGACACTATTGCAAGGTATGGTACTATACTGTAACTGTATCTACACTCTGGATTTCA
Source organism: Rhinatrema bivittatum (assembly GCF_901001135.1). Taxonomy (NCBI): domain Eukaryota; kingdom Metazoa; phylum Chordata; class Amphibia; order Gymnophiona; family Rhinatrematidae; genus Rhinatrema; species Rhinatrema bivittatum. The sequence goes on along the minus strand of NC_042619.1, from coordinate 132,703,719 downwards.
CATTAGGAATTCTTAAACTTAATGAGCACTTAAAAATGCATTTGCTTATTTTATTTTATTACTTATCTTCCATGATGACTTTTTAGTGTACATACACACATTTTTTATCTTCCTCTCATTAGTACATTCTTCTTAATATGACCATTTATTTTGTATCTATGGTATATTGTAGTAAAGTCTTCGACTTTTCTTACATATAGCAATATGTTCAGGAGCCAAAGTGAGCCAGATGTCAAAGGACGTCCAGAGGAAGTTTGTGTAGTTTTGCTATTCCTTCATTGAAGGAGAGGAGATGACTGTGATTCGCAATATGGCTCTCACATAATCGCACAGTGACTTGTCCTTAATTTCTGTTTTTTGGAGGAGATTGTGCATCGGCCTGTTGATGTTGTAAAGCAGGTGATGGCAATCCACTGCCTCCAAAGAAACTCAAAGCCAGGAAGTATGATGTTTGGGTTGTTCCATTCGGTTTGCCAGTAGCCTTCCGGTTCTGGATGAGATTCAGGGGCTGAGACTTGAGTCGTTGCTGAGGCACATTGTTGAGGTTTTGGTTGATGGGTTTTGTTGGCAAGGAAATGTATAAATTCCCTTGTAAATTTGCATGCCCCTGTGAATGATTGGTGGCAGAATATTTGCAAGAAAAAGGAGCCGTGGAGTTGGTACTGGTTTTAATATTCCGGTTATGATGTGCAGTGTTTTATTCAGTTGTGTATCTAGCAGTTTTGTGCATAAGCTGCCAGAGAAGTCTGACGCACCAATACTCACTGAATAAACTAGTGAACCCATGCTGGAGGGGATTTTAAGTCCCAAGGGCACCCAAACTTATTTATTCTTTGGGGCTGCTTTGGCTCGCGCTTCTCCCATATCTTTACTTTCTGTCCCAAAGGTGGATTCTTTTTGTTGGGGGTAGCTCTCGCTTATGGCTCAGGCAATGGTGTGTGTGTGTGTGTGTGTCTCACTCTGTGGTGTTAGATGCTAAATTTCAAGGAGTGAGATACTGGGACAAACCAGGCAAGACAAGGCACTGCATATTAAAATAAATGTTTACTGATTCTTTTAACAATTAAATTAAAATCCATTTTCAAGAAAGATGAATTGACAGCTGACTGATGTACAGAGGTGTTGTTTTTTTTCTTCTGGGTAGGTGTCCTTTATCTCAGGTATCTGGGTAAAGCTTCCCATGGGAATTTTAATGTGCACAAAGCTTTCCCAGCGGGCCAAACAGGAATCCTGTTGGATGGGTCCCCTCAAACATGGAAAAGTCCTACCTGAGTCCAGTTTATTCATGGTCACCCAGCCTGTCCTGGTCCCATGGAGTGGAGATCTAGTTGGGGAAACTCCAGAATCTTGGTCCTCCTTTCTCAATATTGGTACTGATGACTTCTCATGCAGGAAAATTCTTTAGAATTTGGGAACCATGCTAACCCAACCCTAGAACCTTGTGGAAGAGGGCGAGTCAGAAACCTCCCCACAAAACAGTATCCAAATGCTTTCTCTCTCAAAATCTCTCTGCGACTGCTGCTTTACTGTCTCTCTCTTATGCTTGCCCCATCTAGGGTGTAGATTAGGGCTCACAGGTCTTTAGCCTTTATCCTTTGTGTCTGGGGTAAGCCTTCTCCAAAGGGTGCAAGTTTAAGCAGGAGTCCCTTCTGGAAAACATCAGGATACATCTTGGTCATTAAAAATCTCATTCAGAAGGATCTGTCACTGGTACTTGCCTCACTTAAGGTATGACGTGGGCTCACAGGTCTTCAGGCCTCTGGGTTGAGAGCCCTTTTGCCACAAAAGGAATCCAGCAAAAATGTATCTCACTGCAACTAAATACAGGAAACACTCTGGCAGATTGTGCACAGAGAGGAACCTCTTCAAAAATAAAGTTCATGATGAAGCTGGGAGACCTCACCAGGGAGAATAAAAACTGCATCCTCACTAGTCTGAAGTTAAATCAAAATGACCACACAGAATACAAAAATGGCTGCACTAAATATTTATTTATTTTATTTAACATTTTTCTATACCGACCTTCATGGTTAAATACCATATCAGGACGGTTTACATCGAACAGGGGTAAAAAATAACTAGGTAAAGGAAGAAACAAAGTTACATTAAACGAAATAGATGAGAAATAGGATGAGATGTCCAATCCAAACCCTTCAGGTTGGGAGGGGCAGAAAGAGAGGGAAGGCTCATAGATGGAAAGGTTCTAAGCAGGGACCTAGGGCCATCTAGTGGCTGACCCAAGGGGTGCCACACTAGTGATGGAGAGAGAGTTTGCAGTATATCGGCTGAGGCACTCCAGGTTGTTTCTGCAAGTTTCTGTATCAGGGAAATTCTTAATTTGGTCTTTCCCAATCCTTTTTTTAATGTGAAACTTAAAGGTAAGAATTCAGTCAATGTTAGCACATAGGTGTCTTGGAGTGGAGTCATAGTGCATTGGATTACCACAGAAGGTTACGTTAAGGCTGACGATTTTTGCATCATTGTTCAGATGGAAGGCATGTGTTGATTTTGGAAGGATTTGGTCAAGTCTTCAGCAATGTCTGAGGGAAATATGCCTCCAATGACATTAAATAATATATTTGCCGTGTTCTTCAGGTTTATGTCATAAACTGCAAGAGCTATGTGATGTGGGATGATCTGCCTGGCAGGTCATATATATATAAGTGGAACAGTATCAAGGAAGCCCATGCTCCATCTTCCTGTCAGACACAGGGGCTCTTCGGAGAGTTCTGGGGCTACGTTGTGACCCCATGTTCTTGGAGTTCTTTCCTGATAGGTGGTGAAAAGAAAATCCTTTCAGAGCCTGTAGGCATAAAGAATGTTCTCTAGCACCTCCTAGTAGGAATAAACCCTGCTCCAAATAGTCTGCTATCCAAAACAACAAATTCTTTTACTGGGATATTTGATTCAGATGAATAATTTGGCAGACAATACATGTACATCTGGTGCAGTCCGTACAAAAAAAAAAAAAAAAGAAATCCAAACAGATTTTGCAGTCAGTAGATACACAGCAACACAAATCCTTTACATTAGGGAATCCTTTCCTCAACGTCTCAACCTTCCCTGTGTTAGTACCTGCTCGATATGGTGCAGACCTCGGAAGTCCAATAGAGGAAACTGGTCAGATCCTCCTGAACAGTTACAGATGAACTCCAGCGGACTCTTTTCAGGCACCACAGGTTTCCAAGCCTGGTAATCCTTTCTCTGGTTCCAGACTGAAGCTCCACTCTTGAAACGTTTTCGGTAAATCTTCAGTGAACACACAGAGCATGGGACTAACGCTCCTTTCACCACTCTTCACCTCTTTAGTTCTCTCGCTCTCAAGATGCTCCTTATATATGAAGCATAAGAAATGCCATACCGGGTCAGACCAAAGGTCCATCAAGCCCAGCATCCTGTCTCCCACAGTGGCCAATTCAGGTCAAAAATACCCAATAGGATCCTAAAGAAGAAATCCAATCCTCCTTGCTCGCAATCATGTATAAGCAGTGGCTTTTCCAAGTCTACATGGCTAAGAATGATTTATGGATATTTTCTCCAGGAATTGGTCTAAATATTTTTTAAATCCAGCTACTCGTCTGCTTTCACCACATCCTTGACCTCTGACAATAAATTCCACAGATTAATTCCACTTATTCCATCTGTGGTCCAAGGGGCTGGAACAGACCCTAGTCACGCCCACCTCTCTTATTTCCAAACTGGCATCGACCGGACCCAAGGCTGACCCAGAGGTGAAGGGGCTGGGTCGGACCTGACTTTATCATTTCTTTCTTTTAATGCTTCTTTTTTTTTTTTTTTTTTTATTTCAGATAATGAAACAAAAAACAAAAAAACCCCCAAAGAAAAAATGTTTGGACAAAACCCCATTAAAAAGTGCCCACAGACTGTGCAGCAATGTGAGCAGTTTATAAAAGGATTCTCCTTTGTACTATAGGCTCTGTTGCCTAACAATTTTCATCATAGATCTGAAAAAGAAAGAAAACTTTTAACTGATCATTTCAAATTTGTTGCATTAAAAGATGCAGCTCGCTCCTTTTCATTGTGCCTCACTGAATATGTCTTTCATCTGGAAGTAAAGTACCCATCATAGCATGGGATCTCTGTTTATTACTGTTATATCTGGAATATTTTGCAGACTTGCTATGTGGGCTCTCTTCCTAGGTCCATCATATTTTTGAAAACTGAGTATTCACATAATTTGACTTGTAAATAATAGTACATAGATGGCAGTAGTTTGTTTAAATTTGTTCACCAAAATATGTCAAAACACAGACAAGATAAAACTGGTGACCAAACTGGATTAACAGGTTTCTTTTTTTTTTTTTTAATGCAACTTGAAGTGGAATTAAAGAGGGTTTTAAGCCATATAATTTTATGTTCCTGCCTTCCCTTCTGGCTCCATTCTAATCTATTTTATCCTCTGTGTCAGGTTTCTTATCCAGTCTGTCCTTTAATAAACTGAGCACAGAACCTTCAAGATCTCGCCTGGAGCTTAAACGTTTTGCCGTTGGTAAGCTTCAGACTGAGCAAAACATTCAGATATTTTTTTTCATTGATTCGGAAGTATGTGTTGCTGAATAGGAAATCAGAATTGCACTGTCTTGTCTGTTAGGTGACCATTTTGGTGAAACAGTAAATCCTAAATATGGAAGAGGAGGAAATTGCACCCTGAACGAAGAGAGGGGACAGTTTGGGTGGGGGAAGGAAGGGGAATGAAAGAGCAAAACTGAGTCAGGGAAACAGCAACATCAACAGGAAGCACAGGAAATGGTACAGAGAGCTAAACATGGGAGAAGAGGATGAAAGAAAGAACCCTCCAAGAGTTGGGATATGGAAATAAAGAACAACAAAATTAGCAGCTAATTGAGGAGGGCCCTTGAGAATCTTCGCAATAGTGGGCTATATCAACCAGTGTCACTACTTATAGTTAAACAGTGGAACACAAACTGATGACGGATAAAGAGCTCTAGGCCCTCTGGTCTGCCTGATATCTCTGCCTACTGCAATAGCACTTGTTCTGACTTAACTTTCAGTTTCCCAGCACTAAAGATCCTTTGTACTTGTCACATGTCGTCATGAATTAAGGAATCATTGTTGCCTCCATCAACTCCACTAGGAGGTTGCACCGTGCACTGACCATCCTTTCTGTGAAGAAATATTTCCTTTTATTAATCCTCTCTCTCCTTTCTCCAACCTCGTTTCCTGACCTCTTGTCCAGTAACTTTCATTCCAAAAATGTTGTTGCAATATCAGAACCCATTTTTAATTGTTACTTGGTCAATATTTTGGACCTTGACTTGACTGTCTGTTACTATTATTGTACTTGAGACAACCAATCACATGGTTGTAGAGAGAGAAGTTTTCTAAAAATTTTGAATTGGAACATTTTCCGATGTAATTTTTTTCTCATTTGCATATAATTTTCATAAACGTTTTTCTCAGAAAATGTTATTGTGCAGATTTTTCTGATGCCTTAAATAGATTTATGATCTGATTAGGCATATTATTTCTTACACATTTAATAAAAAAAAACCATAAACAAAACATAAACGAACCCAAAAGCACCATATTAATTCCCCTTGGTATGTTTCAGTCTTTCAAACAGCCAGTAATTGAACTTAAATATTTGATTGGGGTGGGGGTGGAGGTGGAAGGGAGAAATTAATAAAGATACTCCGGGCTTAAATGTTATAATGAAACAGATTCAAAGTTTGAAATTGCCAAGCTTGCTTAATATTGCATTGGCATTGATTCAGTGTTACTAATGAATTTTTCAAAATGGAATAATAAAGCATGGGAAAACGGCCCGTGGAACATTTTCCACCCCATGTCTCTGGATGGTTGCAGTTTTGTAAAATTGTTTAATAATGTCCACTTCCAAAAAACTTAACAACATTGGGCCTGATCTCTCTACGATCTTTCCATGTAAACACAGAATGGGAGAAAAAAGTTTGATAAATCAGACCCGTTGTTGTTTGCTCTGTGCTGCTTTGTGACATGTTTTGAAGAGGAACGTACTACCGATACATTTTTTCCTTTCATGCTGATTTTTAGGAGACCTTTGGCTAAGCCTGTGGAATGGCCGGTTTTATTCCTCCCAAAAATAGTTGGACCATTTTTTTAAAAAAGGAGTTCTGTTTGGCACATTTGGGATGTGGAGGGAAAATGATGGAGAAATTAAAGAACAAGTTTGCATCCACATCCTAAGCCTCATACGAGAATCATGTCCTTGCTTTTAGACGGGCCAGCGGACTTCGAATGGTGGAGGTGAAATGGTCAGATTATATAGTACTATAAATCAGTTCTATAGTTCTATTAATCCCTAGAAATAGTGACATTTTGGTTTTATAGTTTTCTAAAATATAATGGTTTGATTTGAACTGTTGAGCTTCATTGTGCTGTAAGCCTGATAATAAACTGGAGCAGTTGAACATTATTTCCCTCCTAAGTTTCCAATGTAAAAAGTCTCCATGGGGACAATTATCAAACTGTCCACATCAGGACAATTCACAGATATGTTTTACCCATGGACTTTGCACCCATTGTCAAAGAGAAAGTACGCATGTACTTTCACTTGAAAATTGGCACAAATACAAAGTACCTGTAGACATTTATGTTTTCTTTCTGCGCCGGTACTTTTTTTCCATGGAAAGTAATGTGTGTAGAGCTAAAAATGCAATCTTCATGCCTTATTTCTACCCTCCGACCAAAACCCTTTCCGGGGCCACCACCTTAAAATGCAGCTGCTTTCAGCTGTGTTAGGGAGGCAAGTTTCAGACAGCCAATTTATATTTGTAAAAGGCTTTGAAAATTTGTTTTCCTCCATGTGAAGATGAAGATAAGTGAAGCTAAATATATTTAAACTGTATTCCAGGGGTAGCCAGTTCCGGTCCTCGAGCGCCACAAACCGGCTGGGTTTTCATGATATCCACAATGAATATGCATGAGATAGATTTGCATGCACTGCCTCCATTGTATGCAAACCTATCTCATGCAAGTTCATTGTGAATATCCTGAAAACCGGGCCTATTTGGGGCTCTTGAAGACTGGCATTGGCCACCCTGCTGAATTCAAAAGTTCGCTATTTTAAGCGTCACCTGACAGGGATTCTCCAGAGAGATTCTTTCTGTATAGCACAGAAACGTCACCTACGTGGCATCCTTTTGTGACTTTTTAATCTTCAGTCTGTGTCTATATGTGTATATCTATATCTATAATACAGTAGATACTGCATATCTAACATGCTCGTCTAACTGACTCTTCGGAGCCATTCATTTCTCTCCAGAATGTGAGCTTTCCTGCCTGGGCCTATAACCTTGACTGGGAGGATGGAGGAGAATACCTCCTGTGTACCTATTTGCTTTACTCTCCCTCCAAGAGCCATGAAGTCATTTTTGATATGATCTAAGTGGTATCTTGACTTAGAAAATAGCCCCTGCTATTACTAGCAACAGTAACATGGGATAGACTTAGTTTTTGGGTACTTGCCAGGTTCTTATGGCCTGGTTTGACCACTGTTGGAAACAGGATACTGGGCTTGATGGACCCTTGGTCTGACCCAGCATGGCATGTTCTTATGTTCATTATAAATGAACAGCATTGGATAGTAGTCGGTAGGTTTGAGGAGTTTCAGCATTCGCTTTGTAATTCTTGGATTTTGGCACCTGGCAGACAGCATACTTCCCAGGACTATACGTTCCGTTCATCTTGCACAAATAGTAATATGATGAAATGATGGAATGGTTAAACACAACTATCAGATTGCGTGTCCCACAAAGAGAACTAAGGTCAGCAAATAAAGCTCTGTTAATAGTACCTAATATAAGATCAGCACAATTGAGTGAGGTGAGAGATTGCTCCCTGTCAATCGCAGGACCTAGACTATGGAATCAGTTACCAGCAGAATTGAGGCTTCAGCAAGACAGAAAGAGGTTCAGGAAAGAATAAAAAACATGGCTGTTTTGTCAGGCATTCGAGAGTGACAACAAAAAAGGAAACTGAGATCCATATATTTTAGTTTGATGTGTTAGTTTTTATTTGTGTTTTTAGGAGTAATTTTAAGATTTTATAACTGTTTGTATTAAGTTGATTTTAATAATATGAGTTGAGTTTTTAATATTTTTGTATCAATTTTATGTTTATCTCATGTAAACCGTAGCGATGGAATATTACTGTGCAACGGTATATAAAAATTGTACAAATAAATAAAAATAAATAAATATGATGCACAGTGTAAAAATTGTACAAATAAATAAAAATACATAAATAAATAAATAAATATGATGCACAGTGGTTCCAAAGAATTTTCCATGTTCTAGAGTCAGGGGCCGTACCCAAATCTGTGTTTCAAGCATCAATCAGATTTTGTGAAGTAATCTTCCCAAATTTGTCAGCCAGTGTACCCCTATAAATAATTGCTATTCGTTTTCTGAAAGAGTCCTCACCAGTAATAAAGTCTTCCATACCATTCAAGGGACGAAAAGGCTGGGCCAGGTATGCACGTACTTTGAAAAATAAAAAAGTATGCACATAAGTTCCAACTCAGCAGTTTGCTCCATTCTATGCTAGTTATACTAGAATGTGGACAGAAGTAAATGTGAGCAGCACAAATATGTAGGTGTTCTCTGATGCTTCAAGAGCCAAGGGATTTGCCTTGTTTTTGAAAGGCAGATGTACATAGAAATGTGGCCAAAGGAATGAATCAAACGAGGTAGAATGAAAGATATGGAGATACTTTCCATAGTCGCAACCATGCGACTGTGGAGAAAGAAATTCAAGGATGGAAGTCATATTCTGGCTAGTAATACAAGCTGAAGAATATTTTTTTTAATTATTTTAGAGAAGAAAGTGGTACCTCATATATCAATTGAGCTTCTCAATATTTTCAGAGAATGCCCACAATTGAGTATGTATCGCTTGCACAAGTGCTATTCACCAGTCTGTTTGTTGACTGCGACTGGATCAACCTTGTTTTAATCGAATACCAGCATTACAGCAAGGCAGCAGTGATGAATGAGATGGCTGATGCGCTTTCACATTTTCCATGGACTTGTTTCAGACACATGACATCTAAAACAAATAAATCCACAAGAATGCCAGTATAGCTATGGATGAGCGAAGCAGCAAACTTGCTTGATAATTCATTGGTAAAGAGCACATAGTTAACCTACGGGTGGGGAATGGGCAAAATTTGGTCAATTCATGGTGCAGAGGGGTTACTTAAAAATTAGTATTTCAAGGTGGAGATGAGTGGCTAAAAGACAATGGGGTACCCAAGAAAGAGTAGCAGCAAACCTGGCTGGTGACCCAATCTTTCTGAACATGAAAGGGCAGGAGGATACCGCTTAAGCTTTTATAGCCAAAACATTGTTGGCAAATTAGAGGAGACAGGAAACGGACGTTGATTATGATGGACATATTCCAACCTTAGCCGGATCAAAAAGAATGTTGAACAAATTTCAAAGTTCTGCGACTAAGAACAGCTTTTCTTACGATGTTTTGGGGCATTTAGGCCATACAAGATGATAGCTGGCTCAAAAATAAAATGGAAGAGAGGCAGAGCAAGGTACAGGTTTGAGGGTGGAGGACATATATTTAGAGAATAGCAAATTAAAAATATTCCTACAGTGGTCAAAGATGGACCAGATTGGTCAAGAAGAGGTTGTCTGTCTAGCAAGGATAATAACAGAAGCATTCCCAGTCCAGGCAATGGAAAAATACGTGCGAGTCCTCAAATGTAGGTTATGTCTTTCAGGCACAAAGATGACAGCTACCCACCATGTTTTCAGTTTACAAAGAATCTGGAGTTGGTTTTAAAGGCAACAGGGTTTGACTGCTAAGGCTTCACCTCACTCTCCTTTAGGATCAGGGCAGCAGCTTTGTGAGGTCAGGATCACAAATCAATGGCATTGGCAAATAGAAGTTAGGAAAGTACTTGAGTTACATCAGGAGGGTGGAAACAGGTAAGCAGAATTAAGCTTTTGGGAGGTCAGGATCACAACATGCGGTAAACTATGTAGGCGAAGCGCTTATCCAATTGTTTATACTATTTATTTTCTACTTTCTTAGCCTTTCATTCCAGCAGTCTTTGCTTCCAAGTTTATTATCCCTGTTGAATGTAACTTTGTTCTTCCTGTTCAAACTATTGTGTTTTGTTGCAGTTCCCCAGTTCGATGTAAACCGATCTGATATGGTCTTTCAACCATGAAGGTCGGTATAGAAAAGTGTTAAATAAATAAATAAATAATCCATGCAAAGGTGGGGGATTTCATATAGGCTATGGGGATTGGATAACCAAACATGAAAATATGTCTGGGATGTAAGGTGCTGTATTAACTGGAAGGGGCACACTTGACAGATATAGGATTAGACATTTTCAATGGAGCATTACAATGTGCAGTCAGCATGGTAATTAGGTTGGTTGGGGAATTTGAGAGCAGCTGGTTCGGAATATACAGGCAGACTGAGGCATTGGCAGCAGAGAGGCCAAGTAACTGCACAGTAAGGCAGTTGCTTGGCCTCTGATTCTATAGAACACAGCAGTGATGCGGAGGGTGAAGCCATATTAAGCACTTCATGTTACAGAGAGGATGATCCTGTTCACTTTATAGAAGTAGCCTAGTGGTTAAAGCAGGGAAGCCATTGTAGACTTGGGGAAGTCCACTGCTTGTGCCTGGGATAAGCAGCATGCAATCTATTGACCTTTTGGGGTCCTGCCAGGTACTTGTGACCTGGATCGGCCATTGTTGGAAACAGGATACTGGGCTTGATAGACCTTAGATATGACCCAGTATGGGGCATATCTTACTGCAAGTTTTACTGGGATGGGAAGTGCTGCCTTCTGAAAATTTTCATCACTAAACGGAGCAAGATTGTGGTGACTGGGTACCCTCTTAAGCTGGCAAGGATTGTTAGGTCTGAGTTGCATTAAAGATCATTTGTTTTTTTTAAATTACCTAATGTGATGGCAAATCTTACGTTATAAAGCAACAAAAATTACTGGGGCCTTATTTCCACTCCAGGTAATTGTGTCAATTTATTATTTCCCGGAGGGGAGGAGTGAATGGGTGGGATAGAACAAGAGATCAGGATGAAAACTATGGTGGGCCCTATGTTAAGGCAGCTTAGCCTTCATTAGTGAGAGGAAGAGTGAGCCTGGCACAGAAGCATGGACTGTATCTCTTATGCTGGACAGGGAGAGCACCAGGAACACTTCTTTCTCTTCTGTGACCTCTGCTGCCACCAAACTTTTTCCACATATGGACAGATGCCTCTCTCAAACGGAATAAAGGAGAGTCTTATTCAAAAGTTATTTTCATACACAAAAAAAGTTTGTCTTCAGAATCGGGGGGTTTCCAGCAGTCAGAGTAAAACTCCTAAAAATCACTGATTCAAAGGATGCACAGATTTTATGCAGTATTAGTAGCAGCAACAATGGTAACAGCAGCAAAAACAAATCCTCCAGATATTTACTTCTCCTAATCTTTCTGCTTCTGGCTCTTACCAAACAATGTTAACTCATTTTATTTCCTCACATGAGAATGTATTGAGGACTCTCAAATCTTCACACAACTTCTTTTCAGGTTAAGGAATGAGGTACAATTCCTTGGTTGCCATGATTCCTCCCAGGTGGCTCGAGGCACTGCCCAAGAATTAACAGTGGGCCTAGAGCCATGGCCTTTCTGGACACTAACCAGTGTGCTGCAGGGAAGGAGAGAGATTTCCTCATCCAGTCTTCTAGCCATGACTCCCGAGACCAAGATCCACTCTGAACACCTCCTTATATTGACCCAAGGAAGCTCCTTCCTACTGATTCTTCCTCGTAACCTTCCCTTAATAACGTATCAAAATCTTTCACTAGATCTCTGCCACAATGACTCATCACCACAGCCCACAAATCGAGGTTAAGTGACATCTTTTGGAGGTTCTCCAAAGAGAAAACTCTTGGGTTTTAGGGTGTCCTCCCCCCCCATAGGGGGTAGTCAGTTGAGGTTACCTGCATAGAGCAGTGGACTACGACTGCATTGGACTTCTAAGAAGGATTGGGTGACCTTCACGAAGCAATGGCTATAACCCTGACAACAGTGGTATGGTTGCCGCAGGCTTCCAACCTATATGGTATGACTGTGGTTAATACCCATTCACTTATGACCCTAGGGAGACTAGATGTTTTGGGCAAAAGCCTTGCTGGCTGTATGGAGGTGGGAGTGGGGGAAGGAGGTGACCTGAATGTTGGATTAAGTGTTGGTCTTGTAAGAATCAAAGTGGAAGTGGCAAGTTCTGACATGGCCTATGAGAAAGGGGGCGGAGGGGGGGCGGGAGGGAGGGGTGGAAGCCAGTACTTTAATAGATTTTGGGCATGCTTGGGGTGACTGAAGGGTTTAAAGTTTAGGTGTGAGAATATGGAGAAGGGAATGGGAACTGGTGTTGGGTTGCATATGTAAATATTGTATGCTTAGCTCCCTAAAGTGGAAGAATCTCAATGGGGCAGATTACATGGGCTAATCTGGTCTTTTTCTGCTCTCATTTACTGTTTTACTATGTTTCTGTTTTTTTGAGAAAGCAAATTGGTTTGTGTTGTGATCTGTTGCATGTCTGAGTTTTGAGAGTCGTCATGGCTATTGAAGAGCTTCCTCTTGACCAGCTCTGACACTACTGACAAGTTTCCTTGAGGAAATGTACAGTATGTTTAAAGATCGTACTCTTTGGCTAGGTACTCAGCACAACTGGTACTGCTGCAGCATTTTCTATAGTTTGCTTTTGATGGCTGGTTCCTTTCTCAGCCGTGTTGATTTAAAAAAAACACCATGCTCACAGCTGAGAAAAAGATCATCTTGCAGGAAAAGTATAGAATGTTTGTTTAATGTTATGTTCTACTTAAATAGGATGACTCATAGTAGTGATTGCACGTTTTTCAAAGGAGTTTGTTCCAGAGCAAGCATAAGGTTAACTATCTCTTCCCACAATAGGTCACAGTTCAACCTTGGCCCCTGTTTCCTGTGTCCATGGGGCTTTAAGATGTTAGGCTGGGATATTTTATCATTCTGTCATAGCCCTGCTTAGCTGGATGTTCTCCAAGAATTTTTAAGAAACAGAACTTTTTCTAAAAATAACCAGCTTTTGAAGTTTTTTTTTTCTTTTCCACAGAGCTGTGCATATATATATAGTCCAGGTTAGATCAAGCTGTCAGCCTGCTGAAATACAATAAATTCATATTGCCCTAATTACAATAATAAAGTGAAAATTGCTAGTGCAGCACTCCAGGCTAATAATAGGGTGCCATGCTGTATGCTTTTAAAATTCCCGCAGGAATTTTCTTTCCTGGCAGTCCTACCCTGATATTCAGGCTTTTCGTGCCTGTAAAAATCCACGGTTATTTTAAAGCTGAAACAGAAAAACTATTGTTAAATATTAATAACTGTTTTGTGACATGGTACTTTCCACAGCCTTTTGAAAGTGCAGCTACCAAACTTCTGTGGTTTCAGCTTGCTTGAGAATGTCTCTTTCCTTCTTATAAGTCAGCAGATTCTGGAGTCTGCCCTTTAGAAGTCTTCTGGGGAAAACACTGGGATCAAGGCTGGCTGCCTTTTTTAAAAAAATTTTTAGCATGCAAAGACTAGTTCTAAAAATAAACATGACTCAAAACATCTCTTTTTCTGTTGTGGTCAGTACTACCATTTTATACTGTTTAATTCCTTTCTAGCTGAGAACATTGTACACCCCCAATTTAGACATGCCTTGCTCTGGATTGGGAGCTCCCATCCGAATGTTGGAAGCCTCACGTGACAGTTCTGCTGCAACTTATTTTGCTGGTGGCAAATTTACTACTCCAACATCCAAGAAAGAATAAAATTGCAAACTTAAGAGATTTTTTGAAAAAGACAGATTTACTTTGGGGGGGGAGGCATTTATAAAATAGAAACGTGATGGGATACAGCCCATCTTGTCTGCCCATAATAGCAGACTAAGTGGCAGTGCAGAGGGACCTGAGTTTGAATTTCAGTTCAGATCTTCTGCTCAATGCTGTAGAGTTAGCGCTTACAGTCACTGGAGTTGGGAGTAGTCAGGGGAGGCAATCATAGTCATCATCCAGTGGAGATACCTAGTGGTCAGATTTTGGGTCAAAGTTCCAGGAAGAGCCCTGGTTCATGGTCCATGGCCGAGGACTGTTGAGTATAATGATTGGGCTAACTGAATTGGGAGAGAATATAAAATGGGGAGGGGGAAATCCCTGGATAGTTGCAACTGAAGGCATTTGATGCCAGATCTCAGCCCTGCTTCTGACAGAGTTTTAGTAACTCCATGGAGCAGGAGGAATCTGCCTGATCAAAAAAAAAACCAAAAATATATAATGGTAAATAGGCATTGGCTTTAACATGTGGTATATGTTAAAGAAAATTGTCATACAGGGCTTCTACATAGTAGTAGAAGGGTTACTCAACTTTTATAGAGTAATTTGTAATGATTTATTTGGTTCAAAGTTTGTACATTTTTGAATGTGTTGTAGTACTGATCTTGGTATGCTCCTTCCTATGTACAAAAGGACTCATCACACCTATGATACCAAGAGCCTGAAAAACAGCAGGAGGGAGGGTTCTGTTGTCTAGCAGGTGAATTTTTTTTTATTTTTTGGTTTTTTAAGGGAATTAAAAAGGATAAACTTCCTTCCTGCTCTGACTTGATTCCCAAGTGAGTCACTTCCTTTTCACGTTGTTTTGGCAGAGGTCGGACTTTTAGTTTATCATTCCCAATAAAGAGAAGCTTTTCAGATCCTCACATGATTTTGAAAAGTTACGTCTGAAAAATTTTTGACTTACAGATCAGAGCTGTATGACCAGTGGCGTAGCCAGAATTGATTTTTTGGGTGGGCACAAGGTTAAAATGGGTGGGCTGTAGGCATGCAGGTCTACTAGTTGTTTTTTTACTGATAAATAATGCCAAATTATGCAGAATAGCATTCACATCTACGCCTAAGTATGAGGTTTACTTAATGATACAAACATAATTCACGGTGATTTGTGGTACTTTAGCCTTCTTATTATTACGATTTTATACACGGCTACTACCTGTCCATAAATTTTGAGAGAGCGGTTGTGCTGCTTATATTTAAATTGCTAAATTCTCAAAATATATATATATATTTTTACCTTTGTTGTTTGATCTTTGTATTTTTCTAATCTTTTGGTCCTGGTCTCTTTTCCCATTTTTTCCCTTGTAGCTCATTTCCTAATTCCTTTTCAGTATCTTTCTTCTATTACTGTCTTCTTCCCTTCCACACACACATACACGCTTTCTCTCACAAACTCCCCCCTCACACACTCAAGCTCTCACTCTCATATGCTCTCCCCCCCCCCCCCACAAGCTTACATTCTCTGCAGACACACATACAAGCTCTCACTTTCTCACCCCTCCCCAGGCTTATATTCTTATGCACACACAGACGAACATCCAGGCACCCATTCTCACCCACACACATAAACCCAGACTCCCATTCTCACCCACAAACCCATGCTCCCAGTCTCACCCACACATGCACATATTCAAGCTCCCATTCTCATCCATACATATACACATTTAAGGTCCCATTCTCACCCATACATACACACATTCAAGCACCCATTCTTACCCACATATTCAAGCTTCCATTCTCACCCACCCACACAAACCCAGACTCCCATTCTCACCCACCCACAAACCCAGGCTCCCATTCTCACCCATAAATACACACATTCAAGCTCCCATTCTCACTCATACACAAACCCAGACTCCCATTCTCACCCACACATACACATATTCAAGCTCCCATTCTCACCCACCCACAAACCCAGGCTCCCATTCTCACCCACACATACACACATTCAAGCTCCCATTCACCCACATATTCAAGCTTCCATTCTCACCCACACATACACACATTCAAGCTCCCATTCTCACCCACACACAAACCCAGGCTCCCATTCTCACCCACACATACACACATTCGAGCTCCCATTCACCCACATATTCAAGCTTCCATTCTCACCCACATACACACCCAGGCTCCAGTTTTCATCCGCACATACACATTCAAGCACGTGCACAGCTTCCGCTTCCTCCCCCCAAAGCAGGAAGATCAGCTGCCTCTCCTGCTGCCACAGGCCTCCTGATATCTTCGGGCGACGGGCTGTAAGGCCCGCCGAACTTCCTGTTGGGGGGTGGGGGGAGCGGAAGCGCAGCGCACAACGTCCTCTCCCCCCCCCAAGCAGGAAGATCGGCGGCCGTACGGCCCGACGCCCGAAGATAGCAGGAGGCCGGTGGCAGCAGGAGAGGCCAGCTGATCTTCCTGCCTTGGGGGGAGGAAGCGGAAGCTGTGCGCAGCGCTTCTGCTCCCCCACCCCCAAACAGGAAGTTCGGCGGGCCGTATGGCCCGAAGCAGGGTTGCCAGGTTTTCTTGAAAGAACAAGCACTTTTTTCCAAAAAAACAAGCCCAAAAAAAGCCCAAAACACGTGAAATTGAAACTTTTTATTTTTTATAGCATTTAACGCTTGAAATACTTTTGTAATGCACATAAAACAGCTGACTTTATTGTAATAAATTGTTGTAGCTCTCACACAGGCCAATACAGTATATTTGGATGCGCGTTTTCACGCGCTAGTTTTATCCCTTATTTAGTAAGGGGTAATAGCGTGTCAAAAACACACATCCAACCCCCCCCCCCCCCCCGAAACTAATAGCGCCCATAACATGCAAATGCATGTTGATGGCTCTATTAGTTATTCCCGCGCGATTCAGTAAGTAAAATGTGCAGCCAAGCCGCACATTTTACTTTCAGAAATTAGCGCCTACCCATTAATTTCTGCCGGCACCGGGAAAGTGCATAGAGTACACCCTCCGACTTAATATCATGGCGATATCAAGTCGGAGGTCCCAAAGTTAAAAAAAAGTTAAAAATAAAAAAATTTTTTAAATCGGCCCGCGGCTTGAAAACCGGACACTCAATTTTGCTGGCGTCAGGTTTCCGAACTCATGGCTGTCAGCAGGTTTGAGAACCTACGCCGGCACAATTGAGCGTCGGCTGTCAAACTCGCTGACAGCCGCCGCTCCTGTCAAAAAAGAGGGGCTAGGGACACGCTAGTGTCCCTAGTGCCTCTTTTTTCCACTGGCCCTAATTTGCATAGGCCACCCTCCTGAATCGCGCGCCCAGGAGAGTGGTCTGGGCACTGACCCGCTCTCCCACGACTTTTACTATATCAGCCTGTAACAGTTAACTAAAATAAGGTCTGACAATTAGTGATAACAGCCAGTTCTTCATTCTCTATATTGTCAGCATTGTCACGATACATATTTTCATTAAATTGCTTCAGCATATTTCTACCTGGCAAGAAACTGGTACAGCAAATTTCCTCATGCTCATTCCCCTCTCCCCACCCCCCCTCCAAGCACATCCCTGGCACACACTCATTCCCCTCTCCCACCCCCTACAAACACTTCTTCAATTCCCTCATGCACATTCCCTCCTCCAAGCACATCCCTGGCCCCCCACACACTGATTCCCTCCTCTGAGCACATCTCTGGCCCCCACACTCTCGTTACCCCCTCCAAGCACATCTCTGGCCCCCACTCTTTCATTCCCCCCTCCCTACCCCCTCCGAGCACATCTCTGGCCCCCACATTCTCATTCCCCCCTCCCAACATACTAATACCTCCCCTCCTGATACCTGACTGTAGCTGCAGAGTCTGAAGATTCCTTTGCTGCTGTGCTCCAATGCCCTGCTGCTGGCCTTCTGGTTCCAGGTCTGCCCACGTGCGATGCTGTGCATGCCGTGCTGGGCCTGCCCACAAAATGTGCTCCTGTGTGTGAGTCAAGGTTTTCACTGCAGCTGTGCTCTGATTGGCTTACTGCTGCAATATAGGGATAGGGTGCGCCTGCTATGGACAGGCTTCATCGCAGCAGCAGCCAATCACTGTCACATGATTCAGAGGCCAAGTCCCGCCCAACAAGCCCAAAAAAACACGACTGGAAGAAAAAATAGCCCAATTAAAAGCAACCCGCGAATCGGAAAAAAAAACCCCGCGAATGACTACAAAAAGAAGCCCAATCTCGCGGTAAATAAGCGAGGTTGGCAACGCTGGCCCGAAGATAGCAGGAGGACGGTGGCAGCAGGAGAGGCCAGCTGATCTTCCTGCTTTGGGGGGAGGAAGCGGAAGCTGTGCGTGGCGCTTCCGCTCCCCCAACCCCCCCAACAGGAAGATCGGTTGGCCATACGGCCGCAGCAGTGCTTCCCCATGTGTGCAGTGATGGCGCGCGAGGCGTGGGTTCTCTTGTTCGCTGTCGCGGGGATGGGATCCCGCGACAGCCTTGCAGTTCCGGTGCCAGTTGGGTGGGCCTGGGTCTAAGTTGGGTGGGCACCTGCCCACCCAGGCCCACCCATGGCTATGCCACTGTGTATGACGTGCTAAAGATACGTCAGTGTTAAAGGGAGATTTGCTAAGCGTTTTTTCCCTCATTCTGAAGGGACCTTGATGAATCAAAAGCCCTAAATGTTCCCAACCCCCCACTTCTGCTCTCCAAACCTGTTGTTCCACAAATAACAATGGACTTTTCAAATCAATTAAATTTTTTATGGTGCATGTCATTATATTATGTACTTTTGTCGCCTAGAGTCCTGGATTAGAGGCTGATAGTGTTTGGCTTGGACATTGAGTGCTGCAAAATATATAAAATACCATGTTTGTGCTAAACATCTAAAACTTACTGATAATAAAGGCCAGAAAGTAATGCACACTGCCCTGAACAGATAACTATCTGTTCATCGAAATCTGTTCATCGAAAATGAACAGATTTCATTTTCGATTCAAAAGCTCTCTTCTCATATGTTTCATCGCTCATCAAATCATCTCCCCCTTCAATTCCAGACCAATAAGCACTCAACAAAGCCAACGAACTTGCCAATTATTTTAAGACTAAAATCACTAACCTAACCCGCTCCCTTACAACCCACAACAACACCTCTACAACACCCCCCCAACTCCCAAGCGCCTCTGCCAACTCCACCCATCCTTCAGCTCTACCAACACCTCTCAGCCTCTCACCAACACTTCACCCAACAACCCAGCCCCAACGGAGTTTTAGCCTAGAGTCCTTTGAACCCACCTCCGCCCTTGAGATTGAAAATACACTGAAGAAACTCAAACCTTCCTCCCATCCATTGGACCCATTACCAACAAACCTGCTCACTGCCATCCCGAATACCATTGCACAACCACTAGCGGAAATCATCAGTCTTCTTTATCTCAAGGCATAGTCCCCAATCAGTTAAAATTAGCAATTCTAAAACCTTTGCTGAAAAAACCAAACACCTCTCCTATGGACCCGGCTAACTTCAGACCCATTGCAAACTTACCTCTGATTGCTAAACTGATGGAAAAAACTGTCAACAAACAATTGTCAGAATACCTTGAAGATCACAATATACTCAGTACGGCTTCAGTAAATCCCTAAACACTGAGTCCCTTCTCCTTTCGCTCACTGACACCATCCTCCTAAGCCTGGAAAACAAACAACCATACCTTCTGGTGCTTTTAGATTTATCCTCAGCTTTTGACACGGTAAATCACTCAACACTCATAAACCAACTAACAAACATAGGCATCAAAGGTCCAGCTCTTAGCTGGTTTAAGTCATTCTTGAGTAACAGGTACTACAAAGTGAGGATAAATAACAAGGAATCTCAACCCGTCCTGTCAGACCAGGGTGTCCCTCAAGGCTCATCTCTATCACCCACCCTCTTCAATATCTACCTTCTCCCACTCTGCCAACTACTCTCAGATCTCAAGCTCATTCATTATTTATATGCGGATGACATACAGATTCTCATCCCAATTACCGAGTCACTTTAAAAAACCATCACTCACTGGAATGACTGCCTCCAGCTAATCAAACACCTACTTACCAGCCTCAATTTAGTACTGAATGCCAACAAAACTGAGATGTTACTCATCTCCCACAACACTCTTACTAACCTACCAAGCTCTGCACAACTTACTAGCTCAAACATCAACTTCACCCCAGATGTAAGGGATCTAGGAGCTTGGCTGTACAATCAACTAAACTTGAAAACATTCATAAACACAACCACCAAAGACTGCTTTTATAAATTACAAGTCCTCAAAAAGTTAAAACCTCTCCTTCACATCAACGACTTCCGCCCAGTCTTACAATCCATCATCCTAACAAAACTCGACTATTGCAACTCTATCCTACTCGGTCTCCCCTCCAATACTATCAAACCCCTACAGATGGTACAGAATGCCGCCGCCAGAATCCTTTCAAACGCCAATAAAAGAGAACATATCACTCCCATCCTCCAATGTCTACACTGGCTACCCATCAAATATAGAATCCTTTTCAAAGTTCTCACTATCATTCATAAAGCGATACACAACATCTCGCCCATCACGTTAAAGATACAACTTCGACCGTATACATCTGCTAGACCTATCAGAAGCACCTACAAAGGTACACTGTATGCCCCTCCTGCAAAAACATCTCTAAGGAAGAGAGCACTATCTACGGCAGGACCTCACCAATGGAACGCACTCCTGCCAGACCTACGACTTGAACCCAGCCTACCAGAGTTTAAAAAAAAGCTAAAAACCTGGCTCTTCAGACAAGCTTTCCCAGATACGTAAAGCTACTAGGATGACATAATTCCGATACATCAATATAAATGCCTTTCGTCAAGATTCACTATGCACTTTCTCCTGATTAACAATACCTGTTCTCCCCTGCACTGCAGTTGACAACATTGTTCTCCTTATCTCCCAAGCCTGTTCTCTTCTAGAATCCAACCGGATCTCCCCCTTCGTTTGACACCTCTCATTTATCCATTCCCCACAAAGTTGAACTTCCTTGTGTGTAATCGTTCCCTTATTGCATCGCATTTATTCTCTCCTTTTGCTCCCTGTCCACAACCTTGTTCAATTGTTCTCAATTTAAATCAGTGGCGAGTTATTATTTAAAGGGTGTTTTAATCGTTATATGTAAAGTTTTTATAGACTCACTTTCTAACTGTTTCATTCCTAACTGTTTCTTGTAAAGCCGTGGGCAGTTTGTAAACCCCGGCCGATTATCCGTTCTATGTAAACCGGATTGATTTGTATCTCATACATGAATTTCGGTATATAAAAATTAAAAATAAATAAAAATAAATAAACTATGGTTGAAAATATATTCAACTATATATATATATCTATATATCTATAGTAAGAATAGATACCAGACAAACTCAATTGGTTAATATATTGCTGAATTAATTTCAACACTGGGTTTTATGAGAAATTTCATAATATTGTGATCAAGTGTGATTCATTTCATTCTATGTCAGTTGATTTGTTAAATAGGTATATGTCAATTTTAATCTAGAGTATGCTTGTGATATGTATGCACATTATGTAAAAAAACATTTTCAATACTTGCAAGAAGTGTTTTAATTGTATATATTTAATTATATTATTGTACAATCCAATTTAGTACTATCAAAATTTGTATTACAGGTTTTTTTTAAATTTTGAATCATTTTGAATATTTTCTTAATAAAGATTGTCATGATTTTGTGAATGAATTTGGAGTGCTGGTTTCCCTTAGGGGTAATTTTTTATATATATTATATATATAATTTTTAAGAATTTTTTTAGTACAGTCTGAATTAGAATCAGTACAAAACACAATCTGAACAATGTTAAAAGCAAAATGTATACACACAAACATTCAGATCTTATTAAATTACAGCAATTTCAACAATTATAGGTTCAGAATCTTTTTTTCTTTTCTTTTTTTTTTGCTTTTAATTAACCAAGTTTCTTGTTCAGCTCCACATTCACCCACACTCATTAACTATAGGTGAATGTTGATCTGTGCATGCACAAAATGGGGCTTTGGAGACGAGGAAGTGATGCATTTCGTAGTTTAAACATAGTAAGACAGAGGATGATGGCAGAAGGTAGCCAACTGACCCATGCTGTAATTCCTGTTTGTCCTGCCAAGGATATCTCCCAGCTGCCTGCCATAGAGCATGACCACCTGTAGGATATTGCTCCTGATCCAAGACCAGTCTTTTATCATCTTCCTGCATCATGTTCTATCATCCTGGGTAGATGAGCTGTAAGTTCTCTACTTAGTTGATGCACAGCACCACTTATATGCTAATAACAAATCAGTGTAATAATCGAAAAAGACCCCAACACCAGTGCAGCCATTGCCCAAAGATCTGGCTTCCCATGCCCCTGTGACCTTTCTGCATTCCGCTGCCACTAACCTGCCTCACTGATCTGGTCGATTTGAATACCCTGCCAGATAGTCCTGACTTCATGAGTGCTTGTGTTACTGCTAGGATTTTTAGTTATTACTGTAGTTGCAGCCTTCCAGGCAGAACTAGCTACTAGTTAATTCTGTCATGCAGCCTGCTAGACAGAACCAGCTATGTGTTTGCCTGTTTTTTTTGCTAGGACCTCTGATATTTCATATTACTTAATTTGTCATTTATTTTGCCAGCCACAACATTCTTGTTCAGTTTTTCAGCTAAGGCCACTTTAGGGAAGTGTTGATAGGTTATGCATTTGCTATCTCTCTTCACTTTTATGTCCTGAACTGCAGTAATTTTAGACAAATAATGCATGATGAATCTGGAGCCAGCATAACCAGGGCTGAAAAATCTGACCAATTTTGCAAGCCTTGAGGAAGAATTTGAGTTTATGGATGTATACGCAATTGGTTATCTTTGGGACATAGTATTTGGGTTCTCTTAGTGATATCACAGTTTAAAACAGAAACCTTCAAGTTGCTGGTGCATGTACGCCTCTTCTGTTTTTTCTAGTCTATATCTGCTCAGTTTAATTGTTAAAATCCGTCTTGTACATTCTTTATTAAGGCACAGAGAATGCACTTGCATTATTTCTGGAACAAATGTTAGAAAATAGGATAATTGCACATACCGTGCTTTGTTCCCTGTGCACCGAACCTGAGCATGTTAAAAAGGTAAGCTGAGGTGATATGAGCCGGAGGTCATAGAGCAGTGTCACACATAGCAAGCCCCTAAGACTTGTTTTTATGTACTGGCTTTTACTGTAGGGTCACTTCAAGCAAGCTTTCATTCAGGCCGATACTGTAAGGTCCACGGGAAAACGGGTGCTCAGTGTTGAGCGCCCGCTTTCCTAATGTGTGCCCAGCCACTGCTCCTGGGTGCACGATACTGTATGCAAATAAGGGGCCACGCTAAAAAGGAGGCACTAGGGACAATAGCGCGCCCCTAGAACCTCCTTAGCAGCGGAAGCCCAAGAGAGGTGGCAGTCAGCGGGTTTGGAAAATGGATGCCCAATTTTACAAGCGTCCATTTTCCTGTAAGGGCAGTTCGGCCAGAGTGCCGGGCTGCCCGAGGCTAACAGGCACGCCAGACCAGCTCCAGCAGCTTGACGCCGGAAGGGCCCTGTGCGGTGGGGGGGAGGAGGCACGAGTCCCCAGATGAAGTTTTGAATACTCCCTTGCGGCATGATAGCATTGGCGAGTGCCGCAGGGAGTATCGGGAACAGGAGAACCCTATTTAAGTGGCGTGCTTACCGGCTGCGTTCCTCTTCCCTGCGGGATTCCAGGACGAGCAGCACACAGATATCATGGCTGAGGAGGAGCAGCTTATTGAGGTCGCAGTCAGCGACCACGAATCAGATGGTGAGCACCCAGAGTTTCCGATTGGAACGAGTGGGGAGGCTCAGGGGCTGAACAGAGGGGAGACAGAGTCTGGTGCTCCTTATACAGACACTCTGGGCCCGTTGGCGTTTGGAAAGTGACAGGGTTCGGCCTGGGGGAGTGTGTCTGTTACTCCAATAGGACCCGCGGCTGTGGGGGCTGGGCTGGTGAGAGGGGGGAGGAGCAGGGGCCGGTCCTGGTAGTCAAGTAGAGGCCAGTCCTGGGGTTTTTTTTGACATGGAAAATGTCCCTAGCACATCCAGCGGCGGAGTAACGGAGGCTGTGACCCACTCGGGTGGGGGATCCAGGAGGCGGGCTGGAGCATCTACCCCCTAGTGGGTCGCAACCTACCCAGACCAGGGGTAGCCAGGCACAGCGGGGGAGAACTGCAGCCAAAAATGTTTTCCCCTCCAGGAGTTCCTGGGCATGTGGAACAGGGTGTTCGGACCCAGAGAGAGGAGTGTGACCAGAGACACAGGGGTGTATCTGCGTTAGAGTGGGGGACCGGAGCTGCTTGGGAGGGAGCTTGCGACCAGGCGGGTCCTATTACTGGGGCTGACTGGATGGGAATAGTAAATGAGCAGGGTGTTGTGGGGGAGGGATTGCGAATGGCTCAGGATTGGTCTGGGGGAGCTCCTAGGACCTCCTGGCCAGGATTGGCTACATTTCCAAGGGAGTGGGCCCCCCACAGGGATGCAGACAGGTTTTTGGCAAGCGAGGGGAACGTGGGAATGAACCCCTGGGGATTGCCCCCCCTGCGAGATGGGGTTATGGAGGACCTGAGGGAGGCATGGGTTACATCCCGGCACGCAGCGGGGGAGAATGGTTTTCCTCTGCTGGTTCACCCTGGGGGAGGGGTTATCCACCCTGTGCTCCCCCGCTCTGGGGTTATCCTTACAGGATGGATAGGGTCTCTTCGGTGGCTGCGGCGTCTTCTGCTATATTACAGGTCGGGCGACCAGAGCAACAGGGTGAGAGGATGACCCCCGGTAACCTGGCAGAGATCTCACATAGTGGACATGGATCAGTTCCAGTGGCAGCTGCTGGGAGAGCTATGGATGCGGCGGCAGCTGGTGCCTCCAGGATGACCAGGCCCCCATGTCACAGGGTGAGTTAAGCGCAGTGGGTGTCCCTGTGGGTGAGGTCACGAGCGAGGACGGTGGGAATACGGGGTGGTCTGAGGGGGGGGTGAGGCGATTGTGCAGGAACGCGTCCGGGACAAGCAAGGAGAGGTAGCTTCTGCATCCCAGGTGGAGGCCGGAATCAGAAAGCGGGAAAGGTCGAAGCATAGATGCAGGCGGGATAGATAAGCTCCCCACATCATCCAGTTCCTCATCTTCCTCGTCCACTGGTAAGGCTGCTGTAGCTAGAGAAGGAGGAGCAAATCTTTAGACAGGGGAGCATCTGCTTTAGTAACCCTATCTGAATTGTGGGAGGATGTATCGCGCTCCATGCGGCGGAAAATAAGGAAGCACAGGTACATGGATATCTTTAAGCTCTTAGAAGGCCGCAGGGGTGGGAAAAAGGAGGGCAGGAAGAAAAAAGACAGCGAGCGCCCGCAGGGGACACAGGAAGGTATCTAAGACGATCCTGAACTGGGTCCGTTGTTTCCTAAGAATGATTAGTGTCATAGGGCATCAGGACACCTCACAGTACGGTCCTATACTAGCCTATGCAGATGCTGTATTTGTTGCGCACAAGGGCTACGAGGGTTGGGCATGGCTCAACTATGATGAGCACGTCCGAGACAAGATGGAGGAAAATAAATTTATGTCTTGGGGTACTCAGCATGTCGGGTTATGGCTAACACAAATGACTACCAAGGCAGCTCCGGCGAGTCAGGGCAGCGTTCCTCTAGGGACGACCACTGGTGGGCTAGGTGTTAGGCCCTTTTGATCAGGGCCCGTGCCAGCTGGTGCGGGAAAACATGTGGCCAGAGTCTCCGACATGTGCAGGCGTTTTAACAGGCCGCTCTGCAATTTTGCAGACTGTAAATTAAAAAACCTATGTGCCAACTGCGGTGCCAGTCACCCGGCAACCAAATGCACGAAGAAGTGACCCTGGGAGCACTCCCGGTGCTGGGCAGGCAGGAAAATGATGCCTTTTTGAAGGTGCCGTCCCAGGTGAGGGCTGAGGCCATGGAGCCTTGGCTTAGTATTTATCCTAGGGTAGGGGCTGCGAGGATAATCAGGGAGGGATTTTCAGTAGGTTTTCACATCCCTTATACGGGTTTTATTGATCAGTGTCAGGTAAGACGTTCTGTTGCGGGAGTGAAATGGAAAGAAGTGATTGCCAAGAAGCTGGTGACTGAGCTATCACTGGATAGAATAGCAGGACCTTTCAAGGAGGCTCTGTTTGCGAGAATGATTCTTTCCTCGTTGGCGGCAGTTCCGAAAAAGGAACCAGGCAAATTTCACCTCGTACACAATTTGTCTTTTCCCACTGGCAACTCAATGATTTTGTACCTCGGGAGTTGTGTACGATGTCATATGCTTCTTTTGGCTCGACAGTCCGGATACTTACCCAGTGTGGACCAGGGGCTCAAGCGGATATTGAGTCAGCTTTTTGCCTATTACCCATACATCCTGATAGTTTCCCACTATTGGGTGTTATGCTCGGGCTTGTGGACCCTTGGGTCGACGGGAGGATGGTATACCTTGGAGGAAGATCCATAGGGTCTCCCGTCGGGCGGCGAGGCAGGAACAGAAGTGGTGACCACCTGACCCTTGGCACAGAAGACAGAGGCGACTGTGGAGGCAGATGAAGAGTCGTGACGTCAAGGAACGGAGGTGTGTCTTCACCATTGGAAGTCCGCGGTCCCCCCAGGAGGAGCCCATAGGGACCCGGGCCGCTGGGACTTAGGCGAGCCCTTGGAGGCGATGGTCAAGAAGAAGTCCAAGGTCAAGAGCCAGAGGGTCATTGCTTACCAGTCCGAGGTCACACACCGAAGGATCACCACTTGATAGTCCGAAGTCACACACCAGAGAATCACCGCTTGTCAATCCAAAGTCAGATGCCAAAGAATCACCGTAAGCCAATCTGAAGTCAGGAACACCAAGATGAAACAGGAACAAGATCCAAAGTTCAAGGAACTCACCAAGGTGAGCAGACTAGACAGCGCTTGAAGACGTTGCCAAGTGAAGGAATGAGCAGAGGAAGCCTCCTTAAATACTTCCTCTGCTCTGGATCATTGGAAGCAGGTGAGCATCGTTAAAGGGATCAGGTCCCTTTAAATTCAGTGAGGGGGTGTGGCCTCATGCCTAAGATGGCGGCCATCTTGGATTCCATGGCGGCGGCCATATTGAATCCCAACCGCAGGAGAGACGCTGTGGTTGCCGCCCCGGGAAGGCTAGGACGGCACTCCAGCGTGTGGGCACCCCGAGGGCCTGCGCCAACGCGCGGGAGCAGCGGCTCCGGGCCAGGGCTCCTTTCAGGACGTTTGCCGCGGCGGGTCGCCGCCGTGGCCAGGTAGGGGGGGGGGCGCGCCCGCGGAACACAACATTGGGTTTTCAGTTTTTGGGGAAGTTTTACTTTGATAAGTGCTTGCCTATGGGTTGTTCCATCTCCTGCACTTACTTTGAGTTGTTTAGTACTTTTGTGCATTGGGTAGTGGAGCAGAGATCGGGTTTCTCCAATATAGTGCACTATCTGGATGATTTTTTGTTTATTGGACCAAAAAATTCAGAAACTTGTTGGGAATTGCTGGATTGTTTTCTGAGGACGGCCGAGGAATTTGGTATCCCGGTGGCGTCTCAAAAGATGGAAGGGCCCGGTATTTCTCTGACATTCCTAGGGATTGAGTTGGACTCGGTGAATATGGTATCGAGATTGCCGGATGAAAAGCTTGATAAGTTGAAGGAGATGGTAGAGGGAGCCCGTGGGTGTCGAAAATTAACCTTACAACAAGTACAGTCATTGGTTGGGAGCTTGAACTTTGCATGCAAAGTTATCCCCATGGCAAGAGTCTTTTTGAGGAGGTTGTCCCGAGCAATGGCAGGGATACGCAGGCCCACGCACCGGATCAGAATTTCCAAAGGCATGAAGGAGGATTTAGGAGTATGGCAGACATTTCTGGCAGAGTTTAATGGAGTTTGTTTATGGCAAAAAGAGACTGTGTCTAGTCGAGACTTAGAGCTTTTTTCGGACGCTTCTGGGGGAAAAGGTTTTGGTGTATATTTCCAGGGCTCTTGGTGCGCGTCTGCGTGGCTGGAGGAGTGGGTGCAACTGGGAGTTACCAGAAATATTGCCTTCTTGGAATTGTTCCCAATAGTAGCTGCATTACATATATGGGGGCCACGAATGTGTAACAGGAGAATAGTTTTTTGGTGCGATAAATTGGGGGTTGTTGAGGTGATCAATAAGAGGGCGGCTAGGTGTTTCTTAGTGTCTGAACTGCTACGAGAATTTGTATTATCCTGCATGCGATTGTTACTGCCTGGGCGCGGCACAGGGTTGCCAGGTTTTCATGAAAAAACAAGCGCT
This sequence comes from Rhinatrema bivittatum, assembly GCF_901001135.1. Taxonomy (NCBI): domain Eukaryota; kingdom Metazoa; phylum Chordata; class Amphibia; order Gymnophiona; family Rhinatrematidae; genus Rhinatrema; species Rhinatrema bivittatum. Next base: position 132,675,517 of record NC_042619.1, on the reverse strand, counting down.
ATTTTCCAAAAAAAAAGCCCAAAAAAAGCGATATTAAAACTACTTTTATTAGAAGCTATTTATACACAGAAAACACTTTAAAAAATACTTTTGTGAGTGTAATGGAGGAAATACAGTAGCTTGCAATAGTATTTAACCCCCTAAAAATGTCCATCAGATTTTTGTGGATTACATAATGTTACATAGATTGTTGCGGACAGTATGCGCTAAAAGTAAATTTTTAAACTCTCAATTTATAATTCAGTATTGGCTTCTATCTAGCCAACCTCCCATGCAGGCCAGTTGTATGGCTGACTGGTGCACCGCCACTCCAGTCTCAGCCACTGAACGCTGTAGCTCCTTCAAAGTGGAAAATAAAAAAAAAAAACCACAACAGCCCCACACACTCATTCTCTACCCCCCCCCCAATCACATGTCTGGCCCCCACACACTCATATCTCTCCCCCTCCCCCAAGCATGACTGGCTCCCACAAACTCATATCTCTCCCCCCCCAAGCACATGACTGGCCCCCACACATTCATATCTCTTCCCCCCCCCAAGCACATGTCTGCCCCCCACACACTCTTATCTCTCCCCCCCCCCCCCCCCCAGCACATGTCTTTTTGATGGTTGCCAGTTAAGTGCTTCACTCCCTTCAGTGTTCAAGCCTGCCGTGCTGCATAAAACCTTCCAGGATCACCAGAAACTGTTGTTTGCAGTCAGTACCTGTCTGCCCACGCGCTGCTCGTGGACACGCCTCATCGGCAGCAGCAGCCAATCACAGGGACAGCTGGACTCAAGTCCCACCCACCAAGCTCCCAAAAAATGTGACTGACAGCAAAAAACGCCCAATAATAAGCAACCCGCGGGCTGAAAAAAAAAGCAAATCGCTACAAAAAAAAGCCCAAACTCACAGGAAATAAGCGAGGTTGGTAACACTGGCGAGGCATGTCCCAGGTGTGCGTAACAAACTAGCAGATTCTCTTTCTCGTTTCAAGTGGGCTCTGTTCAGGACCCTTGCCCCTTCAGTGGATCTCGTTGGTGCATCCGTGCCCAGTTCCCTATGGAAGTTTGGTTCCCGGAGGCCTGGCAGTTGTTGCGGGCATCACTAGCTCCTTCAACTTGGGCAGGATACCTAGCTGGAGCCGCTAAGGTAGTGGATTTTCTTCTGGCTTGGGGTTGGTGCTGGGGGCTGGGGGCTGGTTCACGACATGGAACTGGTTCAATTCATTCAGGAGGCACACAGGTCTGGGAGTATCAAGGCGGCGGTGTCCCGGCAGTTGATGGGATTTTCATTTTTTATGAGAGCCCATGGCTGGGGCTTCCTTATGGGTCACTTCGCAGTGCGTAAGTTGCTGCTGGGCTGGGCCAGAGGAACAGGGGTGTCACAGGATAATAGGCGGCCCGTTACCCATGACATATTAATGGCGCTATGGGAGGTGGCCACAATAATATGTTTGTCTGAATATGAGGCGTGCCTCTTCCGCACGGCTTTTGTTTTATCCTTTTTTGGGGCACTGCACATTGGGGAACTAGTAGCCAGGGCTAGCAAGGGTGCAGAAGACACTGGTTTACAGCTACGACATGTGCAGGTTGGGAAAGGTTTTGTTAGGCTACTAATTCAGAAGTCAAAAACAGACCAGGCTGGTAGGGGGACGGAGTTGGTCGTAAGGGCAGTGGTGGGGCTGCGAACTTGCCTGGTGGCAAATTTAGCGGGTTACATGGCCATCCTCCCGGCGGGGGGAAGTCACCTGTTGCTTCATCAGGATTTGTGCCCCTCTGACCAGATATCAATTTGAAATGGTTTTTAGGGCAGGGTTGGTCAAGACTGGTTTGGGGGATGCCAATTTCAGGACACAATCCTTCCGAATTGGGGCAGCCACTTCTGCCACTGGGTCGGGTTTGGGGGACGAGGTGATAGAGAGGATCGGGAGATTCTGACTTCTGACTATACATTAGGCCGGAGCAGGGGACTATGGTACCTTGCATTAACTGTGTTGTTTCTCTTTTAGATATTGCGCCCTGGTGTCGACAGGCTTGGGTCATCAGGCGCTCCTTTTTGGCCTGGGTGCACAAGCATGCATGTCATTAGCTATATGGCTCTCACTTGAGTTTGGCTGCACAGGATGTGGCCATCCACTGGCTGGGAAGTTGTGGGATGCGCTGGTCTGAGCTCCTACCACTGGTGCGGCATTCATTTGAGTTCCCAGTCCATCCCGGACAAGCTGGTGGTACATTTGAGGGGTAATGATTGGGATAAAGTATCAGGTAGACAGTTCATCAGCATGATGAGGAAGGACCTTTCCATGTTGATGGTGTGGATGCCCGATGTGGTGTTATGCTGGTCAGACATCGTTCCAAGGCCGGCCAAAATGGGGCAGCTCAGCTGGGGGTGCTGCAGGGTAAAAGCCAATCAACAGATTGCTTCCTGGTTGAGGGTTATGAGGGGAGTGCACATAAAGCACGAATGGTCCTGGGACTTACAAGCCAACTTATTTAGACCAGATGGGGTTCACCTATCATTTATCGGCAGGGACTTGTTCATTAATGCGATCCAGGAGGCCTTGGAATGTGTGTTTAGGAGGAAACCTAGGGCCACATCTTTGGGGAGGCGCGGGATAGGCTTGCGTTCCCGCGTCTTTGGTGGTTTGCCCGAGCCTCTTTAATAACAGGTGGTGGCTAGACGGGTAGCCAGTTGGGGGCACATACTGGCTGGAGTGTTACCCGTCGGTCAACTGGCTAAACTGGGATTTCCTAGCGTGTAGCAGATGGACTCAGGACCAATGGGTATAGTGTACTCCTGTTAGCAGTTGGAGACGGATCAGATTTCAATCTGACGTCAGCCCCTAGTACATATCCCTGCAGTAAGTGCAGCTTTTCAGTATTTTCCGTCTCCATAGCAGTTAGGGACTTCTACACGCTCCCAGAGCGTTAGAACCAAATTTAAAGAAGAAAACCAAAATTTTAAAGAAGAAACCTACCTGAAGACGAGCCCCGCTCTCCTGCGGTGATACCCTCTGGTCCCTTCCCCAGTTGAGATTCCCGAGGTGATTGCCGTGGTCCCTCAGAGGTGAGCCTCGGTCCGGCGGCCGATTTGCGGCGAGGACCTAGCCCCCGAAGTCTCGGGCACGGCTGAGAGGCAGCGGGTGCACCCTTGAGCGCGGCGGTGAAGGTATTTACCCTCTCCCCCCGCAGCCGGAGACCGCCCGGAACGAAGCCGGGAGGCGCCGAAGACAAGGTAAGGTAGAAATCTTCACATGTCTCCGGTCTCCGAGGATCGAGGGGAAGCGCAGGTCACCAACTGAGTCCAGCGCCACCGGGTTGATCCGCCCTAACAGGGCCAGGCCCCGGCTATTTCCAAGGGTCTGCCCACGTGGAGACCCCCCCGAGGTGGTCGCCATATTGCCCGCGTGCTCGCCGTCGCCATCTTGTCCTCATTCGCCGCTCCGTTCGCCTTCGGCCCGAGCGTATAACCCGACCTAGGCGCACAAAGTACATGTGCACGTAGACTTACATGCACATAACCCTTGTTCGCATAAGCTGCGCGCACAAAGGTCATGCGCACAGAATACGCGTGCCCTACTAACTGCACGCATATCTACACGCGCTGCCCTGACACACCGGAGTGCATAAGTTTTACGCGCCGACAACCATGGCACCACCAGAAGCAGGGATTAAAGCTCAAGGCCTCTGCCCAGCATGTCACATCAGAACCGCACAAAGCGAGGAGGCAGACGCCCTGTGCACCCAGTGTGAGGAGGCCCTGGGAGATCCAGTTCAGGGCCAGTCCCACCCAGGGCCGGGTACTAGCTCCTCAGGAGGTACCCCGGATCTAGCAAATCCCAGGGAGACCCCCCGTCAGACGGGCATCCCCAGGGAACCAGCGCCCCTCGGCTTGGACCCAGCATCTATCTCATGGGTGGAATTCTTCAGAGGGGTCCACGCCGTTGTTAAAATGCAATCTGAACCTCTGACTGAGCAGCCATATGCTCCACCAGAGGACCCTTACATCCCAGGCCCCTCAAGACCTAGACACAGACTTCCACCATCCAGAAGCCCCACCTTTGGGGACTCGGACATATCTGAAGAGGAAGCCGAACCCCTAGAAGAGGGGGAGCTCCCCCTGGGGACAGAGCCTCACCGAGCCATGAGACGCTTCTTTACAAGGGACGAGCTCCCGGACCTGGTCACCCAATGTCTGACGGAGCTCGCCATCCCGGGCCCAGGTACTTCGGGGGATCCTAAACCGAATCCACTGCTGGAGGGCATTCGGCAGACTTCCCGCTATTTCCCTCTGCTACAAGCAGCACAACAACTAATTGACCTGGAATGGAATCCTCCGGAATCCACATTCAAAGGAGGACGAGCCTTGGAAGCCATGTACCCCCTGGACCCGGCAACTAAAGATCTCCTTGCATGCCCAAAAGTTGATGCCATGGTCTGTGCGGTCGCTAAGCGCACCACTGTCCCGGTGGAGGGAGGGGCAGTTCTCAAGGATGCACACGACTGACATCTGGAGTCTATTCTTAAACAATCGTTTGACGTAGCCGCCATGTCTTTTCAAATTGCGGCCTGCTGTACCGTTGTGACACGTGCCTGCTTATCTCAGACCAGAAACAACACCCCGGGAGAAGTCATGGAACCAGCAGTGTCATTCCTTGCGGACACAGCCTCTGACCTAGTGCGCACAGCGGCCAGAGGAGTATCATCTGCGGTGGCGGCCAGGAGGCAACTCTGGCTCCGAAGCTGGTCGGCCGACGCATCTTCCAAAACACGCCTCACTAGGATGCCCTTCAGAGGCTCTCTACTGTTTGGCAGCGAACTGGAGAAACTAGCCAACAAATGGGGTGAGTCCCCATTGCCGCGCCTGCCGGAGGATAAGACGAAGAGAACTCAACGACCCTTCCCCAGGTCCTCCAGGGGCAGAAGTTCACAGCGCTTCACCCCTTACAGGAGCAACTACCAAGCGCCCTGTCCTACGGGCAGGAACCAGTCCTTTCGACACAAGCCCAACAAGAGGGGAACCAGCTCGGGCACGGGGCCCAGCTGCACCCCACAATGAGATTCAGCCGACCCATCCGAGGGAAGAAGCCATAGGAGGCAGACTAACCCTATTCTACCGCAGATGGGTCGAGATAACTTCGGACAAGTGGGTCCTAGCCATCATCCGGGAGGGTTACTACCTGGATTTCCTACGAACCCCCCTGGACAAATTCATGGAGTCTCCCTGCCACGACCTCATAAAAAGGGCAGCAGTGGAAGCTACACTGTCCAGACTACTGGCCCTCAAAGCCATAACCCCAGTGCCTCCACAGGAAATACATACTGGTCACTATTCCATTTATTTTGTCATCCCCAAGAAAGAGGGAACATTTAGGCCCATCCTGGACCTCAAATCGGTCAACCGACACCGAATTCCCCGCTTCCGCATGGAAACCCTACGATCAGTCATAAGGGCGGTACAACCGGGAGAGTTCCTCACATCCCTGGTTCTCTCGGAGGCCTACCTTCACATACCTATTCATCAGGAACACCAGCGCTATCTACGCTTCAAAGTCCTGGACCGCCATTACCAGTTCCGGGCACTACCCTTCGGGTTAGCCACAGCTCCCCGGACGTTCACCAAGGTCATTGTGGTGGTGGCGACAACACTAAGGAAGGAAGGAGTCCTCGTACATCCTTACCTAGACGATTGGCTGATCAGGGCAAAATCGCCAGAGGAAATTCTCCAAGCAACCAGCAGAGTCATAGCGCTGCTGGAGAGCCTAGGATGGGTAGTCAACACAAACAAAAGTTCACTACAGCCCACACAGTCGTTGGAATACCTAGGAATCTGATTCGACACCAAGGAAGACAAGGTCAGCCTGACCCCCACAAGGAGATGGAAGCTGGGGAACCAGCTGCAAATATTAATGAACGAGTCTCGTCCCACAGCATGGGATTACCTGCAGGTCCTCGGGCTGATGGCGTCCACCCTGGAAGTTGTGCCATGGGCGCGAGCCCATATGAGGCCACTACACGCTCACTCTTATCACGGTGGAATCCATGGTCCCAGAACTACACTGTACGTCTATCTCTCCCGGGCAGAGTCCGGACCCAGTTACGGTGGTGGTTACAGACCAGCCACATGGTTCGGGGATCACGACTATCCTCCCCAACCTGGACCCTGCTCACCACAGTTGCCAGTCTGCAGGGATGGGGAGCACACTGCGAGGAATTAACCGCCCAAGGGCAGTGGAACACAGAAGAGGCAGGATGGAACATCAATCGCCTGTAAGCGCGGGCAGTCAGACTAGCCTGCCTACGGTTCGCTCACAGACTTCGCGACAAAGCGGTCAGAGTAATGTCGGACAACGCCACAACCGTGGCCTACATCAACTGACAGGGGGGAACCAGAAGCCAACAGGTTTCCCTAGAAATAGATCCTCTGATGGCATGGGTGGAAGCAAACCTCCAGGAGATCTCCGCCGTCCACATCGCTGGGAAAGACAACATCGTGGCGGACTACCTCAGCAGGGAAAGCCTGGACCCAGGAGAATGGAAGCTGTCATCCACAGCTTTCCAAATGATAGTGAAAAGATGGGGAACACCGGACATGGACCTTCTAGCAAACAGGTCCAACGCTCAAGTACCCAGATACTTCAGTCGCAGATGGGAACCGCAGGCTCAAGGGATCGATGCCTTGGTACAGGCCTGGCCACCGGGGACCCTGCTATATGCCTTCCTGCCGTGGCCCCTATTAGGCGCAATCATTCACAAGATACAGTTACACAGGGGTCTAGTTCTTCTGGTGGCCCCGGATTGGCCAAGAAGACCGTGGTATGCAGACATGAGAAGACTGCTGGCAGGGAATCCCCTGCCACTGCCTGCACACAGGGACTTGCTACAACAAGGTCCAATCCTCCACGAGGACCCAGATCAATTCTCGCTTACGGTCTGGCCATTGAGAGGTCCCACCTGAGAAAGAGCGGATACTCGGGGACTGTAATCGACACCCTCCTCCGAGCACGCAAGTTCTCCACATCGTTAACCTACATAAGGATTTGGAGAGTATTTGAAGCCTGGTGCGAAGACCACGATGTCAAACCACGTGCATCTAATGTTCCCGTGATCCTAGAATTCCTACAGAACAGACTACAGAAGGGGCTGTCCCTCAACTCCATCAAGGTACAGATGGCTGCATTGTCATGCTACAGCTCCCAGAGTGAGGGCGACAGCATAGCTTCTCACCCGGACGTGACACGCTTCCTGAAGGGAGTCAAACACATTCGCCCACCACTAAAGTGGCCGGTACCTCTGTGGAACCTCAGTCTCGTTTTGGACTTCCTAGTGGGAACCTCCTACAGACCTCTCCGAGGACTATCTCTCCGCATGCTAACCTTAAAGACAGCGTTCTTACTGGCAGTTTGTTCAGCCCGCCGCATCTCGGAGCTACAAGCACTGTCCTGCCGTGAGCCGTTCCTCAGACTCACCCCGAGATCCATCCAACTTCGCACGGTTCCCTCGTTCCTTCCTAAAGTGGTCTCACACTTCCATCTTAACCAGACCATTTCACTACCATCGGCAGATGATTTGAAGAATCCGGAAGAAGCCCGTAGTCTATGCCACCTCAACATCGGCAAACTTTTATCCAGATACCTGGAAATGTCGGAACCCGAACGAAAAACGGACCACCTTTTCGTCCTTCACAGCGGAAAGAGACAAGGGAAAGCAGCCTCGCGGGCAACAATAGCCCGCTGGATCAAGGAAGTTATCAAGGCGGCCTACGTAGAGGAAGTCAAGGCCCACTCGACCAGAGCCCAGGCGGTATCTTGGGCAGATACTAGGATGCTATCACCTGCAGAGGTCAGCAGGGCAGCGACATGGTCCTCCATCCATACCTTCTCCAGATTCTACCCTCTGGATGTTCAGGCTCGGGAGGACACAGCATTTGCAAGGGCAGTACTAAGTGGGTCACGGGCAGCCTCCCACCCGGTTCGGGAGTAGCTTTTATACATCCCATTGGTCCTGAGTCCATCTGCTACATGCTAGGAAATGGAGAAATTACTTACCAGATAATTCCGTTTTCCTTAGTGTAGACAGATGGACTCAGCATCCCACCCATGGCTGCTGTCATGCAGAGAATTTCAGATGATCCAAGGGTAAGACACGTTTTTCATTTACCTAGGGCATCCACCCTGCCGGGTGTCGATGCTTTCTGGTTGAGTACACTGGCGGTCTCCAGCTATAGTCAATCAACCAATCCAAGTTAATTAAGTTAACCAAGTTAATCAAATTATAACGTTTAACCAAGTTATGAAGTTATACAAGTTAATCAAGTTGTTAAAGTAATCAATCAGTCAGTCTCACATATATCCATAATGCTTTTCGAGGAGAATACTGAAGAGCTGCACTTCCTGCAGGGGTATATGTACTAGGGGCTGACGTCAGATTGAAATCTGATCCGTCTCCAACTGCTAACAGGAGTACACTATACCCATTGGTCCTGAGTCCATCTGTCTACACTAAGATAAACGAAATTATCAGGTAAGTAATTTCTCCATTAGCTACTTGCTGGCCGGTGGCAGGGGTGGAGTTAGACAGCAGGTGCTGTCTAACTCCAGGTGCTGTCTAACTAGGACCAGGCCGGGTGGCCTGGGGGTTGGTTATCTTGCTGGCTAGTGGCGGATAACTGGAGTTATATGTTGTATAAGGGCTCGGGCTAGTTATATTGTTAATAAAGCTGCGGCCTTGATATTTTCCATACCAGTGTGTGGTGTACTTATTGAATATGATGTGAAAGGGCGGTGAAAGGTGAAGTGAGGTTCTGGCTGCGCCTGTTATTACCGGTGCACAGCCACAGGTTAGGAAAATGGATGTTCGCAAAATCTGGTGATCGTTTTCCTGACCTGACCCACCGGCACATTTTTTAAAAATCTTTTTTATTTACCTTTTGGTTCCTCTGACTTAATATTGCTATGATATTAATTTGAAGGATGTACAGAAAAGCAGTATTTTCTGCTTTTCTGTATACTTTTTTTGGCTACTCAGAAATTAACACCTGCTCTTGGGTAGGCGCTAATTTGTGAGCGTAAAATGTGCGGATTGGCCGCATAATTTTTTTTCGGTATCCTGGGCGAATGACTAATAGCCTCATCAGCATGCATTTGCATGTGATGAGTGCTATTGGTTTCTGGGTGGGAGTGGTTGGGCGTACATTCTGGACGTGCTAAACCTCTTACAGCATAAGGGGTAGTGTATATGCGTTAAAGAGTCCTCTTAGTTGAGCGCACTTTACAGTATTGGCCTGATTGTATACTAAATTGGCTTTCCCTGCATACTGCTTCTCTTTGTTTTCATTTGACAAGAAAAAGGAGACTCAGAGAGGTGCAATTCAGGCTGTAAGGTCAGACAAGGTCAGAGGATTTATAGTGTAGTGACAATACAAAACAGAGGGTTTTAGCTTTGGTCCTCAAGGGCTTGGAAACAGGTCTGGTTTTTAGGGTAGCAAAGTTATACAAATTGGCCTGGTTTTTAGACTGTGTATGAATATTAATAGTGGATAACCTGAAAACCAGAAATATTTGCAAACCTTGTTGAGAGTGTCTGGTCTAAAAGTTACACAACTGAATCTAGCAGACTGAGATCTGAATTCTTTTTCCACCACTTTCTTGTCTTACCCCTTAAAAATCGTGCAATCTTCCTGTGCTGAAACATAGATTGTGTGTTCTAATAATAACTATGTGGGTTAGTCTAATTTCATCTGAACAGAATTTCAGCACACTTGACAAGCAACGTAGTTGGAACCCTGTCTATCTACCTTTTGGGATGAGAAGTCTTGCTAGCAGTTTTGTTGCCTGGATTGTATAACAGGTTGCAGAGAAGAGGAGGAGAAATATGTATTATTATTATCATTACTATTTTAACCAATTACCAATGGGTAAAGTGAGGTTGAAGAAGATAGTGACAGTGATCGGGATTTGTATTTATGATTTTATCTGCTCTCTTTATTCATAGTTTAGGTATTCTTTTCTCTCAAAGTTTATATGCTCTCTTCGCCCAAAATTCAGGTATTCTCCTCGTTCAAAGGTCAGGGGTTCAGCTCGCTTGAATGTCAAGTACTCTCCTCTATCAAACTGACACTCTTCTTGCTCATTCTGGGGCTCTTCATGCTTGTACTTCTGGTGCTCTTCATGCTTGTACTTCTGGTGCTGTTCATGCTTGTACTTCTGGCGCTCTTCGTGCTTGTACTTCTGGCGCTCTTCGTGCTTGTACTTCTGGTGCTGTTCGTGCTTGTACTCAGGGTGCTCTTCGTGCTTGCACCTATGGTGCTCTTCGTGCTTGTACCTCTGGCGCTTTTCCCGCTCATATTTCCGGTGCTCTCCTAATTCACGTGTTTTCCTTGCTCGTAGTTCAGATGTTTTCCTCACGCGTAGTTCAGATGCTGTCCTCACGCTTTGCTCAAGTGCATTCCTCACGCTTTGCTCAAATGCTTTCCGCAAGTTTTGCTCAAAGGTTGTTTTCACCCTCTGCTCGAATGCTGTCTTCGGTCTTTGCTCAAATTCTATTTTAGATCTTTCTTCAAATGCTGTCCTTGGTCTCTGCTCAAGTGCTTTTCTTGGGCTTTGTTCAGGTGCTTTCTTGGGGCTTTGCTCAAATGCTTTCCTTAGGTTTTGCTCAAGTGTTTTCCTTAGGTTTTGCTCCAGTGCTTTCCTTGGGCTTTGCTCAAATGCTTTCCTGGTGCTTTGCTCAAAAGCTCTCCTTGGGCTTTGCTCAAAAGCTCTCCTAGGGTTTTGCTCAAAAGTTATCCTTGGACTTTGTTCAAAAGCTCTCCTTGAGCTTTGCTCAAAAGCTCTCCTAGGGCTTTGCTCATAAGCTGTCCTTGGGCTTTGCTCAAAAGCTGTCCGTGGGATTTGCTCAAATGCTCTCCTAGGGCTTTGCTCAAATGCTCTCCTTGGGCTTTGCTCAAATGCTGGCCTTGGGTTTTGCTCAAAATCTATCCTTGGGCTTTGCTCAAAAGCAGTCCTTGAGCTTTGTTCAAATGCTCTCCTTGGGCTTTGCTCAAATGCTGGCCTTTGGTTTTGCTCAAAATCTATCCTTGGGCTTTGCTCAAATGCTGGCCTTGGGTTTTGCTCAAAATCTATCCTTGGGCTTTGCTCAAAAGCTGTCCGTGGGATTTGCTCAAATGCTCTCCTTGAGCTTTGTTCAAATGCTCTCCTTGAGCTTTGCTCAAATGCTGTCCTTGGGCTTTGCTCAAATGCTGGTCTTTGGTTTTGGTCAAAATCTATCCTTGAGCTTTGTTCAAATGCTCTCCTGGAGCTTTGCTCAAAAGCTGTTCTTGGGCTTTGCTCAAATGCTGACCTAGGGCTTTGCTCAAAAGCTGTCCGTGGGATTTGCTCAAAAGCTGTCCTTGAGCTTTGTTCGAGTGCTTTTCTGGGGCTTTGCTCGAGTTCTTTCTTGGGGCCTTCTTCTAGTGCTTTCCTTGCTTCTTGGTCAGGTGCTTTCCTCACTCCTGTTTCGGGCACTTTCCTCAATCCTGGTCTGAAGAATCTTTGTGCTTCAGGATCAGGCACTTTCCTTACTCCTTGTTCAAATGCTTTCCTTGCTCCTGGTTCCAACTCTCTCTTCTCTCCTAGCTTAGGAATTCTTCTTACTCCTAGTTCTGATGCTCTTTCAAGTAGATCAGAAATATTACCTATGATGTAGAGATTTAGCAGATATGTAAATTATATTTCACAGCTCTCCTTATACTTGCAATACTATATAAATACAGTAATACATTTTCATTTTTTGCTAAAGCTAGTGCCAGTCTCCATCACTACGGAATTCTTTTGCCCATTGTGAGGGGGTTTTCAAAGCCACTTAGCCAAATAAATAATGATTTAGCTGGGGGAAATTATCCTGTGAAAATTGCCCTTCTCTGCCTGGCTAAAAGTATTCTTGAGCTTCCATATAGTGCGTGCACTCTTAGCCAAGATAAAAGAGGTGTTACTGGGGATGTGTTTAGGTTGGGGGGAGGAAAGCAGTGAGGTCCATATTCAGAAATAGTTCAGCTAGCAAAGTTAGCCAGATTAACTTATCCAGCTAACTTTGGAGGTATGTTCAATAATAAGAACATAAGAATATGCCATACTGGGTCAGACCAAGGGTCCATCAAGCCCAGCATCCTGTTTCCAACAGTGGCCAATCCAGACCATAAGAACCTGGCAAGTACCCAAAACTAAGTCTATTTCATGTTACCGTTGCTAATAGCAGTGGCTATTCTCTAGGTGAACTTAATAGCAGGTAATGGACTTCTCCAAGAACTTATCCAATCCTTTTTTAAACACAGCTATACTAACTGCACCAACCACATCCTCTGGCAACAAATTCCAGAGTTTAATTGTACGTTGAGTAAAAAAGAACTTTCTCCGATTAGTTTTAAATGTGCCACATGCTAACTTCATGAAACTTCTCTGTTGAGTATAGCCAGTTATTTTAAAGTTAGCCAGGTACCTATAGCTGCCTAACGTTAGGACAGCTCTTTGATCTGACCAGACTAAGGGGGTCATTTATCAAAATGCGATAAGGCGTTTTCGCATGCGAAAAGCCCCGTTAACGCCTGCGATAGGCCCTTACCGCATGCAAAAACGAGTTTAACGCATGCTATAGCATCATATCGTATGGTGCGATACAAATTCAGGAAATAGGAGGAGTTAGGGGCGGAGAGTGGGCTGGGTTAGCCTATCTGCGAAGAGCTATCACGCAGCCGTAACGCCGATTTTAACTACACCTCTTTGAATTGCGTTAGGCTGTGTGATAGCTGCCGTGACCGTGCGGTAAGGTTTCCTCGCCCTTTGCGATGTCTCCCGTAAGGCCTATTTGAGGGGAATTGAAGGACCTTGGGGGGGGGGGGGGGGGGAGGGAGAGAGAGAGAGACTGCCCATAATGTCCTTCCCATAGGTAGGTATTTGTATCCCTATGGTAGGCCCACCTAGTAACTCGACGTGGGGTTTAGGTAAGAGTGTAGGGGGTTAGGGGCCACTTTGACATTCTACGTGACACCTACGAACAGAACAGTGGTCTCATGAAGATTTGATGACCTTTGGAGTGAGGAAACTCACTCCAAGATGAGATTTGGGCAAGGTTCTCTCAACCTAGCTTGATGTTACCCAGGTAGAGAGTCCATCAAGCTAGGTTGAGAGAACCTTGCCCAAATCTCATCTTGGAGTGAGTTTCCTCACTCCGAAGGCCATCAAATCTTCACAAGAGACCACTGTTCTGTTCGTAGGTGTCACGTAGAATGTCAGAGTGGCCCCTAACCCCCTACACTCTTATCTAAACCCCACCTCGAGTTACTAGGTGGGCCTACCATAGGGATACAAATACCTACCTATGGGAAGGACATTATGGCCAGGCTCGCTCACTCTCACTCTCACTCTCTCTCACCATTAACAATGGTCCCCCAGTGGTTGAATGCAGGAAATACAACAGGTCTGGCACTTATCGCAGAATCTGAAAATGATATCGCAGTTTGCGCTAACTTAGCTCTTCGCACAGGTAATTAGCGCAAATTGCGATAAATGCTATATTAGCATAAAACACGCCCCTTTTGCTATCGTATGCGGTACTTACCGCATTTTGATAAATTCAGACCTTAGCTGGCTAAGTCATCTGGCTAACTCTGAATATTGGAGTTAGTTAACTTAGCCGGCTAACTCAACTTCTCCTAGTTATGCCCTTGGAATACCCCTAGCTTAGCTGGGCTAAATTATAGCTGCCTAACTTCTTAAGTGGCTAGAATTTAGCCAGTTATGTGCCCAAATATTCATTTAGCCAACTAACATCTGAGTTAGCTGGCTAAATGCTTGTGAATATGGACCTCAGTGTGTCTATTTATTTTGTTTATATTCCGCTTTTCAGGCACTTTATTCAGGTATTGTAGGTGTTTCCCTGTCACCGGACTCACAATCTTAAGTTTGTATTTAAGACAATGAAAAGTCCAAACGTATATGTACTATTTTCTCCCGTCAGTTGCCCAAATAAATAGAAGGTGCAAAGTACATGGGTACTTTGAGTGCATGCAGTTTAAGCTAGCTAAAGGTAGTTTCTCTTTGAGAATTAGTTGCAAGTACAAATGGTGAAAATACTTGTGTGCTTTGCAATTATGCGGGCTGTTGGAAAATGGCCCCCTGTATCTTCAATTATTACTAGCCCAGAGGAACTCGGCTCATTTTAAAGCCAGATATATGTTATATATATGTTTTTATTTCAAAATGGTATCAAAATACATTTTAACAACAAATGCTAAGTGCAATACCCAATACCCACATTTAAAATCTACACATCATGCTCACATGCATACCACACATACCATCACAACACACCACATACTAAAAGAACAACATATGTATCAACAATATAAATACCCAATACAGTACATTATGCATTCAAAAATCATCCACTGTTATAACCGATACCCAGTATCTGCAATTTATTTAACGCATATCCTATTATTTTTTCAAGCTCTCATGTCATAACAGATACAGGGTATCTTCCATTGCTAATGACATAGTGATTGATCTAATAATGCGATTATAATATACCCAACACTATAATACCCCAGTATAATACCCGACGGGATACCCGTTTCACCCCTTCCTGGGGGCTTCTTCAGGGATAAATTGCTGTGTTGTTCACATAAACGATGTATCAACGTCTTCATAATATATATTATTCAATGTCCAATGCACGAAGCAGTCAATTCTCCAACAGGTATATTTTAAACAACCGGATTATTTCACACCGCTATATACATGCTTCACTTGCGATCACACATTTGCAGGAAATACGTTGTTAATTCCTCATTAATTTCTCGGAGGGAACTATCCCGAACTTTTTCAGTGCCTCAACAGGACTTAAGAACGATCTCCATCTATAGATATCACTTCAATGAAAGATTGTCACTTCGATAACTTTACTGCGACAGACGCCGCCACCATACCCAGGTCTTCACAACGGATTTGCCACCATACCCAGGAAGACCTGGGTATGGTGGCGGCGTCTGTCGCAGTAAAGTTATCGAAGTGACACTCTTTCATTGAAGTGATATCTATGGATGGAGATCGTTCTTAAGTCCTGTTGAGGCATTGAAAAAGTTCGGGATAGTTCCCTCCGAGAAATTAATGAGGAATTAACAACGTATTTCCTGCAAATGTGTGATCGCAAGTGAAGCAAGTATATAGCGGTGTGAAATAATCCGGTTGTTTAAAATATACCTGTTGGAGAATTGACTGCTTCGTGCAATTGATATCCACTCAATGAACTTCATGGAATTCAAGAATGTAATTTGAACGTATGGACATTGAATAATATATATTATGAAGATGTTGATACATCGTTTATGTGAACAACACAGCAATTTATCCCTGAAGAAGCCCCCAGGAAGGGGTGAAACGGGTATCCCGTCGGGTATTATACTGGGGTATTATAGTGTTGGGTATATTATATCGCATTATTAGATCAATCACTATGTCATTAGCAATGGAAGATACCCTGTATCTGTTATGACATTTGAGAGCTTGAAAAAATAATAGGATATGCGTTAAATAAATTGCAGATACTGGGTATCGGTTATAACAGTGGATGATTTTTGAATGCATAATGTACTGTATTGGGTATTTATATTGTTGATACATATGTTGTTCTTTTAGTATGTGGTGTGTTGTGATGGTATGTGTGGTATGCATGTGAGCATGATGTTTAGATTTTAAATGTGGGTATTGGGTATTGCACTTAGCATTTGTTGTTAAAATGTATTTTGATACCATTTTGAAATAAAAACATATATATAACATATATCTGGCTTTAAATTGAGCCGAGTTCCTCTGGGCTAGTAATAATTGATCTGATTAACAGAGGATGCACTTAAGTACATCCCCTGTATCTTCAAGCATTTCTTCCTTGGGTAGGAAATAAGATACCCCTCCTTTGGTGGCTAGATCCAAAGGTTCTGGAAATAGGGGCTCTACTTTGAATTCTACCTCATCAGGTAATGCTGATGATGGATAGATGGTAGAGCGCTTAACATGGGCTCCTTCTGAATTCAGGGGATCTGCTTGGCAACAAAACATCTGTTTCAGATCGGCCTCTTCGAACTACGAGCCATTCGACATATATTGAGAGTATACTTGCATTTCTTTCAGGAAAAGAGAATTCTGATCCAAACCAATAACCAAGTGGCAATGTTCTACATGAACAAAAAAGGGTGCACAGGGATCTAGAACCTCTGCCAGAAATCTTTAAGAATTTAGGAGTGAGTCTGCAGTCACAGAACTTTTCTCCAAGAAACGTACCTTCCTGGGATCTCCAATATGCTGGTGGATTGCCTCAGCAGGGTTTTTTGCTCCCACAAGTTGTCCCTGTACCAGAGTGTGGCAGACAAGTTAGTTGACCTCTTTTCTTACCCATCAATCATCCTGTTCATGTCAGAGGACAACAGGAAAGTCAACAACTTGCTTCATTCTTCCAAGCAAATTCAGATCCCCTCCAGATGCTTTTCTGCTCAAGTGGGATGAGGATCTGCTGTATGCCTTTCTTCTGCTTCCATTGGTGGTGAGGACAGTGCAGAAAGTATTCAAAGACCAGGCACATATAATCCACATTGCTCCAGCTTGGCCCAGGCAAGTATGGTTCTCTTACCTCATCAGGTTGTCAGCCCACCCACTGATTTCCCTGGGATCTGTTCTGGCTCTAGTATATCAAGAGGAGGGGTCATCTTTGTCATTTGGGCCTCTCCTCCCTCAACTTGATGGCATGAATGCTGAGCATTCGTTAATCTCATTGTCACTACATTAGGAAGTTGAGAACATTGTGATTTCAGTCAAGAAGCCATCTACCAGAAAAGCATACAGTTTTAAATGGAAGCATTTCTTATCATGGTGTCAGGCAAACTCCTTGAACTTGTTCGTCGTTGCTTCAAAAGATCTGTTTCAGTACTTGTTCTTCCTTTCCTTTTTGGGTCTTAGTATGTTGTTGGTCAAAGTGCATCTTGGTACCATTCCCACTTACCACCCTCAAGAGGATGGAAAGCTGATCTCTATCCATCCTCTGGTATTGAAGTTGATTAAGGATTTGAGGCATATGAGACCTCTAGTTGTGAAGCCATTGTTGCCATGGGATCTCAATGTTGTTATGGTGCAAGTGATGAAGCCTTCCTAATAAGATGATGAAGTCCGCTTCCTTAAAGTTTCTTAACTGGAAAGTAGTATTTCTAGTTGCCATCACTGGCTAGAAGAGTCAGTGAGATACAAGCATTGATTTATTATTCTCTGTACCTACAGTTTTTCCATAACAGAGTGGTGCTCCACAATTACCCTAAGTTACCGCCAAAAGTGTTTTTGCCATTTCATTTTGCCATTCTTTTGTCCATTTTCAAGTCCTCATGCACATAAAGGGGAAAAGGCCCTCCATTCAGACTGCAAAAGGGCTTTAGTTTAGTTTATTATCTGAAAAGAACTCATCCACATTGTTAAGCTTCTCAACTTTTCTCTCCTATCATCCTAACAAACTGGGAATAGCTGTTGCCAAGTGCATGTTATCCAACCTGCTAGCAGACTGTATCACACATTGCTATGTTCTGGCTGGCTTCCAGATCTCAGATTCTGTCAAGATTCATCAAGTAAGAGCCATGGCTACCTCAGTGGCTCACCTTAGATCCATGGTCCATTGAAAACATCTGCAAAGCAGCAACTTGGTCGTCAGTTCAAACTTGCACATTCCATTACATATTGTTTCCATTTGCTTACTCTGTATGTGACCTTGGGTTTATTTTTTATCAAGGCCTGACTTTAAAATCACAATTGTCTGCAGTTATTTGGTCTGGTTTCTTCGAATTGAGGATGTTAAGATTCTTTAAATATGTGCTTTTGAGGGAGGACCTTAGAACCATTATACAAGCGTTTATATTGACAGCTATTGACTACTGCAACTCTCTATGTGTTGGGTTGCCTAAATGTTGTATTCGAGCTTTACAAGTTCTGCAAAACAGGAGCATGAATATTCAGTATATGAGCATATTGTTGAGCGCCCCGTCCGCGTCCGGCCCATGCACGGTCCTGCTCATCTTCCTGGCTCCTCGGCAGGTCCCGGGTCAGCCTCCCCAGTGGCAGCCACGAGCTCCTCCCGGCCTCGGTGTCCTGCGGCGGCGGTCGCCGGGCCTTCCACTGCGCACCAGGCCTCACGCCGGAATTTGGCGTCTTCCATGCCCCTATGCGCGCGTCCGGACCGCCCGGCCTCTTGTAGGGTCAGGGGCGGGTCCTAGCTCTGCAGCGTGCCCTGATTGAATGAACCAGTTAAGGAAGTTGCTGCCTGCACTTCCTTGCCTTGGCATTCGGGTCGGCATTGTATTGTGTGCTAGATTGGAACGAGGCTCAGCATGCAGTGACAGTCTTGTTCCTGCATCCTACTGTTCCAGCGTCCTTCTGTTCCAGTGTTAGTCTGTCTGTCTCCCCAGGTAGTAACCTCGGACTGTTTCTCTGGTACTGACCTCTGCTTGTTCCTTGACCACTCTGCCTGCTGCCTGCCTTCTGACCTCGGCTTGTTCCTTGACTACTCTGCCTGCTGCCTGACGTCTGACCTCTGCCTGCCTGTGACCTCATCTGACCTCCGGAACCTGACCCCTGCCTGATTGACCACTCCTCGGATTGACCTTCGGATTTGACCTTTGCCTGATTGACCACATCTTCTGATTCTGGCTCTGTCCCTTGCCTTATCATTGCCTATGCTGTTCTGGTCTTCCGTGCTCCATCTGACCTCCAGCCTCGAGCCCGACCGCACTCCTCTGTTGTCCATAGGCACGCCAGTCTACCATCTCTCCAGGAGAGCCTGCGAGGCCCACCAAAGTACAAGCGGCCCGGTCCCTACGGGCTCCACCTGGGGGGACTGCGGGTTTCCAGTGGTGAAGCTCATCTTAGCCTCTGTCTCCTCCAGTGCTCCGCCCCTGGGGGCAGGTGCTTCCTGGTCCCTACCAGGGAGCCATTCTCCACTGCTCCAGGACAAGGGTTCACCCCCAAGCGCAACACATATTACACCTGTACTGCATCAACTTCATTGGCTTCCTGTAGAGCAGCATGCAAAGTTTAAACTATTAATAATATATAAGGCAGTAAATGGATCAAGTTTGTTCTTTATTTCAGATAGATTAGTGGTTTATGATTCAGGCCACACTCTATGGTCTGGATCATAAACCACCACCTTAGGCAAGTACTTGCTCATTATTCTATCCTGTAGACACTGCCATCTCCAAATTATTAGGAGAAGAATGCTTACCGCAGTGGGCCCCACTTTCTGGAACACACTACCATTTGAATTGCGCACCATGGTAGAT
The DNA here is from genome assembly GCF_901001135.1 of Rhinatrema bivittatum. Taxonomy (NCBI): domain Eukaryota; kingdom Metazoa; phylum Chordata; class Amphibia; order Gymnophiona; family Rhinatrematidae; genus Rhinatrema; species Rhinatrema bivittatum. The sequence continues at coordinate 132,656,192 of NC_042619.1, read as the reverse complement.
TATAAAGTTTAGGAAACAGTTGAAGGTGCATATTTTTTAATGTGTATTATTTGTTATTTAAATGTGCTTTACATAATGTAATTTATGTTCTATTTGACTACACTCTGCACAGCAGGAAATTCTCTTTATGAGCAGTCTATAAATGATTGTAAATAAATAAAAATAAATTACCGCCTAAAAAATCTCTCAAGAAACAACAGTAACTTCAAACAGTTGGTTTTGCATAGCCTGTTCATCCAGTGGTCCACACTGCAAAGGGGTTGGGGTGGGTGGGTGGGAGGGGTCTGGATTACTTTTTCAGTAAGTGGTCTGCTGCATCTCTCAGCTTGGGATTCCCTGTATATCATGACTAATTGAGCCTTGCTTGTTGATGGAGAAAGCAAATTTGAATATATGAAATTGCCATACTGGGTCAGACCAAGGGTCCATCAAGCCCAGCATCTTGTTTCCAACAGTGGCCAATCCAGGCTTACAAGTACCCACAAACTAAGTATATCCCATGCTACTGATGCCAGTAATAGCAATGGTTATTCCCTATATTCCCTTGATTAATAGTAGTTAATGGACTTCTCTTCCAAGAACTTATCTAAACCTATTTTAAACTCAGCTACACTAATTGCACTAACCACATCCCCTGGCAACAAATTCCAGATTTTAATTGTGCGTTGAGTAGAAAATAATTTTCTCCGATTAGTTTTAAATGTGCTACATGCTAACTTCATGGAGTGCCTCCTAATCCTTCTACTATCTGAAAGAGTAAATAACAGATTTACATTTACCCATTCTAGGCCTTTCATGATTTTAAAGACCTCTATCATATTCTCCCTCATCCATCTCTTCTCCAAGCTGAACAGCCCTAACCTCTTTAGTCTTTCCTCATAAGGGAGCTGTTCTATCCCCTTTATTATTTTGGTCGCCCTTCTCTGTACTTCTGCATCGCAACTATATCTTTCTTGAGATGCGGCGATCAGAATTGTACACAGTTTTCAAGGTGCAGTCTCTCCATGGAGCGATACAAAGGAATTATGACATTTTCCGTTTTATTTAACATTCCCTTCTGTTATGTTCTGTGTGTCTAGAGTTAGACAGTGGGCCCCTGGGTCGTGGTAAGGGTAGGCTCCACCCACAGGGAGGAGCCCTGTGGTGACTTACCACGACAGGCGATTATATTGCAATGGTAACCTGAGGAATAGGTAATGAATTTAATCCAAGATGTAGGACCTGAAGCAGGTCTTTTCCAGTGATAGCCTGCAGTGCGGGATGGTCCTGGAAATACTTCCTCTCAGTGGTGCTTGTGTAGGATATCTCTGGTAGTGCAGGATAGGCCGGAGATAGTAGATGGATGTACACAAGGTAATAGAGAGCCGGTGGTAACCCGTAGTGCGGGGTGCCCTGAAGAATACCTTCTCTTGCTGGTGTCTGTGCAGGAGATATCTGGTAGTGGTCCGGGGTAGGCTGGATGCCTGTGGCAAGTTGCACAAGATGGTATGGATCCGGTAGTGGTCCACAGAGCGGGGTAACCTGAGAATCCACACAGTAAAGGTTGAGGCAGGTGGAGAGCAGTTACTGTACTCACTCGGCACTGAAGAAGTAGATTGAAGCGTAGGCACTGAGAAGACCTGGAATGGAGCAGGGCCAGGTTGTCCAAGGAATGATGCAGAACTCACTGAAAGAGAGCAGAGGCAGTGAGAGAGGCCCTCCGAGGAGCGGATAGCCCTGAGTGTGAGAGAGGCCCCTGAGGAGCAGGTAGCGAGGACACTCAGACAGGAACAGCAACCAGAGTCGCAGAATGGCGGAATAAGCAGGACTGGAATCCTTGCTAACTCGTCGTACTGATGGTCAGCTGAGCTTAAGTAGTAGAAGCGGGTGACGTCATGCGGTAGGGACGCCCCCGAGGTTCCCGCCATGACATGCTCAAGAAGGGGCCAGGCGCATGCGTGCATGCCCTAGGTTACCATGGAAGTAAGATGGGTGCCAGGAGCGCCCACGCTGTCCCGGGAATGCCATGAGGGTCGGCGTGGAGAAGCGGAGATGGCCTTCTTTCCCAGACTAGAAGCAGAGGAGAGAAAAGAGGCAGTAGAGCAGTAGAGGTCGCAGCCTCTGCAACGATGGACGCAACACCTTCCTAATAATTCCTAACATTCTGTTTGCTTTTTTGACTGCTGCAGCCCACTGAGCCGACTATTTCAATGTATTATCCACTATGATGCCTAGATCTCTTTCCTGGTTGGTAGCTTCTAATATGGAACCTAACATTGTGTATCTACAGCATGGGTTATTTTTCCCTATATGTATCATCTTGCACTTATCCACATTAAATTTCATCTGCCATTTGGATGCCCAATTTTCTAGTCTCAGAAGGTCCTCCTGCAAATTATCACAATCTGCTTCTGATTTAACTACTCTGAATAATTTTGTATCATCTGCAAATTTGATTACCTCACTCGTCGTGTTTCTTTTCAGATCATTTATAAATATGTTGAAAAGCACGGGTCCTAGTACAGATCCTTGAGGCACTCTACTGTATACCTTTTTCTACTGAGAAAATTGTCCATTTAATCCTACTCTCTGTTTCCTGTTTTTTAACCAGTTTATAATCCACGAAAGGACATTGCCCCACCTATCCCATAACTTTTTACTTTTCTTAGAAGCCTCTCATGAGGAACTTTGTCAAATACCTTCTGAAAATCTAAATTCATTACATCTACCGGTTCACCTTTATCGACATGTTTATTAACCCCTTCAAAAAAGTGAAGCAGATTTGTGAGGCAAGACTTGCCTTGGGTAAAGCCATGCTGACTTTGTTCCATTAAACCATGTCTTTCTATATATTCTGTGATTTTGATCTTTAGAACAGTTTCCACTATTTTTCCTGGCACTGAAGTCAGACTAACTGGTCTGTTGTTTTCCAGATCACCCCTGAAGCCCTTTTTAAATATTGGGGTTACATTAGCTACCCTCCAGTCTTCAGGTGCAATGGATGATTTTAATGATAGGTTACAAATTTTAACTAATAGATCTGAAATTTAATTTTTGAGTTTCTTCAGAACACTGGGGTATATACCATCCAGTCCAGGTGATTTACTACTCTTCAGTTTGTCAATCAGGCCTACCACATCTTCTAGGTTCACTGTGATTTGGTTCAGTTCATCTGACTCATTAAGCATGAAAACCTTCTCCAGAACGGGTATCTCCCCAACATCCTCTTCAGTAAAAACCGAAGCAAAGAAATTGTTTAATCTTTCCATGATGGCCTTATCTTCTCTAAGTGCCCCTTTAACCCCTCAATCATTTAACCGTCCAACTGACTCCCTCGCAAGCTTTCTGCATCGGATATATTTTTAAACGTTTTTACTGTGAGTGTTTGCCTCTACAGTTAACTTTTCATATTCTCTCTTAGCCTGTCTCATCAATGTCTTACATTTAACTTGCCAATGCTTATGCTTTATCCTATTTTCTTCTGTTGATCCTTCTTCCAATTTTTGAATGAAGATCTTTTGGCTAAAGTAGCCTCTTTCACCTCACCTTTTAACCCATCTATTAGGGATGTGCAGCCCAAAAATTTTCATTGCATTCGTGATACGTATTCGTCGGGGGTCATTTCCGTTGCATTCGGACGTATGGCGCCCCGATACGTTGATATGTGAATTCGTTTTCTGGATCCCGAATTAAACAGATAATACAGTATATACATGGGGAGTCACAATGCGTTTCGCCTCCCCACTTATATAACGTATATGGCAAGATACGTTGCGGATTGCCCATACAGCGAAAACGAATGCACACCCCTATCATGCTGGTAATCATTTTGCCTTCCTTCCACCTTTTTTAAATGTGTGGCATACATCTGGACTGTGCTTCTAGGATGGTATTTTTTAACAATTTCCACACCTCTTTCACACTTTTTACCTTTTGTAGTTGCTCCTTTCAGTTTTTTTCTAACTATTTTTCTCATTTTCTCAAAGTTTTCCTTTTGAAAGTTTAGTGCTAGAGCCGTGAATTTACTTACTGTCCCCTTTCCAGTCATTAATTCAAATTTGATCGTATTATGATCACTATTGCCAAGCAGCCCCACCACCGTTACCTCTCTCACCAAATCCTGTGCTCCACTGAGAATTAGATCTAAAATTGCTCCCTCTCTCTTTGATTCCTGAACCAATTGCTCCATAAAACTGTCATTTATTCCATCCAGGAACTTTATCTCTGTAGCATATCCTTTGTTACATTTACCCAGTCAATATTGGGGTAATTGAAATCTAATATAACCGTATTAATTTGTCCAATGATCATCGACTATGAGTAGCATGCACCAAACACGTTGTATCAAAATCTTATTGTTGTGTCGTTGCTAATACTTATATTAACACTCTTATAACTTTCATAAATTTTTGTATAATTTTGGGACCTTCATACCACCCGCGGTTAGCAAGTATTAACTTGTGTTTTCACCGCTACGGGTCTTTTTTTGATCATCGGTCCACTAACCCTTCTTCATTTTGCTTTTTTCATTTTTTTGTTTTTCTTGAACTTTTTCATAAAATGAAAGAGAATGGTACTTCCCTTTACTTGAGCAGACCAAATTCCAGAGTCTGAGTCCGATGTGAACACGTTTTGTGAGCCACTGCCTCAGGGACTCTTCGGTTTTACCCACTGAGCACTGTTGCAGAACTCTCTGGATATCCGTGATAGGAAATCTCTGGATATTCATCAATATTTCATTTCAATTGGGAGGTCCATCTTAACTTTTTAGACCCTGCCACCATTTTTCTTCAGCATAAACGCTGGTATGAAGGTCCCAAACTTATTAAAAAATTTATGAAAGTTATAAGAGTGTTAATATAAGTATTAGTAACGACAAAGCAATAAGGTTTGGATACAACGTGTACAGTGCATGGTAATTGAAATTTCCCATATTACTGCACTACCAATTTGGTTAGCTTCCCTAATTTCTCTTAGCATTTCACTGTCCATCTCACCATCTTGGCCAGGTGGATGGTAGTATACTCCTATCACTATAGTCTTCCCCAACACACAAGGGATTTCTACCCATAAAGATTTGATTGTGCATTTAGTCTCATGCAGGATCTTTATCCTATTGGACTCTATATACCATCCCGGACATAAAGTGCCACCCTGCCTCCCAGATGCTCCTCTCTGTCATTGCAATATAATTTATACCCCAGTATAACACTGTCCCATTGGTTATCCTCTTTCCACCATGTCTCTGAGATGCCAATTATGTCTATGTCATCATTCACTGCTATAGAATCTGATTCTCCCATCTTACTTCTTAGACTTCTGGCATTAGCATACAAACATTTCAAAGTGTGTTTTTTGTTTGTATTTTCATTCTGCTTTTTAATTGATAGAGATAAATTGGAATCTTTTAGCTCAGGTGAGTTTTTAGTTACAGGCACTTGACTGCTTTTCTTATTATTGAAACCTCACTGTTGGGATGCCCTAATTCTCTTGCGTCATTAGCATCCTTTGAAGACATCTCCCTCCAAACCATGTGCTGTTGAGCAACTGTCGGCCTTTGTTCTAGTTTAAAAGCTGCTCTATCTCCTTTTTAAAGGTTAGCACCAGCAGTCTGTTTCCACCCTGGTTAAGGTGGAGGCCATCCCTTTGGAAAAGACTCCCCCTTCCCCAAAAGGTTCCACAGTTCCTTACAAAACTGAATCCCTCTTCCTTGCACCATCGTCTCATTCATGCATTGAGACTCCAGAGCTCTGCCTTCCTCTGGGGACCTGCGCGTGGAACAGGGAGCATTTCAGAGAATGCTACCCTGGAGGTTATGCATTTCAGCTTTCTACCTAAAAACCTAAATTTGGCTTTTAGAATCTCCCTCCCACATTTTCCTATGCTGTTGGTGCTCACATATACCATGACAGGCAGCTCCTTCCCAGCACTGTCTAAAATCCTATCTAGATGATGCGTGAGATCCTCCACCTTCACACCAGGTAGGCAAATTACCATGCGATCCTCATGCCCACCAGCCATCCAGCTGTCTATGTTCCTAATATTCGAATCATCAACTAAGACGGCTGATTTAACCCTTCTCTCCTGGGCAGTAGCCCTGGGAGACACATCATTGGTGTGAGAGAACAATGCATCACCTGGAGAGCAGTTCCTTGCTACAGGATCATTTCCTGCTGCACCATGGTGATGCTCTCCGATCATAAGACCTTCTTCCTCCAAGGCAGCACCAGGGCTGCCAGTCTGAAGTTAGGACATGGCTGTTATGTCTCTGAAGGTCTCATCTATTAGGGATGTGCAGCCCAAAAATTTTCATTGCATTCGTGATACGTATTCGTCGGGGGTCATTTCCGTTGCATTCGGACGTATGGCGCCCCGATACGTTGATATGTGAATTCGTTTTCTGGATCCCGAATTAAACAGATAATACGGTATATACATGGGGAGTCGCAATGCGTTTCGCCTCCCCACTTATATAACGTATATGGCAAGATACGTTGCGGATTGCCCATACAGCGAAAACGAATGCACACCCCTATCATCTCTATACCTCTCTGTCTGCCGCAGCTCCTCCAGGTCTGCCACTCTAGCCTTCAGAGATCGGACTTGTTCTTTGAGAGACACGAACTCTTTGCATCTTTTAAACCAAAGAAGAAAGAACATTTACCTGTAGAAGACGAGCCCCGCTCTCCTGCAGTGATACCTAAGGGTCCCTCCCCCAGTCGAGAATTCCTGAGGTGATTTCCGAGATGCCTCAGAGGCAAGCCTCGGTCTGGTAGCCGGTCCCGGCGTGGCCTTAGCCCCCAGGGTGGCTGAGAGGCAGCTGGTGTAAAATCGAGCACAGCGGTGAAGGTAATTCCCTCTCCCCCTGCAGCCGTAGACTGCCTGGCACGAGACCGGGAAATGTCGAGACCAGATAAGGTAGAAACCTCTCTTAAGTCTCCGGTTTCCGAGGCTCGAATAGCCGCACAGATCGTCCCTTCCAGCGTCTGTTAAATCAGGTTGAGCAGCCCCGTCTAGGCTAGACCCCGATACGGTGTGAGGGTCCACACATGAGGAGACCCTCCATGGGGGAGGGGGGGTTGCCATCTTGTCCGCATGGTCGTTGACGCCATTTCCCCCCTTGACTGCCATATTGTCCGCTCAACTGAGCCTTGCGCACAGCAACGCGCATAATGGAGCCGGGTGCTTAGCGGCCCGCATAGACGGCCCGAGCGCACAAATATTGCCGTGCGCACAGCGGCGCATACATCTCTGCCAGGCGCACAAGTTGTAGCCTGCGCGCACGTCTGTACACATTCCGCATGCACAACTAAGCCTCCCGGCGAGCACATCTACGTGCACAGATGAGTTTTGAAGCCCCCCAAGAGCACAAACCATGGCACCGCCTGCCAAGAAGGCCAAGGGACAAGCCCTCTGCCAGCCTGCCACCTGAGAGCTGCGCAACCTGAAGTGGCCTCCTCCCTATGCCAGGAGTGCGAAGAGGCTCAGGGGGAACCAAAGCAAGATTCCTCACAGCCAGTAGAGGGAACCGGATCCACTAATGATGGTACCCCAGACCTCTGTATCTCCAACTCGGCACCTACACAGGAAGGCACCTCCGGGGCCTCCATCATAGCGCTGCCTGGAATCAACATGGACCCAGGGGCCTTTTCCTGGGTGGTATTCTTCAAAGGGCTGCAGAACTTTGTCCAAGCGCACTCAGTACCAGCTGCGACTCTGTCCCAGTCGCCACCATAAGTGCAAGATCTTCCAAGCACCTCTTGGGCCCTTCGAGACGTGCCCTTCCTAAGCAAGAGCCTCCCTACTGGGGATACAGACACCTCGGAGGACGAGGCTGACTCCCTGGAGGAAGGATAAATCCCCCCAGAGATGGAACCATACCGAACAATGCTGCGATTTTTCTCCAAAGACGAATTACCAGCTCTCGTGTCCCAGACCCTCAAGATGCTGGACATTCCAGGCATGGACACCACAGCAGAACCAAAGATAAACCCCATCTTGGTCTCCCTCCGTCAGGCCTCATGCTATCTTCCAATGTTGCAAGTTGTACAGCAGAATTGACTTGGAATGGAATGCCCCAGAGGCCAGCTTCAAAGGAGGACGGGCCCTAGAAGCCCTATATCTTTTGGAGCCCGCGGCTAAGGAGCTCCTGCGGTTCCCTAAGGTGGACGCCATGGTCTGCGCAACCTCCAAGCGTACGACTATTCCCGTCAACGGAGGGGTGGCACTAAAGGATGCCCAGGACAGATGACTGGATTCCATCCTTAAACAGTCCTTTGACGTAGCAGCAGTGACTTTTCAGATCGCTTCCTGCTGCGCCCTGGTGGCATGCTCTTGCTTGCTCCTCTACAGAGACGATGGAACCTGCGGTATCCTTCCTCACGGATGCGACCTCAGACCTAGTGCGCACCTCAGCCAGGAACG